>NC_041387.1:284136735-284202530 GCF_002162155.2 Triticum dicoccoides | reverse complement strand
GCCGGGCGGCGGCGCGGCCGGGCTCGCGTGGGCCCTGGATGGGCTCCGCGGGCCGCAGCGCGGTGGGGAGAGAGAGGGCGCAGGCTAGGTGAGGTGGCGAAGCCGGATTAGCTGCGGGTGGCGGCGGGGTGACGTGGCGACCGGCGATTGGCTGGAGCGACGTGGCGGCGGGCGGTGGACGCGTCCGACGCGGAGGCGTACATGTCCGGTGGCGGGGAGGAGTTTGGCTAGGGTTTGATCTGCGTTTTGGACGGGGAGGAACACATATTTATAGATTCTGGGAGCTAGGAGAGTCCAAATGAGGCACGGTTTTCGGCCACGCGATCATGATCGAACGGCAGAGAGCATGGAGGGGGTTTGGATGGGTTTTGGGCCACTTTGGAGGGGTGTTGGGCTGCAAGGAGAAAAGGGGGTTTCAGGCTGCGCGGTTAACCGTTGGAGTATCAAACGACCTCCAAATGGCACAAAACTTGACAGGCGGTCTACCGGTGCTATACCAAGGCCGCTTGGCAAGACTCGGTCCATTCCGAGAACGTTTAACACCCACTCACAACACGAGACAAAAGGGGAACGCCGGAGGGCATAGGAGTGCCGGATTACAAAACGGGCAACGGGGAAAATGCTCGGATGCATGAGACGAACAAGTATGCAAAAAGAGATGCACATGATGACATGATAAAATGAAACATGCAAGCAAATGACATGGCAACGACGACGAATAACTGGCGGACACCTGGCGCAACGAATCCGGGGCGTTACAGTTGTCCTGAGAACGAGATACGCGCAGCTCCTGTCACGGTATGGACGCACCGGGTGGTCTTGCTAGTTTTGTTTTACCATTGTCGAAATGTCTTGTGCACCGGGATCCCGAGTCTGATTGGATGTCCCGCGATGGAGGATTGTCTCCGCGGGTCATGAGCTTGTCATGGGCTAAGTTGGGACACCCCTGCAGGGTTTAAACTTTCGAGAGCCGTGCCCGCGGTTATGTGGCAGATGGGAGTTTTTAATATCCGGTTGTAGAGTACTTGACACTAGACTCGAATTAAAATACACCAACCGTGTGTGTAACCATGATGGTCTCTTTTCGGGTGAGTTCAAGAAGAGAACAGGGAGGGGTTATGTTTGAACATAAGTAGTTCAGGATCACATCGTGATCATTACTAGTTTGTGATTGTTGCATACCTTCTCATCTTATTCTTGTACTCGTAAGATAGCCACCATACAATGCATAGTCGCTTGCTGCAACCTCACCACTTATCCATTCCATTCCCATTAAGCTTTGCTAGTCTTGATACCCATGGTAATGGGATTGCTGAGTCATCATGGCTCACAGATTACTACAACAACAGTTGCAGGTACATGTAATGCGGTGATCTGATGTGAGAGCGATGTTTACTTGTTTGGGAGTTCTTCTTCTGCTTCTTCGTTGTTCAGGGGATAGGTTCCTGGTTGGCAGCCTCGGCTAGCAAGGTGGATGTCGTTTGAGTTCTTGTTTGTGTTTCATCCATAGTCAGATGCTGCTCTTATGTACGATGTTGTTGTATTCTTGTGGCATTGTATGCCTTTTCTATGTATCCCCATCTATTATGTAATGGTACGATTTAATGATATCCACCTTGCAAAAGCGTCTCCAATATGCGGCTCTATCCTTGGTGGGACCTTCGAGTTCCTCTCTGATAGGGTCGCATATTGGGCGTGACAAGTTGGTATCAGAGCCTCGACCGACCATAGGAGCCCCCTTGATTGTTCATAGTTTGGTCGTAGTCGAGTCTACACTACAAGGATACCCCCTATAAAGCAACACATATTCTACATCGTTTTGACTATTCGTTGCAAAATTCATAGTAGATAAGCATATAAGCGGTGTAGCATATGCGTTGTAGACTTGCAGCTCGTGGCCCTGTTCGTGGTGCAACAGATCTTATATGTTGCGAGGTATTGGTTGCAAATTGTATTTATTATAATACCCAAATATACATAACTAAAAAAATCAGCACAAAAATAAATTAATTAGACACGCCCGCACACATAATCAATGTGGCGCGAAAATATTTCTTTTAGGGATATGTGGCGCAAAAATCTGTGCTAACCGACCGAGCAAAACCAAATTGCACGGAGTCCACCACTTTTATTCTCCGATCTAGATTGATATTCTCCTTCAAGTCCGGATCCATCTAGGTCTACTACGACACAAATCGATCATCCAATCTCCTCCTGCTGAGCGGGAAGGCTGGAAGGCGGTAACTGCCCGGGGAGTGGCGGGAAGGCGGAGACGGATAGGGGAGAGGTGGCTTTGCGTGTAGCGAAGAAGGTAGAAGCAGCGTGGCCGCGACAGGAAGGCTGCAAGTCGTCTGCTACCATCCCCTACTCCTCTGCCCGCCCCTCCAGCCTGCCCACCGGCGGTGCTCTACTCCTTCGGCCACCCATCTTCTCCTTCACTGTGTACGACGGCGAGACTAACCTCCGAGGTAACCCTCTTCCTCCCTCATTCTCATCTCCTCTCATCCAGTGAGCTACTTGTGGGCACCTGAGACATGGCCGTGGGATGTAGGGGGATTTGGTAGATGATGAAGGGGATGGATCGTCAGATTGGAGAGATGGATCCATCCCCCTGTCTTTGTGATCAAATCATTTGAGGGAGAGAGGAGCTTCAGGCTTGTTACAGTTTCAGAGATGTACTGTACCACTAGGGCTATGTTCAGCTGTTTGGGATTTGTTCCCAATAGGGAATTAATCACCATGGGGTTTGTGTGAAACCTCTGTTTGTCAATCTAATCTCTGTTGGGGTTTGACCCATATCCCTCTTAATCCCTGTCGACTCCATTGTTGTTCGGTTGGTCAGGGATTGAACTAAATTCGCACAGGAATATAGTTTAAATGTTGTACTAAGTAAACATTCATATCTGAATTCAGTTTGTACAAGGAATGTTTAAAATATTCAGAAAATGTAGTGTAAGCATTGCAGTGAGTAAACATTCATCTCTGAAACTAACAATTAGGTTCTATTTCTAATGTGAGTAAACGTTCAGGGAATGTATTCTTCCTCCCTTCTATTTCTAATGCGACCCCTTACTGTCATATCCATTGTGAAAACATTTAAGTTCTAGTTTTAGTACATAGTAAGTCAACACAAGTGAGCATAATCAGAACAAGGACCCTACCTGTAACATAATAGGAACATATATGTTTTAATTCTTATAAAGCAAACACACAAGAGTCTCTAAAAAATATAACAGATGTCTGCTAAACTTAACGACGACTTTAGGAATCTTTATCGAGTAGTACTCTGAATCCAGTGTTGGTTTTTCTATCCAAATTTTCATATGTTAAGAGTAATACTTGGACCTATCTCCAATTTGTTGGAGTACATACACTTATGTCATTTGTTGACAAGAAGATTATATCTACTTCAGAGTATTTTCTGAAACACAGGTGGAAAATAGTTTGAAAATGCACAAAGATGCACCTTGATTGAACTTCTTCTTAACTTCCATTTGTTTCCCTTAACATGTGAATGCCTCTCTATTTCCTTGAAGATCAATGCTTCTGTTTTATTTTTGCTCGAGTGTTTGTTGTGTTCAGCTCAGCTCAGTTCGTTGCCGGTTTCAGTTAACCAAGAAAGAAAAAGGAAATCCTTGACTTTTTGTGTATATTTCGTATGTCATATGTTCAGAATATTTTTTCTTTTAGTGAATTGTTAGATCAAAGGATTCAAATTTGTACAACATGGTTCCAGGTGTTTGGGAATAGTTGAACTTTGGCAGCTGCTGCTCGTGTTGTATCATGATGGAAATTCAGTCCATCAGCAATTGAATTCGACTATTTGAACATGCTAGCTGCTGTCATAGAAGAGGTGAAGGGTAGTTATACTGTTTACTGCTTGTGATGTACTATGTGTTCACAAATTTTACATAGATGTATTATGTGTTCACAAATTTACTTTCATTCTGTTACGCTGGACACAATACCACAATAAAGGTCAGCTTCCAGTGTGATTCTGTTATTTACATTCTTAGTATCATTGCCACAACCTATGTCGTTTTGGACATGAAAGTTACTACTCTACTGCTTCTGCATGCAGGTTTGATGGATAAAGAAAGTCGCCGATCTGAAAATGTGGAGCCTAGCTGAAGTGATGAATTCATTACTGTTATTTGCTATTTTTTATTTTATGTCCATGTACTTTATAATTTGGACAAGAAGATTTGTAGGTGTGACTGCCCTAAAGTGTCTGTACTTGATCTCAAATACGTTGGTGTTGGTTGTTCTGTTTCCTAAACATTCTTACACATGTTACTGTTAAAGAAAAACATTCTTACACATGTTCATATGTACCTACATCTGGGTTGTTGCTTATCTCATAATCATCATAGAAGTATTTAATAGGCTGGTTCCATGAAATCGATCAATACATTTGTATTGGTTGTCTCCTTGCCAATATATCACGAGGGCATCTCTAACTTGGAGGGGAACAACAATAGAGTGTTAGTGTTAATCTCTTTGCACCAGAATAATGTAGCTGCAGCTTTTCTTTAGTTAGCTGTAGCGTTTCTTCAGTTAACTGTGCTTTTCTTCAGTTAGCATGGCAAATACCCTGTTCAGCACGTCGCAAATAATCTATTGTGTGTTGTGCATGTCTCTGTTCTTTGCCACTCTGTTGCGTGAGTTGAATTCAGTTCGTCGTTGATCCACACCGTGGGTCAATCCTAGCCTGATTTCCAAAGCATACCGCAAATGTCTGGTCACATTTTGGATGGAATTTAATAAAATATATTATGCAAATTAAAAGAAAATGAACAATTTGTATTCAAACTTAAATATTCGTTCCATACAGCCGGACTATATTTTGTCCAGACAATTATTAGAACTTCTAACAAAATTAACCTCCCCTATACTTGATGATGATCTCATACGCCTGGTCGGGCTGGCCGATGGCACCTCCATCGTTGCCGTTGGAGTTGGGCTTCCAGCAGCAGAAGAGTGCGGAGTCACCATAAGGCTTGCCAACCGCCGCCTGGAGCTCGCAAATGATCCTATTCACTTGCTCTTGCGCCATGTGTAGTGTGGCCACGGCCACCAGGGACGTGGGCGCAGGGAGAGACAGGCGGCGGCGCGGTGATCTCGCTTGGAGACCACTGCTTGTCATACTTCAGCATCTTCTTGTTGAGGCGGCGGAGATGACGCTTTCTCATCTTCGCTGTGGTCTTCGACTGGTCGATGACCCAGTCCACCGTGTTCAGTCACATCTCTCCGACAAATGTCACAGGCATATGGTTCGCATGCGGCGCGGGCGGCGTTCTTATCTAGCTAGCTACTTCAATGCTTGTCCTAGTGATAGCCCATGTCCGCTCTGGGCCCGCATGGATGTAGCATGCTGAGCGGAAGTGCATTTGCGCGGGAAAGGGGGTCGGCGCGGGAGATGTTTTTGGGTGGTTACGGTTGTCCACGCGTACGTGGCGGTGGTCCAGGTGCCCGCAAAGGCCCCCATTGTTTGCATCTGGTTTGCGAGATTTCGAACTACCTGAGTGGTCCGTGGACCGATGGGGTATCGTGTCGGATGGCAAACTATGTCAGGACACGTACGTTGATCTGGACGTTTGCAATGTTTTGAGGGTCCACATTAGCTCTAACCCACAAAATGGATACACTCTTTATCCGTAGACTTGTCCGAACTGGTCCAAAGACAGTGATGTTGTAGATGGCCATACAACCGTGCTCACATCCATTTCAAAAGCAAATTAGAACGAATCAGACGAATTTCACCAAACACGACGCAATTCATTAAATTTCATTCGTAGTTTACATAAAACTTACGATATTTCATCCGTTTAACTAAAAACTAAAAAAACACTAGGTTAACATGTAGCGGGCGGTGACCTCGTACGCGTGGCGGCCCTGACCGGCCGTATTGTCGTTGTCGTTCGTGTAGTCCTTCGACCGGCAAAAGGGCGTTGGGGTGCGATAGCCCTGCCCGGCTGCCGCCTGGCACTCGCAGAGGAGCCACTCTGCTTCCTCCTGCACCGCGCGGAGGGCCTCCGCGGCCAATGCCGGCCCCGACCATGGTGCCCGGACGGTAGCGAAAGTGTGTCGCTTAGCGACCACTCTTTGCTGATCCTAGTGAGCGACCTATCCAGGGAGTGGTGACAGCACCCCGCGACCTTCTCCACGTTGGTGATGGAGCGGTCACCAATCATGGCCTCTGCCAGGTTTAGGTCCTCACGGACCCAAGCCGATGCCTCGTCGAAATTGGTAAACACGGAGCGACCCGCCGTGTTGCACTACTCCGGTCGTGTTGCCTGCCTGGTCGCCCTCTGCTCGGTCGACAAGATGGCCCGTGACGAGGAGTCGGCTCCGCTGTAGACACCGTGGTAGTGGATGAGGCGGTCGTGCGGCTTCGCAATCGCCAGCGGCACCTCCTCCTTGACGGACTTCTCGCGCCAGTTGTGGCACTGTGGTGACGTCGGCCGGTCTATCCAGGCATAATGGTTGTGTGGCGGCGAGGACGGCTCCACCTTCATGAGACACCCGATCTGGACGCCGCAGTTGCATGGGGAGGGCTTCTCCACAAACCGATGGGACCGTGTTGGATGGCAAAATGTGTCCGGACCCCTTGGTCCGGAAGGATGCGAGTGATTTAGGGATCTAGTTGGGGATGCCTTTTGACCTCATATGTACTCCATCCGTTCCTAAATATAAGTTCCTTGTTGGAATCTCTAAAAAGATTTATATTTAGGAACAGAGGGAGTAGGTTGGAACATGGAAGCTAAGAAATTTGTTGTGTTTTGGATTTTTTTTCTATTGTTTGACCAACAGAATTCATTTTTACTTCCACACATGTTGCACTAAAATTGTACAAACATAGAAGAAGCACATTCTGTTTAACGCAAATATATGTACAGTCATGGGCCAGATGATAATAACAAAAAATATAATTTGTTTCGCTCCAAGTTATTAGTCTCACTCATATTTATTTTTGGTTTCACTTCATTTCCCCCCTTCATTTTGTTCGGTCCACCAAGATGTATGTGACATGGAAGAATGACCCATGATCCTAATCGATTGTGCATTTATATTCAAACACAAATTTCCAAATAATGCACAAATTTAGGGGGAGCTCTTGATTATCACATACTTCTCAAAGCGATGATGTATTTCATTCATTTTATCATTTGTCGAAGCTTTGATCTATATGTTGTTGTCAATTACCAAAAATGGGGAGATTGAAAGTGCAACTAATCCCCAGGTGGTTTCGGTAATTCATAACAACATATATCTCATTGAACTAATACCCATACAAGATAAATATTTCACGAAGTTCAATGTATGGCATGGCATGGACTAGAGATGTGGAGCCTTCAAAATGCGAAGGAGAAATATTGGCAAAAGCTCAAGACTCTTCATCTTTATTTTAGTGATCCAAGATCACATTGAGTCCATAGGAAAGCCAATACTATTAAAAGGGGATGATGTGTTGCTTAATGGCTTGCTTGCTCAAATGCTTAGTGATATTGCTTAAAAAAACCTCAGCCACTTTCTCCATCCAAATATGTCCAAACCCTAAACTCCAACTCGGCCCCACCGATTCTTTCTACCCAGAGCCACCGAGTTCATATGATATAGCCACTGCCAGAAATCCTAGCAGTTCGGTCACATCGATACGGATCTCAGTCTCACCGAGCTAGCCTTGCCAACTCTCTGTTGCCTGTTGCAATTATTTCGGTCACACTGAAATAGAAATCGATCTCAGCAAGATGGCTTGACCAACTCTTTGTTGCCTTATTGCTTCACTTTGGTCTCACCGAGTTGATGCAGCCGGAGCCACTGAGATGCGGTTTGCCCTAAACGCTATCACATCGGTCCCACTGAGTTGTTCTAGTCGGTCCCACCAAGATTCCTAACATTCACATTTTTGAACTAATCGGTGCCACCGAGTTTAACCATTTAGTCCCACCGAGATGAGTCAAATGTGTGTAACGGTTGGATTTTGTGTGGAGGCTATATATACCCCTTCACCCCCTTCTCCATTTGTGAGAGAGCCATCAGAACGTGCCTACACTTCCACCATACATTTTCTGAGAGAGAACCACCTACTCATGTGTTGAGATCAAGAGAATCCATTCCTACCATTTGAACCTTGATCTCTAGCCTTTCCTAAGTTGCTTTCCACCCAAATCAATCTTTCCACCATAGCCAAATCTGGGAGAGAGAGACAGACTAGAGTGTTGGAGAGACTATCATTTGAAGCACAAGAGCAAGGAGTTCATTATCAACACACCATCTATTACCTTTTGGAGAGTGGTGTCTCGTAGATTGGTCAGGTGTCGCTTGGGAGCCTCTGTCAAGATGTGGAGTTGAACCAAGAAGTTTGTAAAGGCAAGGAGATCGCCTACTTCGTGAAGATCTACCCGAGTGAGGCAAGTCCTTTGTGGGCGATGGCCATGGTGGGATAGACAAGGTTTCTTCTTCATGGACCCTTCATGGGTGGAGCCCTCCGTGGACTTGCGCAGCCGTTACCCTTCGTGGGTTGAACTCTCCATCAACGTGGACGTACGATAGCACCACCTATCAGAACCACGCCAAAAATCTCGGTGTCTCCATTGCGTTTGTCGTCTCCAAACCCTTCCCTTCACCTTCATATGCAATGTTTTAATTTCCACTGCTATACTCTTTAGAATTGCATGTGTAGGTTGATTGCTTGACTTGTGCTAATTGCTAAAATCTGACCACAACTAAAATTGGGAAAAGGAAATATTTTTATTTGGTCGAGTAGTCTAATTAACCCCCCTCTAGACATACTTTCGATCCTACAACCTGCTTCGTGTGGTACCCTAATCACATACTATTTGTGCTACGTTTATATTTTAGTGCACTGCAGTATATTCTAACAAAGAATGGCAAAAATGTACTTGAAATAAACTTGTTCATAAGATAAGCAAACTGCATGATTACAAAGAAAACTACAACACATGCAAACCTACATTTTACCACAAGAAAACTACAAACTTGAGAGAGAGAAAATCTAATGAGAAATCTAAAATGGCACGAGCAATCTTCTAGATACTTTCTTGGCCGACAACACCTCCTTCAGTAGTCGTAGTCGTCCCAGGTCATGGCGCGCTTCCTGGACTGCTGCTTCTCGAGATTTGCCCAGCGAAGACCTTACTGGGTGATGGTGAGGTGGCTCCATATCTCGTACATGGCGTACGCATCCTTTGCCGCATATTGGATGTTCCTCATGGTCAGGGGCATGCACTCCCAGTGCATGTGTTCTGCATCAGCCAGCTTCTTCCTCATGTCATTGTAGTACTCGTCGACGAGGATGCAGGAGACGTCTGCAAGGGAGTCCAACGGCTTGATCGCTGCAGGCACCCTCCATTCCTTCTGGATGTCGACGAAGTGGGTGATGTGCAGCCCAATATGGTCGAGCTTCTCGATGTTGCTGTCGATAGAGAAGCCAACAAACATGTACCTGGGGTCATCGAGGAAGTTGTCGAACTTGATGTAGTCGTCGCCAGCGGAGCTCAGTTGGAAGAGCGGCACCGAATGATACCTGTCGATGAAGAGTTGGACGAGGGAAACTTTGTGCTTCGTGTCATCCTTGCTGGTGTACTCCACATCAACTTTGACGATCTTGTGATGCTGGAAATGGAGGTGGCGCTTGTATTGCTCGATGGTGGTCGCCGCCTTCTATGAGCCGTTTGTGTGGATGACGTGCAACTTGGTGTTGTTGTAGGCCTCCTCCTCCTCCTTGAACTCCTTGATGAACCCCATCGACTGGAGAACTTATTCCTCCTTGAACTTGGTCTTTTTGTGGAGATCGATGAGTGAGAGGGAAGTGGTGGCAGTGCAATGGCGATTTTGCTTGTTGTGGACGAGAAAGCCCCCGCGAAGGTCTAAATTTAAGGGCGGGATAGCGACATAGGATGAACTGCACGATCTCCCTGGTGATGTGGTTTTGCAAATCATGGGTTTGGTTGTGTGTGTGATTGTGGCTTTTTAGCGATGAAACCACTCGGAGTGGTGGGTTGTCTGTGGTCCTGGGTTTTTGATTGTGGTTTCTTTTTTATTTTTCATTATTAATATTATTAACCACCGATGTATCTATAGATGTGCATTATTTTAGTTTGTGGTAGGCGGTAGAAAGAACCTGATTCAGTTGCCGAACTGCATTTCAGATGTAACCGCACTTCTTTGTTAACCAATCCACACTACACTGTTGACTTCTCTGGACTGCATCAATTATGTGAAGAACTGCAGTTCCTAGTTGGGGGGGGGGGGTGAAGGGATCCCCCTTAATTTTTTGGGTTACGGGCATTTATTTAAAGAAAGTAGTTTTTCCCATACGCGTTATCTCTACATAGGGATTGTTTTTATTGACGGAACTGATTTTATGAACTATGTGTATTGCATCATGTGTTTTTTCCAAGAGTAATTGACATGCGGGGAGGACTGCATCCTATTTCACCCTTTTTTCTTAAATTTTCTATGTCAGCACTGAGTGTATTTTTCCAGGAATATTGCATTTTAATTTTTCATAGAGAACTGCGTGATATTACAAAGTTTTAAATGGAAAAAAGGAACAATAATTGTTTCCTTTGTATAAAGGTGTACTACTGCTTCCCTGACAGTGAGCTTCGGTTATTTTGGCCTGACCTATCATTTCGGCTGTAGTCTATGTTGTTACTCGGCTTTTGTTGATGTGGTGGGTACGACTCCTTCTGAAAATGCAGGGTCGTTACGGATCGGCCTCTTTGTGCATCTCTTCCCATGCCCCTCCCACGTGTCCCTCCCACGCGATTGCTATGCTCCGCTTTCCCCTCTCTTCCAGTACCACCCGCAACAACTACCCACCTTCGTGGAAACCGTCGTCGCGCGCTGCAGCCGTCACCACCCGTGGCAACCAACGTCCTCCACAACATTCATCTGCGCCCTTATACCTTTAATCGGTATGTTGCTCCAGATAACTCTGCTCTACGCTCCCTCTGGTCCCCCCGTCCCCCACCGCCGCCGCTCATCCGCCTGGTTGTGGTCTGGCATTCATCCCCTCGGTCATGGTTGTCCACCATCTAGTTGTTCGATTCTCATAGCGGTTGCATTTTTTTGTCGATGTAGTTCTTTTTCGTAGCCAGGAGATTTTCTTCTCGATTTGAAGGTGGTACTCACGTGGGCTACGTGGGCAGAACAAGGTGTATCTAGGGTTTTGTCAGATTTCTCATTTTTTGCTGCTGTATTTATCATACCGTCCTTGCTCACCATGCAAACGCCATGAATTTTCCAAGCAAAGCAGATAGAGGAGATCATGGTATGTGGACTGCTTGCTTGCCGTTGTTTATTTTTGTGTCTTGCTTATGTAGTTTTCTTGCTCATCCTTTATATTCATTTTTGCTGTGTTAGTTCTCAGCATTCCCAACATTTTTTATCGTTTCAATTTTACTAATTTTGTTCTGCTTTTTGAATCCACTAGGTAATTGTGTTGGCACTGGCCCTAATGATGCTGGTTATGATTCGTCGATTAGCTCACGTTGCCCTGGTGGTAAGGATGATCATGGCCAAGTAAGCCCTAAAGTGAGATCACCAATTAAAACCTCCCCTATAAGTGTGGCCCGTCCTTGTGGTATGTTCTTGTTCATTTCCTTTTTTTTAGTTTTGCCAACTTGCACTACTAGGGAAAACCTTATACACAGAGGTATAGTAGTAGCGCAGGTCTAGGAAGGGCTCTACTGATAATTTGTAGTAGCGTGCGCCAATAAAGCACGCTACAGATATGGTCATAGTAGTAGCGCACCTGCAGGAAAAAATGCTACTAATAAAATTCCCAAGCTGTTGCTGGTAGGCTAGGAATAGTAGTAGTGGTTCTTCCTAAAGCACGCTACTGCAAACTGCTTTGTAGTGGCGCGTTTCTGGTGGAGAGCGCTACTGCTATGAAAAAGAAAATAAATAGAAAAACAAGTAGAAAAGTAAATGAAAATCAAAGAAATAGAAAAGAAGAAATGAAAAAAAGGAAATCTAAAGAAAAAAAAGAAAGAGAAAGGCATAGCAGTAGCGCGTTTTGGTGGAAAGCGCTATAGCTAACTTAGCTATAGCGCGTTTTGCCAAAACGCACTGCTGCTATTTTGACTTAACCCCGGCCACGCAGGCTCAAAATTTTGCTAAGTCCTTTCCCTTTCTCCCCCTATCCCCCAACTCCTCCATCGTCGTCGTCGATCGCCCTGCCGCCCTCGACCTCACCACCGCCGCCTGAGGCCTCCCTCGACCTTGCTGCCGCCGCCCGAGGCCGTCGTCGACCTCATCGCCGCAGCCCGAGCCCGCCCTCGACCTCACCGCCGCTGCCCAGGGCCTCCGCTGCCCGAGCCCGAGCCTTCCCTCGCCCTCGACCATAAGGCTCTCCCTCTCTTGTCCCCTACCCTCCTCTCTCTCTCTCTGCTAGGGCGAATAAACCCTCCTCTCTAGGTTAATTAACTTAGGTGAATTTAGTTATGAAACCTAGGAATTAGTAGTTGTGGTACTAGTAGATGTTAATTAGATTAACTTAGGTTAATTAGGTTAGGGCAGTAGAGTAGCAGCATATAACAGGACCCTAGGAATTAATTTAGATTAATTAGGTCAGGGCAGTAGTGGTACTAGTAGATTTTAATTAGATGTTTTTTAGTAAGGGAAGTAGGGTTTTACTAGGTTAATTGGGTGAAGTTAAATGAATGACCTAAATGAATGAAATTGGTAGTTAACTGAATTTTTAGGACAAATTTGTATATGCTTAAGTACTTAACTAAATATTATTTTTAGGACAAACTTGTATATGCTTAAGTATTTAACTAAATATATTATAGGGTTGTATATATAGTTGCTTAAGTACTTATATAGTTATTCTGCACCCAATGTATGCTTAAGTAGTTGTATAATTCCTAGTGTTCATCAATGGGTGCTTAAGTAGTAGTAGATGCTTAAGTAGATAGCTAGGGTTCATCTAATTACTTAGTACTTGTAGATGCTTAAGTACTAAGGCAGTAGGGTTAAGGCAGTAGGGTTAGGGCAGTAGGACATAATTTGAATTGAGTTCTAGGGTTCATAATTTGAAAGTTGTGTAGATTTTCTTGAAGTGTCAAACATTGAAGTGGTCATGATATATGAAAATACCTCAATTGTACCCAAGTTGCCTTTTGTTGTTTCCAGGGAATGAAGCCGAGTGTCCAATGTTTTGTCGGAATGTTGTTTCATTTTCGTTCCGGCAAATTTCAGGTGCTCAATTTGTCAACTTTTTAGCAAAGGTCATGCGGCAATTTTTTGTGAATTTCGGGATGACTTGTGCTGCAAACTAGGACACATCGAGTGCCCAGGATTTACAGCACCGGGAAGGAATCAACGTTCCAGCAAAACATAGGCCTGTTTATGTCATTATTCCTTTTATTAGGTCTAGAATTAATTGACTAGATTTAATCGTAGGAAACATGGCTAGCAACGATAAAGGATAGGGTTCTGGTGATTGCGATGACGTCTACCTGGCGGCAGATGAATATTTGGACCTTGCCAACGATCAACTGTTGTTGTTGCTGGGACCACTTGTCCCATCTGTGACCGACATCGAGACTAGCGCCAAGACAAGCGTTGAGACCCAGACCGACATCGCGACCGGCACCAAGAACGGCACCGAGACCGGCACCGAGACTGGCAAAGCCATAGAACCAAAACCAAAGAGGATATGTCAACACCCAAACCAGCTCCTGACTACTAGACTAGTAGTTACGGAGGTGGACAATGGCAATTTTGAGCCAAAACTGCATGTGGAAGCGCGCTCCTGCTACGGCAATCAAATAGGCTGCATCGTACGGGTGTGCACCACCATCAACGATCAGAAACTAAATTAGAGGCCAAATATGAAGCACTCCCTCCTAACCCTGCTGCACCAGATATTCTTGTTCCCGGGCCGGGATGAAATCCAATATACTGATCCACAGAAAGACCCAACAATGAAGAAGATAAACAAACGCGCTATGACCAAGTTTAACAACGCGTTGGCCACCTGGAAAATAAGGGTGAAACACGCCATCGACAAAAAGGAACCCTACTCCAAGATTGTAAAGGATAATCCGACAATCACGGAAGAGCAGTTTCAAATACTCAAGGTGGCTTGCGATGCCGAAGATGCCAAAGAAAAGTTGAAGTACATGAAGGGGCTTCAACAAAGGAACATGGGGTGCCACCACTGTCGGTGTCCAAACCGGCGGATCTCGGGTAGGGGGTCCCGATTTGTGCGTCAAGGCTAATGGTAATAGGAAGCAAGGGACACATATGTTTACCCAAGTTTGGGCCCTCTCATTGGAGGTAAAATCCTACTTCCTGCTTGATTAATATTGATGATGTGGGTAGTACAAGAGTAGATCTACCACGAGATCGTAGAGGCTAAACCCTAAGAGCTAGCCTATGATGGTATGATTGTAATTGTGATCGGCCTTCTAAGGACCTACCTCTCCGGTTTATATAGACACCGGAGAGGGCTAGGGCTTCCATGGAGTCGGTTACAAGAAAGGAAAGATAATATTCGGATCGCCAAGCTTGCCTTCCACGCAAAGGAGAGTCCCATCCGGACACGGGCCGAAGTCTTGAGTCTTGTATCTTCACGCTTCAATAGTCCGGACGTTGTACACAGTCCGGCTATCCGGATATCCCCTAATCCAGGACTCCCTCAGTAGCCCCTGAACCAGGCTTCAATGACGATGAGTCCGGCGCGCAATATTGTCTTCGGCATTGCAAGGCGGGTTCCTTCTCCGAATACTCCAAAGTAGTCATCGAACACTTAAATCGTGTCCGGATTCACAAGATGATCTTTACACACCGCTATAGAGAGAATGATATTTCACAAATGCAATCTGCTGACAACTTTTTCTGATGACGTGACATGTTATTACGGTCGGATCATTATTCGATCCGTTTTCCCACAACCAGCTACAGCGCATATTGCGAGGCGGTTTCTTTGACATGTCTTGTCAAAGCAGAGATCATGTCCCCTTACCACGGGATTCTCATCAATACGGGTATGGGTAATCTCACCACGCCATTAATCGTGGCTTTGGAAACAAGCGATTCTCAACGAGCAAGTGGGGAGGCGCACCGCTCTCGGCTCCTCTATAAAGGGATAAGATTTCCCCATTTTCACCCACGCCTTCTTCCTCCTTTGCCCACTCTTGCCCCCTCGAGCTCCAGTGCCCAAGCCCAAGTCTTCTCCGCACACCTAAACATGTCCGGAGCAGGAGGCAAGTGGGTGACTTCCACCATCAAGGAGAAGTACATCACAAATCTTCGGGCGGCCGGATACTTGGCCGCGGACATAGCGCACCGGCTACCGGACGTCGGACAGGTCATTCCGACCCCAGGATCCCACGAGAGGGTCGTATTCGTCGCCCACTTCGTCTGTGGACTGGGATTTCCACTCCATCCCTTCGTCCGCGGGCTCATGTTCTACTACAGGCTAGATTTCCATGATCTAGCCCCAAATTTCATCCTCAACATATCGGCGTTCATCATCATATGCGAGGCCTTCCTCCGCATCCGGCCTCACTTCGTCCTATGGCTGCAAACTTTCTGCATGAAGCCGAAGGTTGTAAGCGGCCAACAAGCGGAGTGCGGAGGGGCCATGGTGGGTAGAATGCCCAACGTCACATGGCTCGACGGCTCCTTTGCGGAGACCGTAAAAGGATGGCAATCGGGGTGGTTCTACATCACCGAGCCGTGCGGCGCCAACTGGGCGGCATCCCCCGAATTCAGATTCGGAGCCCCCATGTGTCTCACCTCCTGGGAAAGGAAGGGCCTGTCCTAGGGTGATTCTATGGAGCTGACCAGACTCTAGACATGCATCAAAAGCATGAAGGACAAGAACATCAAGCTTGTCAACGTGATCCAGGTCATGCTCGTTCGCCGGATCCTGCCCTGCCAGAGGTAGGCAGTCAATCTGTGGGAGTTCATCCCGACCGAACACCGGACACTCCTGAAGCTCTACGACATGACGCACAAAGGCGCATGGAAGGTGCTATTCAAGGCCTCTGAAGTACCTCCTCCCACATCCGAGGACCGCGGGCTTCACGCCGCGCGGGCTCCTACTCAGGTGAGTTCTCAGACTGCCACCAGACCCGGTTCTTTCCAATATATTCATGGGAGAGCCTTAAGTAGTTATGCATGTTTGCTTCAGGATTATGTGGAGACAGCGCAACAGGTTTACTGTCCGGCTCTGCTGCCAGAAGGCCCAGCTGATGCTCTCCTGACGGAGATGCTGGTCCCTGCACAGTACAAGGTGCCGGAGAAGAAGGCCGAGAAGAAGGCTCTGGGGACCCGAAAGGGTCTTCGCCGCAAGGTTGTGCCAGAAGCTTCGTCCGAAGACGATGGGGTGCACTCCTCCCATGAAGGGGAGGAGGAAGAAGAAGAGGAAGATGCCCCATCCGAAAAGGATGAGGGGTCCAAGGAGGCGGACCAAGGGGCCGGAAAAGGCCCTCGGCGTAAGGCCATCATACCCCTGTCGTCTGATGACGACGAGACAGATTCCTCCCGCGGAGGCGGGAGGAACCAAGAAGAAACTCTACCTCCCCGTACTGGGGAGGAGAGGAAGAGAAAAGCCGCCCCGGAGGGGGAGGCTGGAGCGTCCAAGAAGGGGAAGGTATCCCTTCCGGACTATTCTGCCACGGCTGCTCACAGCGAGGAGGGGTGGCTGCCCAGGGGGAAGCCCCCAGTGCGATCATAAGTGTCTGCATTCTATCATGGTTTCACTTCATAGTTTTTATACTTATAATGTCGAACATATATGCAGTCCAGCCAGGGATCACCCCGAGGTATCTTCCTCCGGGTCCCTGAGCGATTCGGAGATGAATTCTCTTCCGACAGCCATTACTCCTCAACCCGCGGACGACACCTAGGTGTTGTCCCAAAGGCTCCCAGAGCGGGGGGAGGTGACTCTGGAGACGCCCCGAGGCGGGGTCCCAGACGTCAGACACGCGGGGTTCAAGATCCCCGCGGATCGTGTCGGCGAGAGCCATGGCCAGCCGGGCTCTCCGCCGAACGCAATTCCGGAACCTTCGATGGTTCCGGACTCAGGCTGGCGACCCCTGGTTAGGGAGGGCGAGCCGACTGTATCGAGGACTTCCGTTGCGCATGAGGCGCCGGACTGTCTGCTGGAAGCGCTTCGCGGCGGTTCCATGCATGAAGAGCACCGTACTCTCATGAGTACGGTGATTCGGAAGGTTACGTCCGCCAAGAGCGAACTAACCGAAGCTTGCACCAGCCTCTTGACAGGCTTCGAGGTAAGTAAGAAATATGTGTAAGATTACCGCCCGATAGGTAGTAGCCCCTGATACTCTGTTTGATGTTCGGAAAGAAAAGCCAAACGGAGGGTTAATTATAATCTGCAGGAGTCTAATAATAAGTATTGTTATGAATAAGCAGACTGTGCTGCTTGTTGTTGCTGCCCATACTGCCGAGGTTGCCGAACTGAAGCGGGACCTGGAGCAGGCGTAGGGAGAGCTTGACCTCACGAAGAGGCAGCTCGAAGAGAACAAGGGTAAGTGATTCCCGCTCTTATGCATTTAAGGATAGGCAGAATTGGTGAGTCTAACACCTAAGTGTCATGACTGTGTAACAGGGGCCACCGCCGAAGTGGCGTCCCTGAAGAAGGCGCTGTCCGAGGCTGAAGACAAGGCGGCCTTGGAATGCAAAGAGCACGAAAAGCAAAGTGCTAGAGTGGGCGAGGTACAACAAGAGCTCCGGGACCTCGGCAAGAAGTGCGAGTCCGTGGAGCATGATCTGAAGGTGAAAGAGGCCGAGCTTGCGAAGGCCCTTGTAAATTTGAAAGACGCCAAGGCCGAAGCTAGGAAAGCACATCAGGAGATCCAAGAGGCCAAAAAGATAGCGGCGGGCAAGAAGCTCTTTATGCAAAGCAAACATGTGGAGGAGGCGTTTCTTTTACTTACTCGAATTCGGAGCTCTCCAGGGGCATTTGCAGATCTGCCATGCAGCGTATCAGACGCTACGGAGTTCTGCCGTGCCCAGGAGGGGAGCTCAACGGAGAAGCTGTTCTGGTCCCAGTATGATGGGGCCGAACATCCGATGCCTCTGAGCGACCAACTGAAGCAGTTGGTCGAACTCCACAGGGCGGTCGAACTGGCTATGAAGGGCTTCATAGTTTGGATGTGCCCTGGTGAGCTCCTGCCCAGTAGCTACTTTGGCTTGATCAAGCGGATGGTGGATGCCTGCCCGCGGCTTGAAGTGATCAAGTGGTCCGTTTGCATCGAGGGTGCTCACCGGGCCTTTGCCCGCGTCAAGGTGCATTGGGGCAAGCTGGATGCTGAGAAGCTGGTCAAGGACGGGCCGCCGGAGGGCAAGGCGCATCGCCATCCCGAAATGTACTATGATGGCATGATGAAGGGTGCTCGTCTCGTCGCCGATGAGTGTACCAAGGACGCCATTTTAGAATGAATTCACTTCTGTCATGTTTTTGTTGTAAGGACAAAGTTACTTGTGCTATGTAGCGCCTATGTTTATTTAAAATATTACCTTCTGTGCGGCTGTTTATAAAATTTTGAAAGGCCAGTCATCGGCTTCTGCCCCCCACGTAACTAGTACAGGGGTGTTCGTGGAAAACCCGGACACTCTTTATCCAAATGTTTGATCCCTTAAGGAGGTGTCCGGCGCAGCGAACAAGGCAATCGGACTATGCGGCTTTATAACTTTCACTTAGCCATAGAAGTCTACAATGTTAAATTTTGGCGAAGCCCCTAGAATCCGGAAGGCCGAATCGGGGCGCTATACACGCCTAGATCGGACGAAGCCGATATATCGCCTAAAGCGGAAAATCTTTAAGGATTTTAAGACCTCTCGAACAGCGACCAGCTCTCGCCACATCATGTCGGTTAGTTTTCAGCTTTCTCTACTGAGGTGCTCGTCCGAAAGAACTGGGACACAATCGCAGTAGTTCTCCTTGCGCTACCTTAGCCGATATAACGAAATGTAAGGCACCAAAACAAGGGAGCCGGGCTATCCCAACTGTAGACCCAAGACATGATTCGGAGTTGATGCATATAGTGTTATAAGTTCGGGGTGCCGCACTGTTGAAAGTGTTCAGACTTTATTTGCCATATAACGGGGCGCCATGAGAAGCCCCTGGCAAACTGACCGTACCAAGGTGTACGGGTGCAATACCAAATAAACATTTATAAGAGAAGAAAATGCTCAAATAAGGATAATAAGCTGACACTATATATAATCTCCCATTGATGAAAAATATGTTTAAGCGTATGTTTACAATGGATGCATTAAGCAGAGATAAAATAGGACTATTTGACATGTCCTATCCAAGGGCGGGCTGTGTGCAGATAGATAAAGCAGGTATAATGATCGTAAATAGATTCCACCTGGGTATTTCCTTCTGTGCACAACGTCTGTTGCCTCCTTGGATGTCTATCCCATATAAGTCCGGCAATTCAGCTCTTCTGAGGATGCTGCACTAACGCGGTGTCCTCAAATGTAAGAGGGAAAGAGTGTGAAGGTATTTGGCAGTTACCCGCACTATTGACCGAGTCATTGATGCGCCTCCGCCTATGTCCATGGTATCTCGAGTGCGTAATTGTGTACGCGTGGCACGAATGCCGCTTTGAAGGGGCTTGAGCGGAGGCCGGACTGCTAATCACGCTCTTGGCGTTCCTGATGATCCTGTTGCGGGGTGCTCCGGACTCGCTTGACTGTGCTCGAAGTTGTCGCCGAATTGGTTTGTCGGAGTAGGCCGCATTGTACTTCTGTCGAGGGCTGCCGTATGCTCTTCTGTTCGAAGGGAGCGGTCCATATTTCCATTGACAGTGATGACCCCGCACGGTCCTGGCATCTTGAGCTTGAGGTATGCATAATGTGGTACTTCATTGAATCTAGCGAATGCGGTTCGTCCGAGCAGTGCATGGTAACCACTGCGGAAAGGGACGATGTCGAAGATTAACTCTTCGCTCCGGAAGTTGTCCGGGGATCCGTAGACCACTTCTAGTGTTATAGAGCCCGTACAGCGGGCCTCTACTCCAGGAATAACACCTTTAAAGGTGGTTTTAGTGGGCTTGATCCTTGAAGGGTCAATGCCCATTTTGCGCACTGTGTCCTGATAAAGCAGGTTCAGGCTGCTGCCGCCGTCCATAAGGACTCGCGTGAGGTGGAATCCATCAATGATTGGGTCTAAGACCAATGCGGCTGAGCCACCATGACGGATGCTGGTAGGATGATCCCTACGATCAAAGGTGATCGGACACGCTGACCATGGGTTGAATTTGGGGGCGACTGGCTCCATCGCATAGACGTCTCATAGTGCTCGCTTACGTTCCCGCTTGGGGATGTGAGTGGCGTAGATCATATTGACCGTTTTCACCTGGGGGGGAATTTCTTTTGTCCCCCCGTATTCGGACGCCGAGGCTCTTCCTCATCGTCGCTGTGCAGCCCCTTGTCCTTGTTTTCAGCGTTTATCTTACCGGCCTGTTTGAACACCCAGCAGTCTCTATTGGTGTGGTTGGCTGGCTTGTCCGAGGTGCCATGAATTTGGCACGAGCGCTCCAGTATGCGGTCCAAGCTGGACGGTCCCTGATTATTTCTTTTGAACGGCTTTTTCCGCTGACCGGACTTAGATCTGCTGAATCCGGCATTGACCGCCATGTCTTCCGTGCTGTCGCCGTTGTTCCATCTCTTATGCATGTTACGCCGTGGCTTGCCGTTAGCATCGCGGCCGTCCGAAGTGCCGGAATGTGGCGTGGTGCCGCTACGAGCCAACCAGCTATCCTCACCCGCACAAAAGCGGGTCATTAGGGTTGTGAGAGCTGCCATAGACTTGGGTTTTTCCTGGCCAAGGTGTCTAGTGAGCCACTCGTCACGGATATTATGCTTGAAAGCCGCGAGGGCTTCGGTGTCCGAACAGTCGACTATTAGGTTCTTTTTAGTAAGGAACCGAGTCCAGAATTTCCGGGTTGACTCTCCGGGCTGTTGAGTAATGTGGGTCAGGTCATCGGCGTCTGGTGGTCGCACATATGTGCCCTGGAAGTTATCAAGGAATGCGTCTTCCAGGTTTTCCCAACTGCCAATGGAATTTGCTGGCAGGCTGTTTAACCAGTGTCGGGCTGGTCCTTTGAGCTTAAGGGGAAGATACTTGATGGCGTGTAGATCATCTCCGCAGGCCATGTGAATGTGGATAAGGAAATCTTCGATCCATACTGCGGGGTCTGTTGTGCCATCGTATGATTCGATGTTTACGGGTTTGAACCCTTCTGGGAATTCATGATCCATTACTTCGTCAGTGAAGCAGAGGGGGTGTGCGGCGCCTCTATGCCGGGCTATGTGGCTACGCAACTCGGATTGGTCTGGGTTACTGTGTTCGGCCCGGCCGGACTTGTTGATGATGTATCCGGCGCGACGATCATCGTCGCGCGCTGGGGCGCGCCCCCGCGATCCGTAGATCGATCTTGGCTGTCCTTTGTTTTCCAAAATATCTTGCATGTCTTGCTTGTTGCCCTCGGCCGTAGTATATCGGCGTGGGGGTGCGGGCTGGTATCCGGGCTGATATCCCATTTTATCCCGGCCACGGGGTGGCAGGTCAGCCGATTGGAGTTCGAGTCCATATTCCTCGACTGCCAGGACTTCAGTCCATCTATCTGCGAGCAGATCTTGATCAGCTTGGAGTTGCTCTGCTTCTTCTTCAGGCTCCTTGCAGTGGCTATAAGCCTATGCTTGAAGCGCTCCTGCTCCATGGGATCCTCAGGCACGCCGAATTCATCGTCGCCAAGGCTAATCTCGCCTTCGGAGGGGGCATGTAGTTGTCCTCCTCCGGGTATACATCTGTCGCCTGTTCTTCTGGGCTGACCTGCTCATCTTCCTGTTCGGCCTGCTCAAAGGCGGGCTGGTCAGGGTCATATTCTTCTTCAGCGCCATCTGGATTATTTTCGTCTCCGGGACCGGTATTGCTGTGGCGGGGCTTGGAGCGGCGCCGACGACGCCCATGCTTTGTTTTTCTTCCCGAGGGGTTATCCTCCGTTGCCTCATTGCCATTTGTTTCCTTCGGAGTGTCCGCCATATATATATATCGTATGAGGAGGTGGCCGTCCACCGCCCGGTGAGCGGTGGCTCCTGTAATTCTCCTACATCGTCATCCATACCGTCGATGTCTTCGGAGGCTTCTGCCGGGATGATGTCGCGAGCATCGTCTGACAGTAGGTCTAAGCCGTGCTCATCGTGATTGTTCGGCGCTCCTGGTGCTGGCCCGAATCCGTCGAAGATCAAGTCTCCGTAGATATCCACCGTATACTTCACGTTTCCGAATCAGATTTGATGGCCAGGGGCGTAGCTGTCGATCTGCTCCAGATGGCCAAGCGAATTGGCCCGCAGTGCGAAGCCGCCGAACACGAAGATCTATCCGGGAAGGAAAACCTCACCCTGGACAGCGTCGTTGATGATGATTGATGGAGCCATTGAGCCTGACAACGACGACATAGAGGAACTCTCAATGAAAGCACCAATGTCAGTGTCAAAACCGGCGGATCTCGGGTAGGGGGTCCCGATCTGTGCGTCAAGGCTGATGGTAACAGGAAGCAAGGGACACAGATGTTTACCCAGGTTCGAGCCCTCTCGATGGAGGTAAAACCCTACTTCCTGCTTGATTTATATTGATGATATGGGTAGTACAAGAGTAGATCTACCACGAGATCATAGAGGCTAAACCCTAAGAGCTAGCCTATGATGGTATGATTGTAATTGTGATCGACCTTCTAAGGACCAACCTCTCCGGTTTATATAGACACCGGAGAGGGCTGGGGTTTACATGGAGTCGGTTACAAGAAAGGAAAGATAATATCCGGATCGCCAAGCTTGCCTTCCATGCAAAGGAGAGTCCCATCCGGACACGGGCCGAAGTCTTGAGTCTTGTATCTTCACGCTTCAATAGTCCGGACGATGTACACAGTCCGGCTGTCCGGATACCCCCTAATCCAGGACTCCCTCAACCACCTCGGAAGCCGTGGTTACGCGGGGAAGAGGTCCATATGGGCCAAGGAGGACGCGAAACGCGAAAGTCTGGGCATCCTAGACCCCTTGGTGGAGTTGACTGTCCCGCAGGAGCATGACATCCTCAGGGCCCAGTACCGTTGGGACCCAGTCTAGAAGGTTTTCGAGACGGACCCAGTCACGACGGAGTTCATGAGACTGCTGGTAATTTTAGTTTCTGATCAATTCGACTGCACATTTAGTCATATTTGTAAATGATCCTTGTTCATTTTGCAGAGAGAGAAGCACAGGATTACGGCGAAAGCGACTCACCATCTGAGGCGTTTGCGACGCCCAAGTGGGACACCCCATTCAACTGGGCATTGAACATATTGAAACAACTCTCGGTGGACACTCGGCCGTCGTATGGACGCATGCACGATGTCGGAGACAGTGCCACATGGAAGAAGTACTACAGTGAGACCACGAAGGAGAGAAAGGAAAGACGGAGGTTAACTTAAGAAAACATTGACAAGAAGGTTGAGAATGCAGTTGAGAAGAATTCAGCTAAGAGAGTCGCAACAGCGGTAGCTGCCCAAAAACGGGAACTGGCAGCTACGTTTGGTGTCTTGGTTCTGGCTATTGTCAGTTGGAGGAGGCGAAATCCAAATAAAGATGCAGCGGACTTTCCCCTTGGCGACTTCTTTGGGAGCAGCTCGACTAGCGTTGCACTAGCACCTGCACCAGCACCTGCTCCTGCACTGGCTACCGCACCTGCTCATAGTAGCCCGTCCTCCGTCTCGGACATGCTCGATGGTGCTTCGTCTTTGGCTGAGCTCGATGCTCTCACGGTACCTGACACACCGGCCCTCTTCAATAAATGTATGATCTCCCGTTTCCGTTGCCTTTCGGATGTCTCATGTCGCAGACATGTCTTTGCAGGCCGACCCCCCGTGCACCATATTGTACGACATCAACGGGGAGAAGGTGGATCTGGGGAAGGCGACAATAATGAAGCCGAAGGAACAATTGTTCTACAGCCGGCCGATCCCCCCTCACGTCTTCAAGGTTTCCGTGGCCAGTGTCAACCCGGGCAACGAGAATTTGGCTCCTCTGGTACTAGGGGGAGATGACGACGAGACCCTGCGACGTCTTGGCCATTGCAAGACATGGGTCCTGTTGTGGCCAAAGAGTCTGCTTCGTCTGGAGGCGGCCAGGAGCACACCCACGACCATGCAGCATCCGCAAGGTATGAACATCAGCACCCCACCTACCCAATTAGTGTTGCCTGTCGTGCTGGGTGATAGCGGACAGGGTGAGGAAGAGGCTCCATTAGCCGTGGATGACATCGCCATAGATGAGGATAAGGATGACGATGACACTCAACAGTATCTCAATACTGGTGCCATTAATGACGGAGGATTAATGGATTGGTAGTATGAGTACTCAGGGTTTGAGCATCATGAGTCGGTGCCTGAATTGCCGCCTCCGGAGCCTGAACGTATTATAGACGACCTTCCACCAAAGAAGCATCAGAAGAGAGTGAGGAAAGGCATCAATAAAGCTGATGCTATGATCTAGCCGCCTCCATAGCCTTGGGTTCAAGACCGTATACCTATCCGCGGTGCGGCGAAATACCATATCCCCTGTGAACCAATCCTACCTAAGGCATCGGTAGAGGCCATACATGGTGATCTAAGGAGAATTCATGACGATGTGCTGTGGAGAGAGAAAAGCTTAATCGCCTCGGAAAATCCAGGAAACCCACTCTATGTGGTTAACGTGCCGCAACAAAGGTTGCACGTCGACTCATTCCCTACGGAGAAGTTCTTCCTTTGATTCGATTACATATTTGACATGTTTCACTTGAAGAAGCTGGATTTTAAGTTTGTCCGCCTTTATGCCTTGTACATGAAATACATCATCGGGATTGAGCAGATACCTTATATCTGTGTTGCTGACCCGTACTTCAAGCACGAGGGCTTCTTAGCAGCCTGCGCAGAGCACCGTGAATACGCGAGGGACTACATCATCGATTTCATGGTCACCAATAAGGACAAGGAGACGATTCTCGTGCCTTATCATCCCTTGTAAGTCATCCACGCGGATATCCTTCCTTCGATTTCAATCATTCATTTGCATGGTGGAGGCTAATTAATTTGAGGTACTTATTTTGCACAGCAATGGGCGCGCCATCCTCATCATCCTTTACCCCCTATACTCCCACGCTCTTTACTTGGACTCGTCGAAGAACATGAACAAAAAGGATTACACCCACATCAACTCGGTTCTCAACAATGCTATCTTTTTCTATGGTGTACGAGGTGGAGAGATCAATACCAAGAAGAAGAGGAATGGCAGGCCCTCCTTCAGCCATAAGACCAACTTCTGCTTCATCCAGCAACCGAGTGATACTCTTAGTGATGGATTCTATGTCCTACACCACATGCTGGAGTACGGACCGGATTAGCAGAACCTTCACATGCCACCTACATCCAGGGATGCCCATATTCTACAATGGGCAAGGAACATAGGAGATATCGAGGATCATCGGCTTCGAGCTGAGTTCTATCACATTCAGTGTGAACTTTCCCAAATCATCATGAAGGAGGTCCTCAAAAAAATAGGGTTGTTCTATGAGGAAGGGCAAATGTCATGGTAAGAAGTCCGAACACGCGTAGCCGCTCAGCATCTGGACCTGAAGCCTTTCACTAAGCTCGGGGACTATCTCCCTGACTTGGATGGATGGCATGACATGTTTGAGTGATTGCCGGTATATGACAATGTGTTCGTTTAGTCCATACTTTCTGTATGAGAAACTTTGAGTTATCCACGACGAAACTTTACTGGTGATGTAATTACACCATCCTCCTTGACTAGCAAAGATCACTCTAGTTAGGGCATTTTGGGTGCGATGAACTTTGTTATTTATGCTTATGATATGTTGCTTCTATTTTTGACAAGTCTGTCTCTTTTTGTTTCTCAACTATATATGTTGCATATCATCGACTCATGTGACAATGTAGGTGCATAGATCATCCATGGAGAAGAAGTGCTACTCTGGGAGTATACAATCAGTGGCCGGAGTGTCAGGCCCAGGTGTACCGGTTTCTGGTTTCTAAGCGACATCCAGTAGTTAGTTTAGGTTCACGCTAGTGCGAGGGAGGGATACAAACTCATGTACTACATAGTTCAGCTCTAACTCGTAGTTATAGCTCTTCTCGCGTATATCATTGTTTAGATGGATGACGATGTAGTTGCAAGAACTTGTATCACTATTTTTGAGATGATGACGAGAGACCACTTTGTGTTTGATGATGACATGATTTGATGTTGTGATTACATTTCTATCTGTATTATATGCTAAAGATTATTGTATAAATCCTGTTCAAATACAAAACAAATATGCAGAAAAAAAAACTAGTAAAACTAACAGTAGCGAGGGGAGTAGAGTTAGCAGCAGCGCGCTCTTACCAGTAGTGCGCCCTAGATAAAAGCGCTGCAGATATTAGCAGTAGCGTGTTGCACTAAAGCTCGCTGCTGCTAGCCATGTATAGCAGTAGCGTGGGTCAGCACGCGCTACTGATACATGTTAGTTATAGCACCGTATCTGTAGCGCGGTGCCCCGCGCCAATGAGACACCTAATATGCGCGCTACTGCTAGGCTTTTCCCTAGTAGTGTTGTTTGTATCACTGTGTTTGTTGTAAACCACATCCGTGTGTGTGAATTGTGAACCGTATTATTGTTCACTTACATACTTTATATTTTTGATGGGAATGCTTTTGTTTATTGTATGTGCTGCTTCTTAATGTTGTGCAAACTGCATAATAATTATGTGCGTAAATTTTGAACTACATTATTGTTCATTTATATACTTGCTATTTTGTATGTGCATGCTTCTGTTTATTGTATGTACTACTCATTTGACGTTGGTGCAAACTGCTGATGCCTTTTTGAAGTAAGTCAACCAATTTTGGGGAACAAACATGGACTTATTAGTCTTTTCATGGATATTTTTTCTTTATTATGTTTTTTATGCAGCACTACATTGCATGGATAGGTGAACTACATTTGTTCATTTGCGCACTTCTTACTGACCATAGTTAAACTTTATTTTGACGCAGCGACTGATTTTTCTGCTCGAGCACCTGGGTTTGAGGAGGTTACTCACTTGATTTACCATTATTTTGTAGAGGGTGCCATTGGTGTGAGATCTGACCAGAGCTTTAGGCGGCCCGTGTTGTCTGAAACATAGTCACAAACTATTGATGGTAGAGAGCAAGTTACGCAAGAGTAGATGGTCCCGACATAGCTTCATGTTTATGAATCCAAGAGATGCAAGAAGTTGTTGATGTTTGAAAGTAATTCAAACCAGTATGAGGAGAAAGAGAAGCAGAGGAGGGATGAAGATGTTGCCAAGAGTAGGAAATTTGGTAATGTCAAGTGTTTTGCAGAATAAGAGTCTAAGTTCTGTTGCTGAGCAAGGTGGTACTCCTCGACGCAGTCCTCATATCGCTTGCATGGACAAGAACCTCGGTAAGAGAACTATTGAAGCTGGAGAAGAGGATTCACTACAGAAGCGAGTCCATGTCGATGATGAGCCCGAGCCCGATAACAATGACTTTGTGCTTGGTGATTTTGTGAGGAATTCTTAGTATAGAAGGCGGAAAGATTCTGGTCCATCTAAGAGTCAACATAAGCAGCCGCGTTGTCAGTGTACTAAGATTGGGGTCCTTAGTACCCCAGACTTATGCATAGGTAGTAGCAGCATTCCCAACGACAAGGCTTGCTGGAGGACAACGAAAAGATAAAACTCAAGACCAATTGACAAGGATACAATGAAGACATCCAAGCTGGAATCAAGAATACAGAAGACTAAGCTTGGGATTTCCGGCAAGGACCTTGCCGGGAAGCTAGCGAAGGCCTGCCAAGACTCGAGCCCAGCAAGCTCCGGTCCCGGCAAGAATCCCACTACCGTCCCACCGCTCCACCTCACTGATCAGGTTGTCACTTTTCGTGTAGGTGTCGAGCGGGCAGATAGTTAGGTGAACTTGTCTCGGCATGTGTCAGCTCACCACCGAAGATAAAAACTTTAATGACACCCCTCCCTAGATCGTGTCAAGATGATAAGAGGTAGATGGGAATGACAAAAAGGGAGAGAAAACACTTACTGGGGAGCTTCATCAACATGAAACCTCATGACACAATTAATGCATTTGTCCTAACACGCCAGAGTTAGGTATTTGTCATGGTAGGCACTATTCACCTCTAGTAATTACCATTTTCCCACTATGGTGACCCCTTTCCCTATAAAAGGAGGCCCATGGCTACCTTTACAAAGGTCGACACTTTGCACAAACACGCGTGTAGCTGCACTTCCCGCGCAACCTAGCTGGAATTGCGCTCCCTTGTACTTGTGCTCATATATCCGATACACGAAAGCAGGAGTAGGGTTTTACGCTTCACAGCTGCCCGAACCTGGGTAAACTTCGTGCGTGCTGCTAGTTCTATTCTTTGTGCTTGTCGATCTCCCTAGTCGAACCGAAAAGGAGCCTTTGCTGGTCCCATAGATCATTGTACGAACGACATCTTTGCTGCATCGGGCAGGGGGGTCGCTTGCACGAACCAGCGCGTCAGCTTCTTCATCATCTTCATCACCATGGCTCGCAAGAAGAAGGGCCCCATGATGATCGGTCCGTCCATGCCCAGGCTGTCAACGCCCACGCAACCGGGTGATGGCATGGGTGGTAGCAGAGGAGGTGGATGCTAGGAGCAACATCCGTGATGTACTGCCGATCATAGCAAGGTGAGCAACGTCGTTCGCAATGAGAACAACAAGCCTCATGCCACAAGGTCTAGGGATTGGGCCATGCTGCCTACGGGCGGCACGGCGAACTCTAGGGACAACATGGTACACTCCAAGACGCCTACACCGACGCCACGCCACGGCCATATCAGGTATCGCGCAATGAGCACCCCCATAGTGTCGGCGGCTCCAAGCATCCCCATGGCAATGGTCCTGTGGATCATCCCCAAGATACGTAGGGCCAACATGCATGCGAGAATGCTGGCAAAAACAAGCCAAGGTCGTAGGTTCGAGATGGTGCTACTTCCAGATCAGTTGGAAGTAAGAATACCTCTCGTTCTCGCACCTCTCCATGCCATCCATGCTAGAAAAAGCGCTGATGCATGCTCATTTACTTTTGGAGTTTCATCCTGCTGCGGACAAGATGGAGGAGTGGAGATCCACCATACATAGTATTGTTGGCTTCCCCAACAACGGCAAGGCCCAGCGGGCAGGACCTTCATAGCAGCAGCCCACCGCTCAGGTGCGTGTTGCCGGAGAGAGGACCGGAGGTGGTGCACCAATAGTGTTGTCCCCTCCACGACAACAACACTAGAGGTAGAGCCAACGAAGCGCCCATGATGACATGTCTATGGCGTCGTCCCATCCACGAGGCCACCATGATCAGCGCCAAGTTCTCCAAAAACTACGCGAAGAAGATGCCCGGCCTACCATTGAACGACGACAGGAAGCGTGCCATCAGTCCAACAGGCGCGCAGGGCCTACTATAGATGAACCAGCGCCAAGGTACCTTGGCGGCCTACCTTACAAGGTGTCTTGTCCGACATTTACTTGTGAGCTGCGGCGAGTCTAGTGGCCCAATTCCCAGAACTTCAAGCCAGAAGTGCTAGAGAAGTATGATGGCAAGAGCCACCCATCAAAGTTTCTCAGCGTTTACACCATCGCTGTACAAGCTGCTGGTGGGCAAGACCACACGATTCTTGCAAGCTACTTTTCGTTGGTGCTCAGCCTAACTGTAGATCGTGGTTGATGCACCTGCCGGAGAACTCCATTTCATGTTGGGCACATCTATGCCACGAGTTTGTTGGCACCTTTATAGGAGGCCACAAAGCTCCCAGCCAAGGGAGTGATCTGCATGTGATCCCACAGAGAGATGATGAGTCACTCAGCAGATATAGAGGTTCAACCTTGTGCAGTGAAACATCCCTGAGATCCGTTCCACACCTCTGATTTCTACATTCCACACGAATGTGCAAAATTGCAAGATGCGAGGAGAGTTGGAGATGAACAAAGTGTGGGATCTCGCTGAGTTCTATGCTTTGGCCGACAAGTGTGCACGTCCTGAGGATGGGAGGAGACTTCCGGAGAGGATGTTGGCATAGATGTTGATTCGGAAGATGACGATGCAGCCAACACCCAGAAGAAGAAGGGCCAAAAGCGCAACAGGAAGCGCAAAGGCAAGGAAGTGCTAGCTGTCAAGGGGACCGAAAACAGTGATATCACCAAGAAGGCCAAGACCGAGAGCCCCAGCAAGGACGTTGCCAGGTGCGCCTCGTGCAAGCCTTGGCGGCTGCCGACCAGACTGGGGGCTCCGGCAAGCAATACTGCAAGATCCATCACACCAAGTGTTGTGACCTCCAAGAATGCCGACAAGTTGAGCAGCTTGTCTAGAAGCATAAAGCAGAATACAAGAAGAGAGACAAGGAGAAGGTTGAAGGTGCAAGTGGGTCCAGCAAGAAGCGTTGTGGCCGAGGAGGTTGCCGTGCCAAGGCCAAGCAGCAGAAGGAGAAACCTACTAGAGGTCGTGACAACAAGAAAGAGGATGAAGAGGATGGTGATGAGTCCAGTGAGCTAGAGTTCGAGAAAGCTACTAAAGCAGTGTGCATTGATGGAGGCACATCTTTGCACTCCTCTCACCGCAAACATAAGTGGGTGCGTGAGGTTAATGTAGTGGAATCGGCGGTCGATGCCCATAAGCCATGGAGGTTATCAAACATGCTCATCATCTTTGACGCTGAGGATCACCTTGATCGCACAAGTGCGATTGGGTGTTTGCCGTTGTTGGTTTCACCAACAATCCGCAACCTCAAGGTGACCAATATGTTGGTTGTCGGTGGGGTTGGTCTCAACTTGATCTCACCTGACGTGATCAAGAGGCTGCAGATTTTTGACGAAGATCTGAAGAAAACTAGTACATTCTAGGGAATCAATCCAGGAAGGAGTCACCCGAAGGGCAAAATCACCTTGTCGGTGATGTTTGGCAGTGAGCTCAGCTATAGGACAAATCAAATTGTCTTTGATGTCACCAAGACTCTGTTGTTGTACTATGGGATCCTTGGCCACCCAGCACTGGCATAATTCATGGCAGCATCCCACTATGCCTACAACACATTGAAGATGCCAGGACGATGAGCGTCATCACCATCCATTATTTTAAGAATGTGCTGATCTGCATGGATAAACTCTACGGGGAAGTAGTTGTAGCATCTGCCGCCAAGGCGAATGCTCCTGCCGACAAAGCTCCCCGAGGGGAGAAGAGTGAGAAGACCGGCAAGACCACTGAGTCCGGAAAGCATGCCTCTTTAGAGTGCTGCGCTCTCGTCGAGGATGTGCCAGAGAGCTTTGCCGATAAAATCAAGAAGAACAAAGCTGCTCCACCAGAGACGAAGAAGGTTTCCACCATGGAGGACGACGCGGGGGGAACTTTCACCATAAGTTCCACCCTTGATGACAAATAGGAAAACGCGCTCATTGCTTCCTTGGGACAATGTTAATGTCTTTGCATGGCAACCAGCTTCCATCCTCGGTGTTCCAAGGGAAGTATTTGAGAACCACCTTTTTGTCCGTCCACACGCGCAGCCCATCATTCAGAAGGTGAGAAAGCAAGCTTTGGAACTGCAACAGTTTATTGCCAAAGAGATCAAGAAGTTGGAAGCGACAAGTTTGGTCAGAGGAGTACTCCATTCCACGTGATTGGCCAATCCAGTTGTAGTGTGCAAGGCAAACGGCGAATGGAGGATTTGTATTGACTATACAAATATCAACAAAGCTTGCCCAAAGGATCCTTTTCCCTTGCCATGCATCGACCAGATAGTTGACTCCACTACCAGATGTCACTTGCTATCATTTCGTGATGCCTACTCTGGGTATCATCAGATTTTCATGTCAAAGGAAGATGAAGAGAGGACCGCATTTATCACTCCATGTGGCACGTATTGCTTTATACGTTTGCCTTTCGTATTGAAAAGTGGAGGTTCAACATTTGCAAGGGCAGCCCAGATTGGCTTTGAGCCCCAGCTGCACAGGAATGTGGAAGCATACATGGATCATATAGTGGTCAAAACCAAGGACAGAGCAACACTGATACAAGATTTGGACGAGACATTTGCTAATCTGCGCAAGATCAATCTGTAGCTCAACCCTGAGAAGTGTGTGTTTGGCATCCCATTGGACAAGCTTCTCGTGTTCTTTGTTTCTCAACGTGGTATTGAAGCCAGTCCCGACAAGATCAGGGCAATTGAGTAGATTGAAGCACCAAAGCGCGTCAAACATGTGCGCTGCCTTGCCGGCTGCCTTGCTAAATTAAGCAGGTTCATCTCCAAATCTGCTGAGCGCGCCTTGCCATTTTTCAAAATCTTGAAACAGGAAGTTCCAATGAAATGGACTCAGAAAGCGGAGGCCACGCTGTAGGATTTGAAGAGGTACCACTCCTCTACGCCAACTCTGGTGGCTCCAAGATCGCAAGAGTAGTTGCTTCCATATTTGGCGGCAATGAATCTAGTAGTCAATGCTACACTAGTGGCTGAGAGGGCAGCTGAAAGTGAAGAAGAAAGAAATGCAAGCCCGTCAAGAGACAAGCCGGAATCTTCTCTGACAAGTCCTGGTTCCAAAAAATAAAGTGTAGAGCAACTAAATGAATCAGCATAGCAAGTTGTGAAGAAGAAGAAGTTGGTGCAGCGACAGTGTATTTTTTCAGCTCCCTTATCCAGGGAGCTAGATCAAGATATTCTGGCTTGTAGAAGTTGTTTTTTGGTCTTCTTATGGCCTCAAGGAAGCTACACCACTACTTTCAAGGACATCAGATTACCCTCGTCACTCGCTTTCTGATACAAAGGATCTTAAGAAATCCAGATGCAAATGGCATGATTGTTGAGTGGGCGTCAGAACTGTCAAGCTTTGATCTCAAGATTGAAAGTACTTCAACTATTCATAGCAGGGCCTTGGTGGAGTTCATTGCAGAGTGGACACTAACGCCAGGAGAAGAAATTCTAGGAACCCCTCTCCCCGACAAAGAAACAAATCAAGACTGGACCGTGTACTTTGACGGAGCTTTTTTGCTGCAAGGCACCGGTCCTAGAGTACTGCTTATCGCATCCACCGAAGAGTACCTCAAGTATGTGATTCAGATGCATTTCCTAGGGAGAAAGTGGCAAACAACATTGCTGAGTATGAAGGATTGCTTGCCGGTGTCAGGAGCGCGGCATACCTTGGAATAAGAAAGCTCTTTATCAGAGGCGACTCACAGTTGGTTGTGAAACAAGTCAACAAGGATTATCAGAGCCCGTTGATGGAAGCATATGTCGATGAAGTGAGGAAATTGGAAAAACTCTTTGATGGGTTGCTAACAGAGCACATCCCTTGTGTGGAGAACAACATAGCTAACGATTTGTCAAAGCGTGCCACACTTAGTTACCTACGGAACCAGGAACGTTTGTGCTCCATTTGACTCAGCCATCTATAACACCATCGACAGGGCAGAACAAGAGAAGAAAGTTGAATACTGATATGTCTCCAACATATCTATAATTTTTGCTTGTTCCATGCTGTTATGTTATCAATCTTTGATATTTTACTTCATTTTATGGCAACTTTATATCATTTTTTGGGACTAAACGATTGACATAGTGCTGAGTGCCACTTGTTTTTTTTTCTTGTTTTTTTCTTTGTAGGGTATCCCTACCAAACGGAGTCCAAACGCAGCGAAACTTCTTGGAGAGTTTTTTGGACCAGCAGACAACTTGGGAGCCAAGGAAGCACCTGGGGGGAGGCCCGTGGGGCCCACAAGACACCAGGGCACGATAGAGGCCCCTGGCGCACCCTGATGGGTTGTGGGGCCCACGGGGGTCTCCTCACCACCTCTCAGTTCTATACATACCCAAATATTCCAGAAACCCCAGGAGATTTGAAGAAAAACAATTCTAGCTGTCGCAAGTTCCAGAATCACTAGCTCCAATCTAGAGACCTATTCCGGCACTCTGCCGGAGGGGAACACAGTCACTGAGGGGTTCATCATCCTCATTGGCGCTCCTCTAATGATGGCTTCTTCTCTCTTTTTGATTCTTAATACAACGGCCTCTTGGTGATCTATTTGAAGTAATGACTTTTTACAGTGTGTGTTGGGATCCAATGAAGTTCGACTTTTTCATCAGATTTTTATCCATGAATACTATTTGAGTCTTCTTCCATCTCTTATATGCATTATTATTTATAACATCATATTTCTTCTCCAAATCTTTGGTTTAGTTAGGTCAACTAGATTGATTTTTTTCTTGCAATGGGAAGAGGTGCTTTGTCATGGGTTTGATCTTGCATTGTCCTCTCCCAGTGACAGAAGGAGTAGCGAGGCATGCATGTATCATTGCTATTAAGGATAACAAGATGGGGTGTATTCCTACATGAATAGATCTCGTCTACATCATGTCATTGTTCTTATTGCATTACTCTATTTCTCCATGAACATAATACACTAAATGCATCCTGGATAGCGGTCGATGTGTGAGAGTAATAGTAGTAGATGCAGGCAGGAGTCGGTCCGCTAATCTTGGACGTGATGCCTATATATTGATCATTGCCTTGGATATCGTCATAATTATTTGTTCTTCTATCAATTGCCCAACAGGAATTTGTTTACCCACCGTGTGCTATTTCTCAAGACAAGCCACTAGTTAAACCTACGGCCCTCGGGTCTATATTTTATCATATTTTCTTTCTGATCTATTTTTTGCTGCATTTATTTTCAAATCTATTATTCCAAAAACCTAAAAATGCCTTGCCGCACTATTTATTTACTTATCTTGTTTTGTGTTTTTGCGAGATCTATTTACCCAAACTCTTACAAACCAATCTATCTTTTTCCCGAGGAGGGATTGACAACCCCTCTTACGCGTTGGGTTGCAACTATTTGTTTTTTGTGTGCAGGTACCATTTACATTGTGTTGCTTGGTTCTCCTATTGGATTGATGCATTGGTTTCACAACTAATTGGAATACTTATCATAGTTGTGCTGCATTATCCCTTTTTCTTTGGGGAAATACCGACGCAGTCTAGCCACGTCAAAGGAATTTCTCGCTCTGTTGTCGGGGAGACATCATCAACATCTATAAGGTTCCTAATCACAAATCTCATCTCCTTGAAATTTATATTATTTTCCATTTGCCTCTCGTTTTCATCTCCCCCACTTCACAAAAATTTGATTTTTTAATTGCCTTCTTTTCATTTGCCTTTTCTTGTTCCATCTTTTGTTATGCTTGCCTTGTATGAATGTTAACAGACCATCAAGGTTCCATATATCTATTTTCTCTTCTTTCTTTTTCTCAAAGGACAAAAGGTTGCCTCACGTGCATGTTTGCCGAGGGAAGTGATGGTATCGATACCGACAAGTGACATTCAAGTTAATATTCCACGACAAGAAGTACAACAAAGAAAAGTTAAGTTGAAAAACTTTCAAACAAATTCTTTGTTATAGAGCTAATTTTCATGAACATTTTTGGCTTTTTGTATGGAAAACCTCCACGCAAAGGAACCTTGTCATGATCAACTGCAATCTGATGACCCACAAGTATAGGGGATCAATCGTAGTCATTTTGATAAGTAAGGGTGTCGAACCAAACGAGGAGCAGAAGGAAATGACAAGCGGTTTTCAGCAAGGTATCTTCTGCAAGCACATAAATTATTGTTAATGAGTAGTTTGATAGTAAGATAATTTCTAACAAGCAATAAGTAGTAACGTAACAAAAGTGTAGCAAGGTAACCGAATCCTTTTTGTACCAAAGGACGGGCCGAAACGGTCTCTTATAATAAGCAAAGCGTTCTTGAGGGCACACGGGAATTTCGTCTAGTCACTTTCATCATGTTTGTTTGATTCGTGTTCGCTACTTTGATAATTTGATATGTGGATGGACCGGTGCTTGGGTGTTGTTCTTACTTGAACAAGCCTCCCACTTATGATTACTCCCTCTGGCAAGCATCCTCAACTATGAAAGAAGAATTAAGATAAATCTAACCATAGCATGAAGCATATGGATTCAAATCAGTCCCTTACTAAATAGCGCAGAAATTAGGGTTTAGCCTTATGTCACTCTAGCAACCCATCATCTAATTACTACTCCACAATGCATTCTCTTAGGCCCAAAGATGGTGAAGTGTTAGGTAGTCAACGTTCATAACACCACTAAGGGAAACAACAACATACATATCATCAAAATATCGAACGAATACCAAATTCACATGATTACTTATGACAAGACTTCTCCCATGTCCCCAAGAACAAAAGTAACTACTCACAAATCATATTCATGTTCAAGATCAGAGGGGTATTGAATATCATTAAGGATCTGAAAATATAATCTTCCACCAAATAAACCAACTAGCATCAACTACAATATGTAATCAACAGTACTAGCAACCCACAAGTACCAATATGAGGTTTTGATACAAAGATTGAATGCAAGAGATGAACTAGGGTTTGAGATGAGATGGTGTTGGTGAACATGTTAATGAAGATTGGTCCTCCCACGCTGAGAGAGTTGTTGGTGATGATGATGGTTTCGATTTCCCCCTCCTGGAGGGAAGTATCCCAAGCAGAATCACTTCACCGGAGAGCAAAAGTGCTCCTGCCCAAGTTCTGCTTCAAGACAATGGTGCTCTATCGTGGTTCAACACGGCCACCTATGGGAACATTGTCCCCTTTGTGGTTCAGAAAGGGGGAAGGGCGCGTTAAAAAAATAGCGGAGGCCATAGAGCAGCACGACAGCAATGACACAGGCAGTTTTCACCTAGGTTTGGGCCGCCGTGAGGCGTAAAACCCTACTCCTACGTTGGTGGATTGATGAATGGACTGTGGTGGAGACGCAACACTCTAGCCCGACAAGTTCACCTTGGGACGAGAGCAGATACACATGTATGGTGTACAAGGGTATGAATCCTTTCTAAGGTAGCCACGTCCCTCCTTTTATTGGTCAAGGGGTTACCACAATGGCAAAACTGTCATTATCCAGTGAGTAGATAGCCATAGTGCTATCATACTGTCACAGCCCTAGAATAATGTTTGTAATTAGTTGCATCAAGCATCCATGCATCATTTCAATTTCAAGGCCTCAGAAAACTTTTAAAAATGATCAACATTAAAATCTTTTCAAATGAGCCCAAGAAAATGTTCCTCTTATTCTCTGCAAATATCGGCAAGAGGTAAAATTCAAACCAATATTTTTGGTATCTCAGATATATTGTTTTGGGCATTTGAATAAATCCAGTATGTATTTGATTTGGGGCTATAAAATGATATATATGTATTTATAGTCTCAAACAATTTGGAACATGGTGTGGACCTCTGGAATAATTCACTGAGTGCCCACAAGAAGTTTCAGGTTTTATAAAATGATTTGGTGTTAAATGAAATCAAAACAGAGGCAAACAAATAGAAAACAGAAAGTACATAAAAGGAATAGCTTACCTATAGCGGCGGACCAGCCGGCCCAGTACTGTGCAGTCCAACTGCTAGTCGTCCTCAACCTCTGCTAGTAGGCAGAGGCGAAGGCGGGCACAGTGCGCGCTAAGGCCGCCACCTCCTCCTTGCCTGCTTCACCCTCCCTGGCCTTCTAGCGACACCACGGAGATGCCATGAGACCCCTCTCTCCTCTCCCTCACTTGTTGCACTCTCTCCTCCCCTTTCTTGCACTCTTCCCCACCACCGAGCGTGCCTGTCACCGCTGCTCACTACCCGCGCGCCTACTGCCGTCGTCTTGCCTCTCCGTCAAGTTCAATCGCTCAACGATGATCTTCCTTGTCTGCACATGCAAGATCCGAAGCGTGGGAGCCCTGAAGTGCCTCCATCGACTGGTCTTCTCCGAATATGGCCGCCGGACTTCTTCGATGAATTCATCACCATCAGGCCTCCCCTGAGCCCCTCATATGCAACATCTGACGCCTTGTGAGATCATGTTTCATTTAACCCCAACCTCATGGTCATTTGATTCCTCTACGCCTCATGACCACTGTCGGTGTCAAAATCGGCGGATCTCGGGTAGGGGGTCCCGATCTGTGTGTCAAGGCTGATGGTAACAGGAAGCAAGGGACACAGATGTTTACCCAGGTTCGGGCCCCTCTCGATGGAGGTAAAACCCTACTTCCTGCTTGATTAATATTAATGATATGGGTAGTACAAGAGTAGATCTACCACGAGATCATAGAGGCTAAACCCTAAGAGCTAGCCTATGATGGTATGATTCTAATTGTGATCCGCCTTCTAAGGACCAACCTCTCTGGTTTATATAGACACCGGAGAGGGCTAGGGTTTACATGGAGTCGGTTACAAGAAAGGAAAGATAATATCCGGATCGCCAAGCTTTCCTTCCACGCAAAGGAGAGTCCCATCCGGACACGGGCCGAAGTCTTGAGTCTTGTATCTTCACGCTTCAATAGTCCGGATGTTGTACACAGTCCGGCTGTCCGGATACCCCCTTATCCAGGACTCCCTCAGTAGCCCCTGAACCAGGCTTCAATGACGATGAGTCTAGCGTGCAGTATTGTCTTCGGCATTGCAAGGCGGGTTCCTTCTCCGAATACTCCAAAGTGTTTATCGAACACGTAGACCGTGTCCGGATCTGCAAGATGATCTTCACATGGTATAGATCTGATTTGCTGGCAATCTTCGTGCGTCGTGCCCTTGCATCGTGGCTTGGTCCAACGCGAACCGACGTTTCTTACCCCACAGCGACTCGTGTTACGAGGCGGTTTTATTGGCATGTCCCGTCGAGGCAGAGATCGTGTTCCTCTTATTACGGGATTTTCCATCAATATGAGCGTGCGTGAACCCACGAAGGCTGTTGGTATAACCCCGTGTGTTTTTAGATAAGCCTCAAACGGTCACACCGGGGACTCTTGATATTCACCTTCTTCATAAAGGGGTCGAGACCTACGCCTCTTTTTTCACCTTCATCGCGCCTTCTCGCACCTCAAGTTCTAACACCCAAAACCTAAGCTCCACCCCTCCGGAATCCTACAATATGTCCGGATCTGACCCTCAAGGCCGGTGTGTGGCTTCCTTGATTGAAGAGAAGGACATTGCCAAGCTTAGGGAGGTCGGATACCTGACCGCAGATATCCAGCACAAACTTCCTGCTCCAGGGCAGGTCATCCCTACGCCGGAGCCCAATGAGTGTGTCGTTTTCGTCCCACACTTCCTCCGCAGTTTGGGTTTCACCCTCGATCCCTTCATGAGGGAGCTCATGTTCAATTATGGGTTGGATTTTCATGATCTGGCTCCAGATGCTATCCTCCATATCTCGCCATTCATTATCGTGTGCGAGGCTTTTCTCCACGTCACCCCACACTTCGGCTTATGGCTCAAGACCTTCAATGTGAAGCCGAAGATGATCAGGGGGCGACATGTGGAGTGCGGAGGTGCCGTAATAAGCAGAAACACCGACACCCCATGGCCGGAGGGTTCTTTCCTAGAAGTATCTCATGTATGGCAGCAGAGGTGGTTTTATGTTACGGCCCCAAGGGGCACAAAGTGGGTAGCCGCCCCTGAGTTCCGCTCGGGCCCTCCGTCACAATTGGCGTCCTGGACAGACGTACGACGGAATTGGGAGCCCGTAGGTGACGTGCCAGTACTGCAGAACCACATCCGGGAGCTTCTTGAGAGGGATATTAACCTTGTCAGCATAATGCAAGTGATGTTAATCCGGCGGATGTTGCCGTGCCAACACCGGCCTCTCCGGATGTGAGAGTTCAATCTAGAGGGTCCGCGGACTGTCAAGCACTTCTTCGGCTTGAAGCCCGAAGAGATGTGCAAATTATTCTTCGGACAGAAAGTAGTATGTCCGCACACCACGAGGATGCGGGCCTAAGCTATAATCGCCTAGATACCCAAGTAAGTAGCCTTGATATCGGACACCCTGTTTTGTATTTATAATGACTGTTTGTTCTGACAATCATCCGCGTCCAGGAATGGCTAAGCAAGGCAGAGAGAATCAGGTGTCCGACAGTGCTTCCCGAAGGCTCGCCCGCCCCTACTATGGCCAAGATGCTCGACCGGGTACTCAGCAGAATGCCCTCGGGGAAAGACAAGGGAGGGACGAAGAATCCGAACCCCACACGCTACGCATCCGAACCGGGGGAATTGTTACCTCCCCCAAGGAGGATAGTTGGGGAGGGGAGGCTAAGGCCTCCTCTCCGCACGGGAAGAAGAGGGCCGCCTCCGAAGATTTGGAGGCAGAGATGCCCAAATTAGGGGGGAAAACATCCCCAGGGGGCCTTGCCTTGACGGGCACCCTCACCGCACCATGCCCTCCAATGGGCCAGCCCTCGACCGAGCTGTAAGTCAATCTACAATCCGAGGGTACTGTGTTTCTCCTAGATCAATAACCAGGGTTCAACTTTTTGCAGTCCGGCTAGCAGCTCCTCTCAACAGGGTTCGTCTTTGGGGGACCTTCCTCCGAAGATATTGGAGAGTGGGACCCCACCCCCTTCTCCGACTCATGAAGCGGGCGATGCCGAGGTGTCGTCACGGAGGAGTCCGGATCTGCCGAAGCCGGGAGTCAATCCGTCAGGTGCCCTGCACTCGGAGCTTTTGGCTACAACGAGGGGCGATCAAAAGAGTCCGACGCAGTTCGATGTCCGGCCGGACGTACTGACGGGCTTGCTGGAGCAAGCTGCGCTCTCAGGGGAGAACCGCTCATTAATGAGCACGGTGCTCAAGAAGATTTCATCCGCTACAAGCGGTTTGAATGAAGCATTCACAAGCCTGCTCAGAGGCTTTGAGGTACGTAATGAAGAATGCACTGTTTCTTTGGCTGTGAGGCATGCGGTAGGTGTGCTCCATATAGATAGTAGCCCCTGAGACTCTGGTTGTCTGCCCTAGGTAGCAAGCGGAGGATCATAAACCGATGATTTATGTTGTAAATATGTGCAGTTACCTATGGGTCCGGCCGTCGGGCCGTCCGTTGAAGTTGCTGAACTAACAAGGAAAATTGGGTCGATCGATGCCGATATCACTCTGATGAATGAGCGGCTAGAGAAATCACAAGGTATGTGTCTGTCTTTCCATTGCATAGGAAAATATTAAGGTGGCACATATTAATGTAATATGTTCGGACTGCAGATGGTGCTGCTGCCGTGGAGGCCCTGAGGGCGGAACTTTCTCTAGCCAAGGAACAAGCTCGGGTGAGCAATGCGGCTGCCCTAAAGGCGGCCGAGGAATTGACAGCCGAACAGGCTGCTCATCGCCGAAGCGGGGAGAAGATAGCCGAAATGGCTATCGAGTTAAAAAATGCCGCTGACCGGTATGAGCTCCTGAAAAAGGAGCATGAGGATAAATCGGCTGACCTGAGCAAGGCACTTAATGCCACCAAGGAAATACGGACCAAGCTCAGGGGTGCGCAGGAGGAGCTTCATCAGGCCGGTAAAATCGCGGCTGGGGGCTCCTATTTGCTACGGACGAAGTTCTTCGATCCGAAGTATGCTCCACTGGATGGACGCTGGAGTTCGGCGGACGCCTATGCGGACCTGGCGAAGAGTACGGCTGATGCTATGGAGTTCTTCAAAGATTAGGGTGAGAAGGAGGTGGAGAAGCATTTCTGGTCGCAGTTCAATGCTCCCACTCGCCCGCTGCCGTTAAGTGATAGGATGGCTGCTGTAGCAGAACTTCACAGGCTGTCCGGTCTTGCAATGCGGTCTGTAATAGACCATCTTTGGCCGAAGGGGCCTAAGCCAGACAGTTACTTTGGTTTGGTGCAACAGTTCCTCGGAGCCGTGCCTCGAATCGATGCCATGAGGAGGTTGGCATGCATAGAGGGTGCGCGGATGGCCCTTGCCCGCGTTAAAGCGTATTGGACGGATATGGATGCCACTATGATAGCGTCTCAGGATCCGGTGAGGGGCCAATATCCAGCCGGGCACTACTTGGCGCAGGTCACAGAGGGTGCCCGCCTGATGGAGGCGCAGTGCCCGAAGAATCTCCTATTCGAGTGATAATTCAAATCATTGTAAAAACAATGTTTGTTTTGATTATAAGGCTATATTTATAATGTTTGTCTAAAAATATGATTGTGTCCCCTATGCGGCCGTTTAGTGTGTGTGTGTGTGTGTAATCCAAAAGTTAGCAGTCGTTGGCTTCAGCCCCCACGCATACAATGCGGGGGTGTTTGTGAAAAAATGTGCTTAGTCACTCTTTATCCAACGTCTTGGTCCATTAAGGAGGTGATCGCACGTCGAATGAGGCAACCGGACTATATAGCTGTAACACTTTCGCTTAGCCGCGGGATTCTAATGTTGGGGCTACTATGTAGCCCCTGGTACCTCCGCGTGCATCCGAATACGGGCGCGTATGTACCTGGCCGGGAAATGGCCCTTCGTTAATGCGGAAGAATCCTAGAGATTCCGGTGAGTCGTCGAGTGGTTGACCAGTCTCTCGTTGTATCATGACAGTCAATTTTCGGCTTTCTTTACTGAGGTGCTCATCCGGAATAACCAGGGCACAATCGCAGTAGTTCTCCTTTGGCCACCTTAGCCGATAATAACAGAACGTAAGGCGGCAAACCCAGGAGCTGGGGAAACCCAACATTTGACCAAAGACATGATTCGGAGCTGATGCATATAAGGCCAAACTTGTGATGCCGAACACTCCCGAAGGTATTCGGACTTTATAACAAATGATGGGCTCAAGAATGCCCATTCATTATAAACCCTGTGTTTCCAGGTACGTGCGTTAATCTGTCGTGGTGAAATGCCAAAAACGGCAGTATCCTCTGTGGGTATGGAACCCATGGGATGGTTAAACAACAAGAGGCAATAGAAAAGGTATACAAAGGGGATTAATCTAAAAAGAAACCCTTTGAATGGGGCCCTGCTGCACGTCTGCGCCTTTGTCTCCGTTGTGCCGCATCCTGGAAGGGTATCGCGCGAACATTGTCTGCGGAAAAGGGAAACTCATAGAAGAGTGCAACGTAAGTATGCGATGGATAGTACAAATGTAAGATGCTGGCCTGCCAATAATGTTGAGCCAAGTGTGGGGCTTTATTATTAGCCCCTGGTATCCACTATAGGATTACATATACGGTGCCCTGGTTTGATATGAGCTGCCGGACTCGTCTAACCGTGTCTGTGGTCTTAACGACCCGTCATATTTTTGTTAGAAGCCGCTTATAGTCCGGCTACTAGGGCTGTCGCGTGTTCCCCTGCGCGCGAAGAGCGCGCTGTTATTCCGCCAATGGTGATGACGCCACGTGGGCCGGGCATCTTGAGTGTGAGGTAGCCATAGTGCGGCAATGCGTTGAAGCGGGCGAAGGCCGTTCTTCCAAGCAATGCTTGATAGCTGCTTTGGACGGGTGCGATGATGAAGACTACTTCTTCGCTTCTGGAGTTGCCAGGAGAGATGAATGTTACCTCCAGTATGACGGAGCCCCTGCTGTAGGCTTCAACGCCTGGTATCACCCCTTAAAAGGTGGTGTTAATCTTGCTAATTCTGGATGAGTCTATCCCCATCCTACGGACAGTGTCCTCATATATTAAATTGAGACTACTACCGCCGTCCATGAGGACGTGGGTGAGGTGGTATCCGTCGATTATTGGGTCAAGCACCAAGGCATCTGATCCTTCACGCCGAATACTAGCTCGGCCGTCCCAGTGATCGAAGGTGATCGGACAAGACATCCAGTAGTTAGGTGTGGGTATGATGGGCTCTATATCGCGCGTGTCTTTATGGGCGCGTTCGTGCCTTCTCAAGGATGTGTGAGTCATGTGGATCATTTCACTGTTTTAACCTCTGGTGGGAATTTTTTATGTCCCCCAGTGTTCGGCGGGCGAGGTGCATCCTCGTCTTCACTTGGTGTTTCCCTTCCCTTGTGTTTGGCGTTTAGTTTGCTGGCCTGCTTGAAGACCCAGCACTCTATGTGTGTGTGGTTCGCAGGCTTGTCGAGGGTGCCATGAATTTGGCATAGTCTGTCCAGAACTCTGTTCAGACCGGACGGTCCCTCTTTGCTGCCTTTAGATGGCTTATTTTGCTGGTTAGGTTGAGCGCCCCTGAATTCGGCATTAACTGTTGTGTTATCCGAGCTCTCTTACTTGTTTTGGCGTTTGTTTTTATTACGCCGTGGCTTCCCGTTGTCGTCCCTTATTTCGGACGTGCTGGGGTCGCTGGTGCCTTTACAGGCTAGCCAGCTATCCTCACCCGCGCAAAAGCAGGTCATAAGGCTTGTTAGGGCTGCCATTGTCCTTGGCTTTTCTTGGCCGAGGTGTCTGGCGAGCCACTCGTCGCGGATGCTGTGTTTGAATGCCGCTAGGGCTTCGGCATCCGGACAATCAACAATTTGATTCTTCTTGGTGAGCAGTATGTTCCAAATCTTTCGGGCGGACTCTCCGGGCTGTTGGATTATGTGACTTAAATCGTCAGCATCCGCAGGCCGGACATAAGTCCCTTGAAAATTGGCCTTGAAAGCGTCCTCAAGTTCCTCCCAACTCCCAATTGAATTTTCGGGGAGGCTTTTCAACCAGTGTCTGGCTGGTCCCTTTAGTTTGAGGAGAAGGTATTTGATGGCGTGGAGGTCATCCCCGCGAGCCATATGTATATGTAGGATAAAGTCCTCGATCCAGACCCCTGGGTCTGTCATTCCGTCGTATGCCTCTATGTTCACAGGTTTGAAGCCCTGCGGGAATTCATGGTCCAGTACTTCATCAGTAAAGCATAGGGGGTGAGCAGCCCCTCTGTATCTGGACGCGCTGTGGCATGCTGTCGGCTGTTGTTGTGTCCGATGTTTATTTTGAACTGGTATTTGATTGACATAGTCTTTGTGACGACCGCAGTCCCCCGCCGAGGTGTGTCCATTAGATCCGTAAATGGACCTAGCTACGCCAGCTGTCTTATCCAGGTGCTCACGTAAATCGTGTGCATCTTCGGTAACTGCTTTGTTGCGGTTCTGAAGTGGTACGTCTGGTCTCCTGGTCGTGTTACTTTTTGGTGGAACGGCCTCGTCGTCGAATTCTGGCAGTAGTTTACGTTTTGGGTAGCTCTTTGTGTGGCGATCGTCGCCATATCTTTCTTCAGTGTCTAGCACTTTGTTCCATCTGCGATTGAGCGTTTCTTGTGCGGCTTTAAGCCATTGCTTCTGCCTCTTCAGACTTCTCGCTGTGGAGGTTCTCTTGTTCCACGGTTCTTCCGGAATGATGAATGCGTCATCGTCCGGACTGTCTTCTTGTCCTGGGCCGGTTTGATGAACTCGTCCCTCTGGGTCATTGTCTTCGGGCGTCTGCTCCGAACTATGCTCAGCGTGACCTGGTTTGTCCTGCTCCATCGCTGGTTCCGTTTGGTCGTTGTTGCCTTCGGGGTTGACCGGAGTATCCATTCTTCTGGCGCTCTTGCTGATATTTTTACTATTGCTGGATTTGGAACAGCGTCTACGCCGTCGCTTTGGTTTTGGCCCAGGGGTTTTATCTTCCGGATTGTCACTATCGTCCTCCTTGGGTGTATCCACCATGTATATGTCATGTGAAGAGGCGAGAATCCGGTACCCCATAGATTCTGAGTCTTCTCCTGCATCCTCGTCCATACCGTCGATGCCTTCGGAGTCGAAGTCAAGCACATCGGTTAAATCATCAACCGTGGCTATCAAGTGGGTGGTGGGTGGGTAATGAATTTCTTCGTCGCCTGCTTCCCACTCGAGCCGGACATAGTTCGGCCCGGAATTCTCTGTCAAAGAGAGAATTTTAAATGAGTTTAGTATGTCACCAAAGGGCGAGTGCTGAAAGATGTCTGCTGTGGTGAACTCCATTACCGGAGCCCAACCAGGCTCGGCGGACTCGGGGACGCGCGGACTAGAACCTACAACCGGATATGAATCCGGGGGTCCGGAATTACAGGCTCCCTCAGAAGTGAGGCCTGTGTTTGGCTCCATAGCCGATGAGGGTACGACCTGCGGGGGCGGGGTCCAGCCCTCCGTCCTCAGGCAGCGCAAGCTGCCCCGGATTTAGATCCAAGGCTTCTGCCGGGGTGATATCCCGAGCATCATCTGACAGAAGGTCTAAGCCATGCTCATCGTGACTGTTCGACGCTCCTGGCGCTGGCCTGAATCCGTTAAAGATCAAGTCTCCGCGGATATTCGCCGTGTAGTTCAAGTTTCCGAACCTGACCTGGTGGCCGGGGGCATAGCTATCGATCTGCTCTAGGTGGCCAAGCGAATTGGCCCGTAGTGCGAATCCGCCGAATGCGAAGATCTGTCTGGGGAGGAAAGTCTCACCCTGGACAGCGTCATTGGTGACGATTAAAGGAGCCATCGAGCCTGACAGTGACAGCACAGAGGAACTCTCAATGAAAGCACCAATGTCGGTGTCAAAACCGGCGGATCTCGGGTAGGGGCTCCCGATCTGTGCGTCAAGGTTGATGGTAACAGGAAGCAAGGGACACAGATGTTTACCCAGGTTCGGGCCATCTCGATGGAGGTAAAACCCTACTTCCTGCTTGATTAATATTGATGATATGGGTAGTACAAGAGTAGATCTACCACAAGATCGTAGAGGCTAAACCCTAAGAGCTAGCCTATGATGGTATGATTGTAATTGTGATCCGCCTTCTAAGGACCAACCTCTCCGGTTTATATAGACACCAGAGAGGGCTAGGGTTTACATCGAGTCAGTTACAAGAAAGGAAAGATAATATCCGGATCGCCAAGCTTGCCTTCCACGCAAAGGAGAGTCCCATCCGGACACGGGCCGAAGTCTTGAGTCTTGTATCTTCACGCTTCAATAGTCTGGACGTTGTACACAGTCCGGCTGTCCGGATACCCTCTTATCCAGGACTCCCTCAACCACCACGGCTGAAGCTTGTTTCCATTCGAGCTCGTCTCTGGTGAAGCTCCGGTGACCCTTTGGTCATGGAAACATGTCCAATAGTCTCATGGGCAACCATAGGCACTATAGGAGCTAACCACCGCTTGTTTTTTGCGTCGTAGCGCCAAGCTCGTGCACACCCAAACCACGGCCGTCGCACCTGTCAACATCGTCATCGTTTTGGTCGACCTCAGCTTGAGTCACCTTCACCAATGGATGCGCGCGAGTTCCAGCTCTCTGTAGATGGTCTCGGCTGCTCGTTTGATCGTCGGAGGGCAATTTCCGAGCCGCTCCGCCGCCCTGGACTTGCCGGCGGCTAAACGCCGGCGAGTTTGACTCTTTTAACCGGGGGTTTGACCTCCCCTGTGCCATTGACATGTGGGCCCAGGCCCTTAACTAATCTAGGTTCGGATTAGATTAATCTTAATTAACTCTGTTAGTTATATTAGTCTCTGACACGTGGGTCCCACGGGCCAGGTTTGACCTGGCCGACCCAGTTGACATGCTGACCTCATAGTGACGCAATGCTGACACAGTGAACATTTTTTGGAATTAGTTTAATTCTGAATAATAGAAAATCCAGAAAATACCTAAACTTAAAAAAATCATAGAAAATAATCTATAACTCAGACTGACATAATTTATATATGGAAAATTATCAGAAAAATATGAAGAATCTGTTTATGGCATCTCCATGAATGTTTGAACAACTTACATCCATTGTATATGACAATTTGAATAAATGGCATTTTAAATGTCTTATGTGGAGTTTGAATTTGAACCCTTGGTTCAAATTAACTTCATTTAAATTGCTGCTAGTTGTATTATCTCAAATCACAGCATATTGACATGTCACGATCATGTATCATATTGTTGTATTGCATTGATTGTGTTCCTTCTAGTTTTGCCAATGTTGTTCCCCCTTAGTAGACATTGTTCTGACGATGAGTTCGATGTCACCGATGAAGAGCTATACTATCCTCAGAAGTGCCAGGCAAGCAAACCCCCTTTGACATTCTGATACAATCCCACTCTCTCGCTCTTGCTCTCTTTTACTACATTAGGACAACAACGATTCAAATGTTACATGTTGAGGTAGTTGAAACCCTTTCATATGCATGACCTATCTTTGCCAAGGTAAATAGTTGAAACTCACTAGCATGGGTAGGAGTTGTTTGTGCCATGATGTGCCTACTCATTCATGCTTGCTTGTTATGCCTGCTATGCTTAGAGTTGTGTTAGGTCTGATTCATCTAGGATGGATTGGAATGGTGTGAATATGTCCTACTGTGTGAGAGCTAAATGTGTGAACACGATTTGGTAAAGGTGGCGATGAGAGGCCATGTAGGAGTACATGGTGGGTTGTCTCATGGAAACGGCCTCAGGAACTAAGTTTTTTGTTTGTGATCCAAGACAGCTACTACCACACATTGGGCTCCGGGCACTTGAAGCTCTCTTGACTTATTAATTGCCTCGATCTCTATCCAGGAGTTGCAACTAGTTTCTGGTGTTTGTAGGTTGTGTTGGTAGTCTACCAAGTGGCACCCGGTATAGGTTGGGTTGGGACAGACAAGGCACCATGGCCGGGTGTACCAAGCATCACCCGTTTGGTGGGCTTGGGAACCCTATACACATCGTTTGGGACCGTGATGGAAACCTCAGCTGGACTCCCTTGCAGATGGAACCTGAATAGGCGATAAACCAGGACTAGAGTCTTGCGTGGTTAGTCATGTGGTGGTCGACACCCTCGCGAGGCTTCCGCTTCAAGGTTGCCGAGATACATGACGTGTACATGGTGGTAAGTGGGAAGAGCGTGTATGAAGAAATACACCCCTACAGGGTTAACATGATCTATTCGAATAGCCGCGTCCGCGGTAAAGGACTACTGGGTTGCTTATGTAGTTCATATACAAGTGGAAGTGGATAGTCTAAAATGCGCAAGATAAGCGTGAGTGCTATGTATGGCCTTCTCGTAGGGACACATGACCGGATCCATAGTGGTGTATTGATATGGTGAATATGTGGACTCATGTGCACCACCTCAAAATAGTTACCAACAGTCATAGATATCAACTGTGTTAAAGTTGGCTTGATGCAGTTAAACCCCACCACCCCTTTGTTGTTACTGATGCATATGTAGCTAGTTCTGATGTAAGTCTTGTTGGGTACATTTGTACTCACGTTTGCTTAATTTATGCTTTTGCAGAGAGACTTCGGTCTCACTAGTAGTGTCGCGTGGACTTCGAAGTTTAGCTTGTTACCTCAGCTACGATCTTGTACCCTCAGAAGGGTTTTGTAGATAGCTAGGTTCTAAAGCCTTCTTCCTTTTCAGATGTCTGTACCCAGACATGTTTATACTTCCGTTGCATGTATGCTCAGTATGTTGGGTCGTGTGACCCATGTTTGTAATTCTTACTATATATGACTCTTCGGAGTCTTTTGAACAAATACTTTGAGTCATAGAGTTTTGTTGTGATGCCATGTTGTATTTGCACATATCGAGCATATTGTGTGTATGATTTTGAAATGCTTGGTGTGTGTGGGATCCGAAAATCTAGTTGTTTATTCTTGGTAGTCTCTCTTATGGGGAAATGTCTCCTAGTGCTTCCACTGATCCATGGTAGCTTGCTAATGCTCCAGAACACACAAGATGACCGGCATGTGTCCTTCTTCGCTCAGTCCCTTCGGGGAAATGTCACGTGTTGTTCCTTTACGTCCTTGTAGCTTGCTACAACTTGGGTTCATACATTGATGACCGACACGTGCATTGCTCGGTCATGTATGCCTGTCCTTGTAAGTTAGTGCCACCTTGGGTTTACGACTAGTCATGTCGGCTCGGGTTCTCTGTCATATCGATGCTAGCGACACTATCATATTCGTGAGCTAAAAGGTGCAAATGGTCCCGGGCCAAGTAAGGTGGCACCCATGGGGATACCGCGCGTGAGGCTGCAAATTGAAATGGTGTGTTACTTGCTAGATTGGTGTGACTTAGGATCGGGGTCCTGGCAGCTTTGGTATCAGAGCCTGACTGCCTGTAGGATTACCAAGCCAAACTGGTCGAAGTCGAGTCTAGAAATGCTATAGTTATATAAGGGAATTGATTGTGGAAGTGAACGTAAGGCTCTTTTTACTCCTTTACCTTATGTCCTTCTGATCTGAGTCAACCTGTTCTCTTCTACGGGGATTAAGAACTAGGCTTCTCATCTTTCTATCAGGATCACGTGTTACTAATCCGTAGACTTATAGGATTGTTGAATTCAAGTCTCAGTTCAGTGTCTAGTACTTCCATGTGTAAACAGTTGATCCAGGAACCATGATATTATGATGTTGAGTGGCTATGCCACCATTTTGCAGGATGTCCCAAAATCTTTTTTGAGCATTTACAACTGTTATGCTGTCCGAGTTATCCTAGGTTTCTATGTATTTGCAAATCTTTCCTCCATGTTTCCGATGTCCATTTGGGTCATATTAAGCATACTAATCAGTGTGTTGAGGCACCCCATTGCCTCGACATATATGTTGAAGCTACTATTATGACACTAGCGTATCCTAGTGAACCATCTAGTAATCTAGCCATGCTTTGTATTACCAGCATGAAAATTCTGGCCATCATCTCAATAGCATCCCGTGATGCCATTTAGTTAGTAGATATTCTATCTCTAGGTTCTTGAACCCAAGATTCACTCTACTTACTTCTTGTTGATAGTGTTTTCTCGTTCCTTTAGGATGTTAGTAACCTTTGCGATAGTCCTCGAGGTCTGTGGTATTTCCTTCTTCCAAATACCATGAACTGCTTATGGCAGAAGTTCCTCTTTGAACCGAAAGATCACAACCAAAGTGAACTTGATGAGTTCTCGATTCGATGTTGTAACTCTGCCAGTTCTACCTTTCTGCATGAGTTATCCGAAAGAAATATGTTAAACTCGTTCGACATGCTAATATATGCACCCACAACTCAGAAAATTGTATATCCCTTTGAGTTGTCCCTCTTTAGTTGTTTTTTGACCTTTGTCTGTCAATTGATAGTCAAGAGTATGGGTGCAATCGTGTTGATCGATGCCTATTATTCTTTTGGTCCATCAAGCCGTTCTATTTTAGAATGACTAGGAGAAACAAACTCCAGTACCTCATCCATTTTCAGGATTGCGTCAAAGTAGTCTTACTCCACAGATCAAAATGCCAATCCAACTTTTGTTTTGTTCTACCCTGGAGTTTTACCGTCTTATGTCAAGAATGCCATCAGAATTGTGCACCAACTTATGAATTCTTAGTACAGTGATACTCCTTGCCATCATGATTCATTCCTCGGTCTCCATGTTGTCGTAGCCGGAATGCCGACAAGTGAACCATGATGTGTGAAATCAATACTCCTAGCAACCTGTTGCTTGGCAGTTAATGGACAACAATCTCATTCTTAGTGTGTTGGTCATTGAATTATCATTCTAAGACTAATCGTGCTACCTAGTACTTATTTTTGGTGCACTCTTTGATCAATGAGTTAGGATGGTGTCAACCCCTTTCTTATTTTATCACATAGTCTTGCCTCAGAAGCAAGATTGTTCTCGAGCTTAATAACATATTGGTGGTTCGTGATTTTCCAAATATCTTCATGGAGGTATCACCAGGTTGTCCCCTGACCGTTATGTTGAGCTCGTGATTAGGATGGTTTTATTGTAAACCACCCCTTCTCCAAAAATCTGTGTTGGATGTCCCTAAACTAGTTGGTTGAGCTAAACAACAACTTGGAGAGTTGGAAGATAAAGGCTTTATCTGACTTAGTTCATTTCAAGGGATATCTTTTGTGTGTGTATGTTGAAGAAAGATGATATCTTCATCGATTGATCCTCGTGATCAATGGTCAGCACTATTGTCTTATCCAATCCTTGATTTGAGTATGGGCTATCGTCAAATCAAATCAGAACCAATGATGTTCGTAATGTTGTCTTACTTTTGGTTGTTTCCTCGAGCATACACCATTATATATTTTGGTCTGATCAATGCTATCACCGTGTTCACTAACTTGTGGAATTCCATCTTTATTGGAATTTTGATGAATTGTTGTTGAGCCCATCAGCAACATCCTTATCTTCTCCATAACTTGTATTGAACATTAAGCTGGTGTTGGAAACTTTTGAAAGCATTTTCTCCATGCTAGCTCATGAAGTATTTGTTTTATGAAAGAAGTGACTTCCTCATATACACGTGCATTTGGTGCAAGTTGCCGTCGTGAATTCAAGAAAGTTAGTTTTGCTTCCTCTGGAATAATTCCAAGTCAGTCATGCATGTGCGAAGTAATCTATGGTCTGATAGACTGATCATCTTCATTCCATATGTATCCCCTAGCACCTAAAGCCACTGATTGATTTGTTCAAGGAACATGAGTTTGTTGTGCTAATACTAGTTCATGCACAAGATTCCGTTAACCTCAATGATGGTTCTCAACCAGAACTCGGTAGTATTTTTGTTGTAAGACTACTATGTGGTCATGCTTGTCGGGACAACGTGTTCACATGTGTGTACCAGAACCAGCTCATGTTTTGGAGCTTGCTATCGCAGTTCATCTCCCGAGAATCTCGCAATGTCATCTCGTCAATTCATGTTGCAAACCTTTATTTTCAGGCACACTAGGTCTGAAGCATCATGTCACCAACCAGATCCAAATCTCAGGCAGATATGATGGTTGGAACATTCCCAACATTTGCATTTTGTCCCCAGCTTGCACCGCCAATGGGCCCATTTTTCCATGAGTTGCCTTCTCATTAATTGTTGTTCAGGATCATCTTCAAGTAGTCCTACCATGGGTCCCATCCATTTCAATGAGAAGCAAAAATCACACATTGTGTTGTCTTCAACAAGGTAGTCCACATCATCCATCCTAGCCCGAGTATGTCATTCTTCCGTACTCCTTCAAATGATCGATTGTGATTTGCCTTAGGATAGTATAAAGAGTTTCAATGATCTAAGTATCAAAAGTAATTCTTTTTGCCACTTAAGGGAATAATTATATGAGTCACCTCCTCTAAGGTGCCCTGTTATGGTATTAAGGACAATAAACTCCTCGCTACTCTGAAACTAATGCACCATCTTATTCAAACGTGGAATTGTTGCCTACCAAGTGTAGCTTCTTCATTTGTTTCACTCCATTCCTCTGGATGTATGTTTTGTGTCTCAACTCGAGATATGTTTCAATGTCTCACTCCGTGATTAGATCCTGAGTTACTTGATCTTCGAGAAGATCAATTCCTGTGGAGTTTCTTTTGTAATCATAGTTGGATGAAGATCTTGAAGGCAAAGACGTCAAGATCAACCTGATGCAATGAATCAGTGTCTCATGAAGTACAATCTGGACCACCAAAGATTGTGTTAGCTTTGTGTCCCCTCTGTCTTCTTACCTTACGTCCTGAATCTTGGGACGAGATTCTTGTTTAGTGGGGGTGAGTTATCACAACCCTAGAATAATGTTTGTAATTAGTTGCATCAAGCATCCATGCTTCATTTTAAATTCAAGGAAATTGAATTGAGGGAATTTTCAAAGCCTCAAAAAACTTTTAAAAATGATCAACATTAAAATCTTTTCAAATGAGCCCAATAAAATGTTCCTGTTAATCTCTACGAATATTGGCAGGAGGTAAAATGCAAACCAATATTTTTGGTATCTCAGAAATATTGTTTTGGGAATTTGAATTAATCCAATATGTATTTGATTTGGGGCTATAAAATGATATATTTATTTATTTATTTATTTATTTATAGTCTCCAACAATTTGGAACATGGTGTGGACCTCTGGAATAACTTAGTGAGTGCCCACAAGAAGTTTCAGATTTTATAAAAAGATTTGGTGTTAAACCAATTCAAAACATAGGCAAACAAATAGATAACAGAAAGTAAATAAAAGGAATAGCTTACCTAGGCCAGCTTACCTATAGTGGCAGCCCAGCCGGCCAGTACTTTGCAACCCAGCTCCTAGTCGTCCTCAACCTCTGCCAGTAGGCAGATGCGAAGGCGGGCACGGCGTGCGCTAAGGCCGCCACCTCCTCCCTACCTTCTTCACCCTCCCCGGCCTTCTAGCGACGCCACGGAGATGCCTCGAGACCCCTCTCTCCTCTCCCTCACTCGCTGCTCTCCCTCCCCTCCCTTATGTTGTTCTCTTCCCAGCCACCGAGCATGCCCATATCCGCCGCTCGCTGCCCGCGCGCCCACCGCTGTCGTCTTGCCTCTCCGCCATGTCCGGTCGCTCTGTGACGATCTTCCTCGTCTACACATGCAAGATCCGAAGCCCGGGAGCCCTAAAATGCCGCCATCGACTGGCCTTCTCTGAGCATGGCCGCCGGACTTTTTCAATGGTTTCATCACCATCAGGCCTCCGCTGAGCTCCTCGTCTGCACCATCCGACGCCTCATGAGCTCATGTTTCCTTTAACCCCAACCCCGTGGTTGTTTGATTCCCCTATGCCTCAGGACCACCACGGCTGAAGCTCGTTTCTGTCCGAGCTCATCGCCGGTGAAGCTCCAGTGACCCTTTGGTCATGGAAACATGTCCAACAGTCTCATGGGTAACCATAGGCACTATAGAAGATAACTGCCGCATGTTTTTTTGCCGTAGCGCCAATCTCGTGCACACCCGAACCACGGCCGCCGCACCTGTCGATGTTGTCGTCGTTTCGATCGACCTCAGTTAGAGCCATCTGCACCAACGGATGTGCGGGAGTTCCACCTGTCTGTTGATGGTCTCGGCCGCTTGTTTGGTCGCCGGATGGCAATTTCCAAGCCGCTCCACCACCCTGGACTTGCCGACGGCTAAACGCCGGGGATTTTGACTCTTTTGACCGGGGGTTTGACCTCCCCTATGCCACTGACATGTGGGCCCAGGCCCTTAACTAATCTAAGTTAGGATTAGGTTAATCTTAATTAACCTTGTTAGTTAGATTAGTCACTGGCACGTGGGTCCCACGGGCCAGGTTTGACCCGGCCGACCCAGATGAGTTGCTGATGTCACAGTGACGCAGTAAACCTTTTTGTGGAATTTATACCTATACTAATTACACGCTCCCTTGAAATTCCTATGTTAATTAGATTTTATGAGCTGTTAAGCTGGTGGGACCAAATTATTGTGGTTCAGATCTAATATTGCATGTATCTCTCAAAAAACTAAAATAATTCTCATGGATATCTCTCTCATGAACCAAAACTCCCCTATCTCTCACCTTTATTCCTGTGGGACGGAATTATTAAAGTTCAGATCCAGTCTCTCATGTATATCTCTCAGAAAAGAAAAAAACTCATGGAGATCTCACTCATGACCAGAATTTCCCAAACTTTCATGTGTAAAACAAAATATCACGTACGCATCTCTTCCCCACGAGCCAAGTTTAACAATCTCTGTCTCATCTCCCACACACAGTTTGAAAGTCATGGATCTAGCAGGTTTAGATCTAACCTAGTAGCCGATGTTTCCTTTCATGGCTTCTACTTTCCTGAACCTCCGATCAATTGCGAAACATCGTTCTTCCCTCCGGTTAGAGAAGGACCAAGGAACGACGCCTTTTAGTTTGAAACCTACATTGCTTGCTCTCCATCTGATCCACCCGTCGCAAGGTATGATTGTCGGAGTAAATAACCACGGGTAGCCTAACCAACTCCCCGGCTCTTCAAAAAATATCGGGCCGACTGCGCCCTCAAGCATCCAAGACGCAGGGCCGCCTTCTCCTGGCCGGCTGTCCCACCGGCCAGCTGCCAGAAGGCGGCACGGCTCTGCAAGCCCTCTCAACAAGGGCCGTCTCCTAGCATCCGGCCATCGGAGGGCCGGCTCCTAGCAGGCGGCCCGGCTCACACCCTCAAACTGTGCACCCACATAACGGCGATAGGACAGGGCGTGGCTATAGTGAAGCCTACCACCCCCGAATCCCAGAGCAAGCGTGGCCACAGTGCGCCGTACGGGGCGGCCACTCCCTGTCCGGTGCGACAGTGTTGCCATGTTGACCCTGACATCACCGACGACAGGCTGTCAGTACAGCCCCGTAGGCGGCGGGCCCATCCTGCCAGAGAGATACCAGAAGGTGGCCAAGCTTCACCAGTCGGTCAGGGGGGAAGCCGGATCCCAAACAGTCGGCTCACCCCCACCCTGGAAGTATGTGCATCATTAAGCGGATATGACGGGGTAAGGCTACAGTGAAACCCCGTCAAGCGGCGGCAGTGTAGCCATGCTTACCCCGACAAAGCCATCGTCACCAAGAGTAAAGCTACAGTAACCAGCAGCCGACAAGACCCCCAGGCGGTGGGCCCAGCCTGTTGGCCAAGAGGCCGGCAGCCGGCGGGACCCACCAGTCGGCAAGCCCCAGCGGTCGGGGAGAAGCCGGCGACTGCACACACTGACGGCCTAGACCCACATCCAGCCGGATTACCATTGTACCCCTGGGGGTAGGCCTATATAAACCCCCTAGGGCTCCCATGCAAGGGGTTGGACTCTCATAGTTCTAGACACCATATAGAGAGAAGACGAGAGCTAGCCTTGCCCTTCTTCTTCCTCTTGCAAAACAGCTCAAGGAGCCTCTTGTAGCTACTTGTTTTGATCTAGTGATCATGCGGAGACCCCGCAGTGCATGAGTAGGGGTGTTATCTCCTAGGAGAGCCCGGAACCTGGGTAAGATTCGCCGGCGTGCATGTCTTCACCTTATCCCATTTCCTGGCACCGGCGATGTCTTACTGGCTCCCACAATGATAAGCCACCCGTTAGCATATGTCGCACCTACCACCCGACATTTGGCGCCCACTGTGGGGCTAGGTGCACCATCGTCCGGAGACCTGCTCTGGACGGGAACCCTCTTCCTCCCCAGCGAGCGTAGCCAGCCCGGCATGCCCGATGGCGCTTGCCCCGATGTGCTGCATGGCGTCGACGGCGCCTGTGTAGCGAGTTGCCTCGCCGATCTTCTCGGTGACGTCCGCCTCTCCAATGAGCCCGCGTCCGACACGGGCACAGATGGCCTCGAGAGCCGCCTCGTCAGCCTCCTCGACTAGCTCCATGTCGCCAGCGAGCCTGCTGTGGACGTGGAGTTGGTCGGCTCCACCGACCCGATGCTGGTCAACTCCGACACGGCATCGCTTGATGCCCTCCCCACCAACGTGGTGGTCATCGACGACCCTCTTCCTCGAGCCGACAGCTGTGGTAGCACCATCACTGAGGCGCTGGTCATCAGCCACGGCGCCGGCTCCGGCAAGAACGTCCACGACACCCTCCAGGCGGCACTGCACGACTTGTCTGCCCCCATTCCGGCTGACACCAATGCCGACACGCTAGAGACCCACCGCCTTGCCCTCATTGAGAACGGCAAGAAGATCGCCTCCATGAGGCGCCTCACCAAAGCTTACCAGCGTGAGGTTGATCATGTCGCCTCTGGCACGCTGCCTGCCGGCGGACCGGCCGGATCAGTGCCATCAAGAAGTGCGGCGCGACCATCGGCAGCATGTTGCGCACTGACCGCCCAGTCTACGCCACACCACTTGAGAACTAGCGTGCCGCCCAGGCAGTTGTAGACGAGCTGGACGGGCTGGAGGGCGACGAGCTTCACTGCATGACCAGACGCGTTCAGCAGCTGATCGACGCGGCCACAGAACGGCATGAAGCCGGCGCCCGCGCTGAAAGTCCTCCCCCACACGGAGAGCATGGCGCGACATCTCGGACGCCGACTGCAGGCGGCGCCTATGAGCTAAAAGACAAGGGGCTGACTGCTAGCCGCAGTCGGACTCGCCTCTCCATCGAGCGCGATGCAGAGGGCCGCTCCCGTGCCGTGGAGCGACGAGGCAACCCGCCTCCACCTCCGCCTTGTGGGGAGAGATATCCCACCCCGCCGCATGTCACGCACCCGATGCTCAGCGGCCGACTGGCCGTCACGAAGGAATCGGCGAGAATGATGTCCGCCATCGGACCAACCGCCTGGCGTGACCCCTGGTGCTAGAAGAAGAAGATGATGTCGGCCCGCCCTGTTTCAGCCCCCGCATCCGCGACGAGCCCTTCCCCAAAGGGTTCTCACTCCCAATAGACACGCCAAAATACAACGGCTCAGTGAAGCCGGAAGACTGGTTGATCGACTACTCCACTGCAGCCAGCATAGCAAACGGCAACAGGCGCGTTGGTGTGAAGTACGTCCCCCTCATGCTTCAGGGCACGACACACACCTGGCTGAACAGCCTCAAGCCCTACAGCGTCAACAACTGGCTAGACTTCATGGAAGTCTTCATCCGCAACTTCACCAACACATACAAGCGGCCTCCCAAGCCCCGCCAGCCCTCCTTGTGCGTCCAAGGCCCCAGCGAATCGACTCATGACTACCTCACTCGCTAAGCCGAGCTCTGCAACTCTTGCGAGGGCATGCATGAGGTGCAACCAAAAGAGTACTTCACTGCCGGGTACCGAGAGGGCACCCTCCTCAAGCACCGGCTTCTCTGCGACGAGCAGGCTACGCTCGACGAGCTGTTGATCATAGCAGACAAGTACGCCACGCCCAACTCCTCGATGAAGACTGAGCTCCGAGTGGACGCCTCTGGAAAGGTGCTTACTCCGGCTCCAAGAACGCTAGCTGGCGACTCGAACCGACGCCCACACCAGAACGACAACAAGCGCAAGGCTCCTATGCCGCCTTCCACCAGTCAGCAGGTGGCCACGGTCGAAGACAAATAGCCTGAAGGGCAGCTCGCGGCCAAACGTCCGAAAGGCGGCAGGCTGGCTTGGCAGCCGGCTTTCTCCTACGAGCAAACCCTTGATGCCCCCTGCAAGTTCCACAGCAGCGCGAAGCCGTCCAACCACACAACTCGGAAGTGTCATTGGCTCACACGGATCTCCAAGGGCAAAGGACTACTGCCCCCTCCGCCTGCTGGCCAGCCTCCTCCGGCTCCTCAGCAGCCGGCTGCTCGCCCAGCAGTCGGAGCCCTTCAAGATGAGTTCCCCAACGAGCATGCAGCCTACTCATCTTCACGAGCCAAGCTGAGGACAGGCGCAGCCGGTGCCGTCAACACCAAGAAGTCAATGCAGTTGCCTCCAAGGATCCAGAATTTATGCATTGGTCTGAAAATCCCATCAACTGGAGCCGGGCTGATCACCCAGAGGTGATGCCATCTCCAGGCTCTTATGCATTGGTGTTGGATGCCACCTTCGCAACAGAAAGGCGAGATGTTCGTTTCTCCCAAGTTCTGTTTGATGGTGGAAGCAGCATCAACATCCTGTACGGTGACACCATGGAGAAGCTGAACATCAAGACAAAGCAACTTCTGCCCAGTCGGACCGTGTTCCATGGCATTGTACCTGGCCTGTCATGCTCACCAATCAGCAAGATCATGATAGATGTCCTCTTCTGTGACAAGGATCACTTCCACCGTGAAGTAATCTGGTTTGAAGTGGTGGATCTGGAGAGCCCTTACCACGCTTTACTTGGCCGGCCTGCCTTGGCCAAGTTCATGGTTGTTCCCCACTATGCTACCTCAAGATGAAGATGCCGAGCTCCAAGGGCGTCATCACCATAGTAGGAGATTACAAGAAATCCTCTGCCTGTGCTGCAGCCAGCAGCCGGCTGGCCGAGTCCCTCATAATTGCTGCTGAGAAGAAGATCCTTGACCGGGTTGTGCCCATGGCCGGCAAGCAGCCGGACCTGTCGCCTGACCCCAAGGAGTCGGAAGCTCAGGGCTCCTTCCAGCCGGCCAAGGAAACAAAGAAGATACCTCTAGACCCATAGCACCTGGAGAGGTTTGCTGTCGTAGGAGCAAACCTGGATAGCAAATAGGAAAGCGAGCTCGTCGATTTCCTCTGTGAGAATCGAGATATCTTTGCATGGTCCCCCAAGGACATGCCGGGTGTCCCGACAGATTTCGCCGAGCACAAGCTACATGTCCGAGCAGATGCAAAACCAGTAAAGCAGCCCCTCAACCGACTATCAAAGGAGAAGAGAAGAATTGTTGGTGAAGAGATAACCCGGCTTCTGGCAGCCGGCTTCATTATGGAAGGTTTCTTTCCAGATTGGCTTGCCAATCCGGTCCTTGTGTTGAAGAAGAACAAGAAGTGGCGCATGTGTATAGACTATACCAGCCTTAACAAAGCTTGCCCCAAAGATCCATTTGCTTTGCCCCGGATTGACCAAGTGATAGACTCCACAGACGGATGCGAGTTGTTGAGTTTCTTGGATGCCTACTCAGGTTACCATCAGATCAAGTTGGATCCGGCCGACCGCTTGAAGACCGCCTTCATCACACCATTTGGAGCTTTCTGCTACCTGACTATGACATTCAGCTTGAGAAATGCCGGTGCCACTTTTCAGCGTTGCATGCAGAAATGCCTCCTCAAGCAACTCGGCAGAAATTCCCACGTCTATGTAGACGATATTGTGGTGAAGAGGAGAAGCGCGGCACCCTGCTAGAAGATCTCAAAGAAACATTTGATAACTTGTGCCGGTTTCAGATCAAGCTCAACCCGGAGTAATGTGTGTTCGGAGTACCAGTCGGCCAACCCCTAGGTTTCCTGGTCTCTGAACAAGGCATTGAGTGCAACCCAGTGAAGATCAAGGCCATAGAGAGGATGGAGATTCCCACCCGACTTCAGATGTCAAAAAGTTGATCGGGTGCCTGGCTTCGCTCAACCGCTTCATCGGTCGGCTGGGAGAGAAGGCTCTCCCCCTGTATCAGCTCATGAGGAAATCCACTCACTTCAAGTGGAATGACCAGGCGGATGAAAGCTTTCACAAGTTGAAGAAGATGTTGACCACGCCGCCTGTCCTGGTGGCACCGACTGACAAAGAGCCCATGCTGCTTTACATCACCGCAACTAGCCGGGTGGTCAGCACTGTCATTGTGGTTCAGCGCCCAGAAGAAGGCCGAGCTCAGCTGGTCCAGAGGCCGGTGTATTATTTGAGCGAAGTGCTGTCAACCTCAAAGCAGAATTACCCCCACTACCAGAAGATGTGCTATGGTGTGTACTTTGCCGCCAAGAAGCTCAAGCCCTACTTTCAAGAGCACCCCATCACGATTGTTTGCACTGCCCGCTTGCCGAGATCATAGGCAGCTGGGATGCATCTAGCCGTGTGGCCAAGTGGGCCATTATGCTTGCTCCTTACACCATTTTCTACTATCCGCGCACCGCCATCAAGTCCCAAGTGTTGGCCTACTTCCTCGTCGACTGGGCTAAGACCCAGTACCTTCCGCTAGCACCCGACTCCACCCATTGGCGGATGCACTTTGACGGATCCAAGATGCACTCCGGCTTGGAATCCGGCATCGTCGTCACCTCTCCCAAGGGTGACAAGCTCACATACACATTGCAAATTCATTTTGCTGCCTCCAACAATGTGACCGAGTATGAGGCGCTCATACATGGGCTCCGGCTGGCCAAAGAACTTGGCATCCGCCGGATCTTTTGTTATGGCGACTCAGACTTGGTGATCCAGCAATCATCTGGCGTTTGGGACGCCAAGGATGCAAACATGGCGAGCTACCATTTTCTCGTTCAGCAACTCAGCGGATACTTTGAAGGGTGCGAGTTTCTCCACATGCCACGGGCCGACAACAAGCAAGCAGATGCCCTGGCATGAATCGGCTCCACCCGGCAAGCTATACCAACTGGCGTCTCCCTCCAACGCCTCCTCAAGCCGTCTGTCAAGCTGTCTCCAAAATCAGACTCCATCTTCGTGCCGCCTAACCCTGACGCAGTCGGATCCGACCTGGGGAACCAAGCACGCAGCCCGGGCACTTCGGCAGGCGTCCCAAGGACTGTTGTAGTCGCACCCGGCTCGGGGACTTCGGAACCCAGCCCGGGGACTGCAGTAGTCAGCCCGAGGACTACGACGACACAGCAGGCGGTGGCCGACTCCAACTCTTCACCACCCAATCCACCCACCCTGGTCGCAGTAGCCGTGTTGGCAATAGAAGAAGTCGCAGCTCCATCGTGGGCCCAGCCCATCCTCAACTTTCTGGTAAACAGAGAGCTACCAACTAATGAGATCTCAGCAAGACAAGTTCAAAGCCGAGCCGGAGCATACACAATAGTGAACAGAGAACTCGTTAGGCGCAGTGTCACTGGAGTCTTCCAACACTGCGTTGAACAAGAGAAGGGCATTGCAATCCTCAAGCATATCCACCAGGGCGGGTGCGGCCACCACGCGGCCTCAAGATCACTCGTTGCCAAAGCTTTCCGCCATGGATTCTTCTGGCCGACTGCTTTGGAAGACGCCAAAGAGTTGGTCAAACACTGCAAAGGTTGCACTCAAGACCATCCCCCTCACCTGGCGTTTTGCCGTCTGGGGGCTGGACATGGTGGGCCCATTCAAGACGGCACACGGCGGCATGACACACTTGCTTGTCGTTGTGGACAAGTTAACCAAGTGGATTGAAGCGAAGCCAATCAAGAAGCTGAATGGGCCAACTGTTGTGACATTCATTGCTGACATCAGCACCCGGTATGGCATACCACACAGCATCATCACCGACAATGGCACGAACTTCGGCAAGGGAGCATTGGCACGTTTCTGCGCGACGCAGGGCATCCGAATTGACTTAGCGTCCGTTACCCATCCATAGTCAAACTGCCAAGTCGAGCGAGCAAACAGCCTCATCTTGTCCGGCATCAAGCCCCGACTGGTCTTACCTCTGGAGCGCTCGGCCGCCTGCTGGCTCGAGGAGCTGCCGGTCATCCTCTGGAGCCTGCGTACCACCCAGAACAAATCAACCGGCTTCACTCCTTTCTTCCTTGTATATGGTGCCAAGGCTGTCATCCCAACTGACATCGAGTTCGACTCACCTCGAGTCACCATGTACACGGAAGCGGAGGCCAAGGAAGCATGAGAAGACGGTGTTGACCTGTTGGAAGAGGGCTGGCTGTTAGCACTCAGCCGGTCCGCCATCGACCAGCAGGGTTTGCACCGTTACCACAGTCGGAAGGTCAAGCCAAGATCCTTCCAAGAGGGCGATCTTGTGCTCCGGCTAATCCAGCGAACAGCCGGCCAGCACAAGCTCTCGGACCCTTGGGAAGGCCCCTTCGTCGTTAGCAAGGCCTTGGGCAATGACTCCTGCTACCTGATCGATGCACTGAAGCCTAAGGCGCGCAAGAGAGATGATTCCGGCAAGGAGTCGGAATGACCATGGAACGCCAATCTCCTCCAAAGATTTTACAGTTAAATGCAGTATGAACCACGCTATGTTTTGTATTAAGTACAAGACATCGGGCTCCCTGAGGAGAACTCGGGGACTACCCTCTTTTATCTATATGATGAGTATCATGCCTATGAATGTGTTACTACACTTGTTTTTCTGTCCGGCACCGGGTTCAACCAGTCGGCCCGGGGACTTGCCGCCTTGAATTATGCTAAGTTCCGCCTGCAGTCAGACAAGTAGTGTGCCGGCATCTAAGCCCTCTCTTGCCAAAAGTCGCAGCTCGCAGAATCAACAATCCGACCAGCAAGAGTTAAAGGCAGGAAAATATGCCCACATGCAAAATGGCTAAGGACCAACGGGCTTACATAACACAAGCCAACTTCCCACCCTGCCAACCGACTGTTAAACAGCCGGCTGGCCGGCTTCCCACTCACCTTGCTACAATTAAGAAAGCTAAAGTACTTGCCCTTCCACACAGCCAAGTACTTTCCCAGCCACAGACTGCAGAGCAGCTGTCCGGCTGGAAGGCGGCGACCAAAGGGAGGGCGGCAAAGGAAACAGCCGAAAAAGATGAAAAGCAGGCACAGTCGGAAGTCAAACACACGCAAGATTATATTTACACAAAAGGCCTTTGAAGGGCCGGCATCCAACTTAGTCTGAATACACCCCTAGTGGGTGTAACTGTGCCAATTTAACAAATATTGTTCAAAAAGTAAACAAACAGGAAAGCAAAGATAAAGATGGCAGCTCAGGCCAAGGGTGTAACGGGCGAGCTGGGCAGGTCCGTGGAGCCTGCAGCGTGTCACACCCTGATTTTCATGGCACAACAATTAGGATGATAAATCATGATAAAATGTGGTTTGACAAAAACTTTTGTGTGTTTTGGACTTTGCCTTGATTGGATTTCGTCTGTTGTTTGCAAGTGCTCTAAAAATCAATTAAATCCTCCAACTCTTATACTCCTCCTTGATCCGAAACTTCTGCCCAATGATCATGCCATGTGTATAGTACAGTATAGAATTTTCTTACAAAAATAATTTGGCCAAAAAGTATTTTCTAAATTTAGTTTTCCAATAACCCCTGAACTGAGGTTTGCACTACAAGTACTTGATTTGGGCTATGAAAAATCTTTCCAAAAACATATTTGACTCCTATTATATATAAGACTACCATAAACCACAAAAATATAATTTTAAAAGTTATTTTCCTATTATATATAAGACTACCACTCCTATTATATATAAGACTACCATATTTGACTCTTTAGGCCAGAAATGGTCTTTAATAGGTTAAAATTATTTTAATGCTTTAAAACTATTTGGTAAAAACCTAGGGAAACTCAGGACTATAAGACTACCATATTTGACTCTTTAGGCCAGAAATGGTCTTTAATAGGTTAAAATTATTTTAATGCTTTAAAACTATTTGGTAAAAACCTAGGGAAACTCAGGACATATATTGTCCATATATAAGAGTTTCAACACATGGTCATGTTCAAAATATTGGTCAAATCCCTCAAAAACCCTTTCTGGATAGTTTAAGCTTTTGGAATATTTACAAAGAAAATATTCTATAAAAGTTCCAAGAAAATTCTAGCATGTCACAAATGCCATATTTGGAGATCTTGCTAAGTCTCATGTCTTGGAGAACAATATAACATCATCAAATCCCCTCAAAACCATTTCTGTCCATTTTGAAGTTTGAGCAACTTTACATTGTCAAACATGTCCAAATGTTCTCAAACTTGGTGCACATGCTCAAATGGTCTAATTATTCATCTAGACCAAATGGCACAAGTTGGAGAGAATGTTAACTTGATCAAAGTGCCCCAAAACCCTTCCTGTTCAGAACCAAATTTGAGCAACTCTACATTGGCAACTTTCCTCTTTTTGATCTCAACTTTTGTGGACATGTTCAGAACCTCAAATTATGACAATACACCAAGTGGTGCATCAAGGAGAATAGATTTGCATGACTAAATCTTGGAAAGTCCATTTCTGTTGATTTCTAGCGTTTACAAAAGTTGCTTTGGCAACTTTGCCCAAATGGACTCAATCTTGGTGGAACCACTTGTTTTCTCATGCCATTTCGTCCTGTCAAACCTTATTACAAGAGGAGTTCATCTTCTTGCCCAAATCAACAACAAACACCTTCTGCAAAATTTCCCAAACCACCTTTTTGACCACTTCCACTAATCTCCATGACCCTATCTTTTTACCACAGCTGCCCCAGGTCACCTCCTACCTCTAGTAGCTCTCCTCCTTCAACAACTCAATTATTTGGGGGTACAACCCATCTATTTTCCTCTCTGTTTACCCATGGCAACTCCTCCTCCTCTCTCTCATTTCTATATGCAGCGCCCCACCTAGTTCCTGACCACTCTAGAGCATCCAAGGAAGCTCCATGACACAAGTGGACATGCCCCTAACCTTTTAAAATGGTCATGCCGGCCATATGCATGCTTTGGAGCGCGCTACAGTGCGCCCTTGTACTGTAGCTTCCCTCTGCCCGATGCCTCCGACCACCTCGGCCCTCCCCCGCATGCCTGCCGACGCGCCTAAACATCCGCAGCACGCTACACCCCTGCCCCCTCCTCCTTGTCCCTCCCGCGGCCCCCCTCCGTATGCGCGCCGGCTGCCCGAGAGCTCCAATGTGCGAGCTCACACGCGCGACGCCCTGGCACTTCCCCGCTCCTTCTATCCCTTCCCTTGGCCGTAGACCATCTCTACAAATGCCCCGGACACGCACACACGAGCCCCCGTGACCCCTAGCAACGGCAACGACCTCGCC
>NC_041387.1:284117168-284136188 GCF_002162155.2 Triticum dicoccoides | reverse complement strand
CCCTCCTTGCACCTCTATGGCCGGAGCAGAGCCGCCGGCCTCCTCCAAAATTCCCATGAACCAGGGCTCCTCCCCCCTCCTTTCTCCATCAGGAAAACCCCAGGCCACGGAGGAACCTTCCCCCTCTTCTTCCTCTGCCCCGGCACACCATAGCGCCGATGCCACCATCACCTTCGGCCTCGTCCGCCGCAACCAACGCCCTACTCAACCCCGTACTCCTCAGCGACCGTGCCACCCGCGGATGGATGCGTCTTGGCTCCCTGAGTAAGCTAGTGGGCTGAGCGCCATGGGAGGTGGCCGGGGTCACTGGCAATCATCGCCGAAGTCGTCGTCCGTGCCAGCCGCTCGAGGTTGAAGACTACCGCGGCGGCCTGTGGGTGGAGCCCTGCACGTCAATGAGTCAGCGCCCGGGCCCATGGAGTTTAAGTGGAAACAGCTTCGGCCGAATCCGCCTTCGACGTCAACGCTATCGCCCGTGCTACCGTGCTGCTGGGTCGGCCCACTAGCTATCTCTCATCTAGTGCGAGTTTTAGGTATAAACCTAAACCTTTTCTTTTTCTTTTCCAGTAAGCTTCAAAAATCCATAAACAATTCAAATAGACTCCAAATTTGATGATTCAAATTTCTAGTAGCTCATAAAATCATGATCTATCTCATGGAGCAATTTGCACATTTTTCCAGAAACTTTTTCTTCACAAACATTTATCAAATCTTGTTTTACCGTTTCTGTGATAAACTTTAGAAAATCACAGAGATCCCATAATTGATCTAAATCCATTGATTCAAATTCCTAGATGCTTATATCTTCATAACTTAGTTTTTGAACAATTTTACTAATACTTTCTGTGCCACCTCAAATAATGGTCTATTTCTTCATGTATAGCCAACTTGCAAATTCATCGGAAAATCATTTGAACTCCAAATTGAGTAAAACCAACTCCTAGGTTCTTATAAAATCATTCCTTGTGAAATGGGTGCCTTTTCTCAATTTTCAAAATAATTCTTCTGTGCACTTCTTGCAAACCACAAACCCCTTGATTCCATCATATTGAAATGTTCAGGAATAACCACTGATCCAATTCCAATGAAACCACTCTGGTTATTTTTCATATAACCAGAGGAGTCCTAGAAAAGTCAATTTCATATTTTTAGAGCACTTTTATTTTTGCCTTGTTGTGTTGCTTATTGTGATTGTTTCCGGCGTTAGTTGACAAAGTAGACGGGGTACTTGGAGAAGGACCAGAAGATTTCAAGACTCTGATGAACCAGGCAAGCAGCCCTTTGACCATATTGTGGAACCTTTTTATGCATGTCATATAGCACTTGTTGTTGTTGCACCGGAATCGTGATGAGAGGGTACCACTCTGGTGGGTTACTCCATTGTTTTTCTCGTTCATACTTGCATGATGTATGACCCTACCTTTCTATGAGGCTTATCCGAGTGGGAGTAGCTAGGATGCTAAGTAGAGCTATGCAAAAGAGGATGGGTATATGCATGGTGATTTAAGCAAGATTGTTTTCAAAAACTTCTCAGAAACCCCATCGGGTGCCACTTATGCCCGACGGAGATAATGAGTTGGGTACCCACGTGGTGACGAAGTGGTGTACCGAGGCAAGTGTGTGTTGTTTTCAAAACAGATTGGTTTAAGTTGCGACCGTTATTCCAACCTTACATACGCAACCACCTACCCTTATATGGGAAAGGGCATTATTGATTACCTAGGCCGGTACTAGCTTGGAGCCCGCATTACTAGTGACGGGGGAGAGTTGGTGCTCTCTCTTGGGACGGGGTCGTGCTAGGTAGGGCAGCCATGGCTGTTTTCACAGGGCGCCGGGTACACCGTTGTGTCCCCTCTCGGATGTTACGATCTCGAGTGAGTTTCGTATGATGTACATCGTGAGGATACGGAACAACGAGTGGACTCCTTGTTAGTGTCGTCTAGGGAAAGATAGTGATCGGGTGCTTACCCCGGGTACTTGAGGTACCGCGGGTCGTGGATGACACGGAAGTTCCCCGGATCTTGTGGGTAAAGTGTGCAACCTCGGCAGAGTGTCAAACTATTCGAATAGCCGTGTCCACGGTCAAGGATAGTTGGGTAACCGCTCTTGGGCTATGTCCAAATGTTTGCGAAACCTGGTGAGTGTGTATGGATAAGTGGTAAGAACTACCTGGATCACGTCAAAAGACCTGACATGATGATTAAGTTGGACTAGTCAGCAACCCGTGCACCTGCACAAGCTAGCAATATTAAAAAGTCATCACGTTTGAATGAAAACCTACTAAATTGCAGGAGTTTGAAGCACATTTTAAATACATACCTAACATTGTTTTATATTAAGACAATTTTTTCATCCAAAGGCTACTAAGAATTTCAAAGAATGATTATCCACAACACTTTGTTGACAAATATATTTTCAAAGAATGATCGTCTACAAAACGAACATCTGATATATTCTTGCATATGAAATGAAGGATTAACTTCTAGTTAGCTATTTTCACCAAAAACACAACATTATGCATAGTTAGTTTAAAAATATCACCTACCAACATGTTAAAATTTTAAATCTTGAAGACAAATACGTGAACTTATAAAAAATCAATTTTATAAATTATGTATTCTAGAAATAAATATAGATTTGAAATAATTTGTTGATGTTTGAATTTCTTACCAGATCGTGGGCTTGAGATATTGTACAATAAGCCTTACCTGACATATCTTCAAAAGGTTATTAGGTTCTGCTAGTGAAGGGAAAGAACGATGATATCTGATGTCTATCTTTAAAAGTATACATGTATACAGTGACACTTACTTTAGGATGGAGGGAGTATATTGTTCATTTATTCAATGCTGTATCCTCAATATATAATAGCTATATGGTAATGGCATAAATAGAGTGTGCATGTTTTGAGAGGTAATAGTTTCTTCGATCTGGATGCAGATGTCTGTAGGTTCTCACCAAAGAAGGAAGTATATATTAGACCCCGCCCACACCTTCCCTTCCTTTTCAATTATTCAAATCCGCATGCAATTCATACAAAAGTAAGATTTAAAAAGGAACACAATGGTGATGGGTTAAATTAGAAGTAGACCAAACCATCGCCTTGTGCAGCTGAAACTAAGAATGTGTAGGACCAACGGATGCTTCACTGCCATGACCAACTACCACCCACGTCAGGCCCCAAATCTCTTCCTTTCATCTGGTAATGATCTAGTCCATGGTAGACATTAAAATTTGAAATTTCCAATACTTCCATCAGTACATGTCTGTGTTTCTTCCTCTGTTTGTGTTTCTTCGTCAGAAGTAGGACACGTGAGCCAACATAACAGCTTCATGCTTGATGCCTCCCCCGCCCATGGTCATCATGGCAGCTTGAAGGTAGTCCAACGACAGACACGTGACAGAAGTACGGGCGTAGATGATCATTGTTAAGATAGGCAAGGACATGTATATATTAGACCACGCCCACAACTTTACCCTTTCTTTTTCAATTATTCAAAACGCATGCAGCTCATACAAAAGTAAGATTTAAATAGGAACACAACGGTGACGGGTTAAATTGGAAGTAAACCTAACCATCACCTTGTGCACCTGACACTAAGAACGTGTAGGACCAGAGGATGCTTCATTGCCATGACCAACTACTACCCACGCCTGGCTCCCAAATCTCTTCCTTTCATCTGCTAATGATCTGGTCCATGGTAAACATTAAAATTTGAAATTTCCACTACTTGCATCTGTATATGTCCGTGTTTCTTCCTCTGTCTGTGTTTCTTCCTTAGAAGTAGGACATGCGAGCCAACATAACACCTTCATGCTTTATTCTCCCCCACCCATCTTCATCATGGCAGCTTGAAAGTACTCCAACAACAGACACGTGATAGAAGTATGGGCCGAGATGATCATTGATAAGATGGGCAAGGACATGTAGATTTGTGGGGAGAACAGGCTATGGCTATTGTTTTTATTTGTTAAGACAACACGATAACTCGGTTAATTATGGTAGGAGGTAGAAAAATATATTTATTTTACATAAAAACGAAATCATAGATGCCACCTGAAATTTTCTGGACTAACGATGCTCCTACACCTGAATTCCATCGCTCGTGAAAGAATGTGTGTGATCTCTAGTTTTTTGGATTGAATCAGCACATGTCTTAGATGGGAATGAAAAGATCGTGTTGCTTACCTCAGATAAATGAACTTGCTTTGGAGCAGAGTACAGGTCCTGGCTAATTCTACGACTGTGCAATTTTGACATGGATGATCCAAACTTTGGCCATTACTGTTGCCTACTTTGGAGTCGTGGAGCCCCAAAATCACAGATTCACCAGAGAGGCCATGGCGAGGGAGAGGAGGCTTCTCCATCATAGGCAGTTGATAAATCGGAGGAGACGGCAATTAGATCTTGCTTTTTCAAAGGAAAGAGAGATATTAAAGGGAGGACACCCCTTGCGTACGTGAAACCTAGGAGGAGGTGTGACGCTAAGTTTTTTTTCTAGGAAACGAAGAGAGACAAAGGGCGAGGACTACTCATGTAGGTGGGATAGGAGACCAGGTCTCCTGTTTCATCCAACGGCTGCGCAGGCATAATATATTAATCAGATGGCTAAAATTTCTTAATTCTAAGGATTAGCGTGGTGTCTCGTATGGTGCCTCCAATTAGTATATATAAGATTGTTTCCAACTCTATTTATGTTGATATCTATAACATGTTATCATGGTTACTTGGATTCTCCTGATGCATGTCTTACAAGATTGTTGAACATGTCATTGCACTCAAAGCTAGCTTTCTGCAAATGACCTACTTAGTGTTATATCATGCCTTGTTGTACCTTGTTTCAAAACATGGGTTGCTTGCGAGTACATTCAAAGAACTCATTGGCTTGCCACTGGTTATTTTATTGGCCAGGCATGAAAGACAAGATATATTGAAGAGTTCTTTGGTGACGATCGTGCGAGCTAGGACGTTTTCCCAGTCAGAATGCCTGTAGGGTTAAGGCAGATGGCATGGGTTCAAGTTATTGAAGAAGATTTCCGCTGCGATGATATATTCAAGACTTGACCATAATGGTCACAATATGTGTAAAACGGTACGTATGGATGTAAGACTCTTGTTATTCAGCTTCTGTGTGTTTAGTGAGCATTGATCTCTGGGATCACTGTACACGTGCATTCGGTGATCACGACTTATCAGTCAGGGTCCCCACAGAGCTGGTATCAGAGCCATCCTGACTGTAGGAAGCCTTAGTTAGTATGGTCGTTAGATAGGATAAAGCTATTTTCAAGCTATTACTAATTTTCAATACTATCTATACTTCTCTTCCCATTCTCAGTTTTTCGAAAGCTAAGAAATACTTTCCATATTAATCTCGTCCCCTTCAAATTTTAAATGGTCGCTAGAATCCTTATGCCCCTGGACACTGGATTCCTTGTAATCCTCGGGGATAATCTAGAAGGAAGATGCCTTGTCAGACATTCACCCACATCTTCTGAACACAAGATTGGTGACACCTCGACAAGAGGATACTAACAAAAGATACATCCTCAAGGAATGAGGACATGAATACCCAGAAGACTGCACGAGACACGGACCAGAGCACGACTACTGAATCCGAGAACCCCTAAGGTAGGATGAGTCGTGTACCCCCTATGTGCAGTCGAGTCCGTGTGATGGTTCGAATAGAACCATGATTTAGTGTTGATTGTTTTTATTTGTTTGTGTTTTGATATCAGTCACCCTTTTGCCATAGGCAACAAGTACGCGACAATATCACCTTCCTTATCTTGAAGCTTGTGCTTGGCTCTTTTGGCACCTGTTTGTTTGCATTGGCCCTATAGAACCCCCTTTTTGGCATTTCCCTCCTCTATGCTACTTTTCCCTCTCATTTCTCTCATCAACTAAGGACCATCAAGACAAGATGCACCAAGGAGTCTACTTCGGCGACCAACTAGCACTGAAGACCTTTTGCTGCAGCCTCCTCGAACCAGTGCAACCCCGTAGAGTTATGTTTACCCCTCAAGGATCAAAAACCCACCCCTAGACCCCTTGAGACCTCACTCGAATCCTTAACCATGTGCTTAACCCATAGAATTGCAAGAGAACCAGTTAAGCCTCCGTAACCTTGCACAACAATGGGTTCATTATGGAACTAGTGGACATAGTGAATGAGCACATTATCATCCTAAGATAGTACCAGAACTGACGATGCCATAGGGGAGACCAATTTGAGGATACATGTATAAAGAACAAATGACTTGATGAGTTTATATTAGAGACCTTGAGGAAGTATTGAGACTTTTGGTGGATTGTGAGGCTTTCATGTTGGTAGATGAACTTGGTGGGATCAGTTAATAGAGTAACATAACTCTCATTGCTCGTGAGTAAATTGGATTTAAATAGGTGATCCTAGTGGAGTATAGATGCTGAGTAAGTCTACATGGTTTAGAGTAAATTGGATTTAGAAAGATGATCTCGATCATGATACCATGTTTCTCGGTGGACGATAAACTAGGAGATTGGGTTAAATGTCGAAGTTTATTTAGGAATCTGTATGAGCTTGATCTTGGAGTTTACTTGATCGCGATAATGGGAATTGGTGGACTGACTATAGTAAGGATAGCCTTTCAAGTATTTGGGGATTATATGGACTTTAGGAGATCATGTGGAACACCATAAACTTTGGATTGGTAGAATTAATGGATTGTGTAGTGATTGATGGAACTTAATGGGCTGTTGGGGTTGACTCATAGGAAGGAAATAAGATCTTGGAGTGGCATACGACGTGTTTTCTTAGGATAGAGATGCACTATCTTGGACCTTGGAAGGATAGGCTGAGCACTTGGATTGTCATGATTAATTCAAGCTTGGAAGCTTGTATATTCTGCCCATGGAGTTTTGCATAGATATGAGTTTGGGGATGGTTGGCATGTATGATTCTGTTAGACCTCCTAGCGGAAGCCATGAGGATATAGAACAATTGGAATCTCATAAAATGTGGTCAAGGATAAGATGATAAACGTTCGCCCACACACTAGAATCCTTGAAACCCCTAAGACCCACCAAGCCACAACATGGTTGGGTCATGACCCTGGGCCTTGACTCTAGGTTGAGAAGACCTTGGCCAATACTCAACCGTGACCACCACCAATGCCTCAGCCTACCTAATGTACCCCATGAACGGAGACTTCAGGGAGAGCTTGGATTGGCGACCTAATTGTCTACCCAAACACAAAAGAAGACATGTTCAGCTGGTTAGGGAACATCTGAAGACCGCCATGTCAAGGAGGAAGAACTATACCAACCCCGTCGTCAATAAGTGAACTTCCTCGTCGAATACCATGTGTATCTGCAAACCACTCCTATTGAAGAAACCAAGCATTTCCATGTCAAAGGGAAGCTCACACCAAGATTTGTCTGCCTCTCCAAGATCACTGCAAGACGAGGAATATACGGCTACCGGCTAGAGTTACCACCTGAGTCACCCACTTTGCACAACGTCTTCCATGCGTTACAACTACGGAAGTGTTTCCAACTTCCTAGCTAGCCCGATCTCTACAAGGACATCGATCGTCAAGCCACCGACCCCCAGCCCAGTCTGACCTACCGCAAGAAACCCATTAGCAACCTAGATCAAGTGGAACGTTATATACAAAGCCACACCATCAAGTAGTTCAAGTTCAGTGGAGCACCACTCGAAAGAAGAAGTTGTATGAGGATGTGAAGACTACCCCAGATCCAAGTTTCCATACTCCTTTCCGCGCCTAGTTCGGGAATCTCGGGGACGAGATTCTTGTAAGGGGGGTAGGTCTGTCACACCCTGATTTTCATGGTACAACAATTAAGATGATAAATCATGATAAAATGTGGTTTGACAAAAACTTTTGTGTGTTTTGGACTTTGCCTTCATTGGATTTTGTCTGTTGTTTGCAAGTGCTCTAAAAAACAAATAATTCCTCCAACTCTTATACCCCTTCTCCTTGATCCAAAACTTCTGCCCAATGATCATGCCATGTGTATAGTACAGTATAGAATTTTCTTACAAAAATAATTTGGCCAAAATGTATTTTCTAAATTTATTTTTCCAAAAACCCATGAATTGAGGTTTGCAATACAAGTACTTGATTTGGGCTATGAAAAATATTTCCAAAAACATATTTGACTCCTATTATATATAAGACTACCATAAACCACAAAAATATAATTTTAAAAGTTATTTTCCTATTTTATTTAAAGGCTTTTTCTTTAGGCCAAAAATGGTATTTAATAGGTTAAAATCATTTTAATGCTTTAAAAATATTTGGAAAAAACCTTGGGAAACTCAGTGGACATATATTGTCCATATATAAGAGTTTCAACACATGGTCATGTTCAAAATATTGGTCAAATCCCTCAAAAACCCTTTCTGGATATTTCAAGCTTTTGGAATATTTACAAAGTAAATATTCCATAAAACTTCCAAGAAAATTCTAGCATGTCACAAATGCCCTATTTGGTGATCTTGCCAAGTCTCATGTCTTGTAGAACAATATAACCTTATCAAATCCCCTCAAAACCATTTCTGTCCATTTTGAAGTTTGAGCAACTTTACATTGCCAAACATGTCCAAATGTTCTCAAACTTGGTGCACATGCTCAAATGGTCTAATTATTCATCTAGACCAAATGTCACAAGTTGGAGAGAATGTTAACTTGATAAAAGTGCCCCAAAACCCTTCCTGTTCAGAATCAAATTTGAGAAACTCTACATTGGCAACTTTCTCCTTTTGATCTCAACTTTTGTGGACATGTTAAAAACCTCAAATTATGACACTAAACCAAGTGGTGCATCAAGGAGAATAGATTTGCATGACTAAATCTTGGAAAGTCCATTTCTGTTGATTTCTAGCGTTTACAAAAGTTGCATTGGCAACTTTGCCCAAATGGACTCAATCTTGGTGGAACCACTTGTTTTCTCATGCCATTTGGACTTGTCAAGCCTTATGACAAGAGGAGTTCATCTTCTTGCCCAAATCAACAACAAACGCCTTCTGCAAAATTTCCAAAACCACCTTTTTGACCACTTCCACTAATCTCCATGACCCTATCTTTTTACCACAGCTGCCCCAGGTCACCTCCTACCTCTAGTAACTCTCCTCCTTCAACAGCTCAATTATTTGGGGGTAAAACCCATCTCTTTTCCTATGTGTTTACCCATGGCAACTCCTCCTCCTCTCTCTCATTTCTATATGTTGCACCCCACCTAGCTCCTGACTACTCTAGAGCATCCAAGGGAGCTCCAGGACACAAGTGGACATTCCCCTGACCTTTTAAAATGGTCATGCCGGCAATATGCATGCTCTGGAGCGCGCTACAGTGCGCCCTTTTACTGTAGGTTCCCTCTGTCTGATGCCTCCGACCACCTCGGCCCTTCCTGCACGCCTGCCAACGTGCCTCGACGTCCACAGCATGATACACCCTTGTCCCCCTCTTCCTTGTCCCTCCTGCGGCCCCCCTCCGCACGCGCGCCGGCCGCCCGAGAGCTCCAATGGACGAGCTCACACGCGCGACGCCCTAGCACTTCCCCGCTCCTTCTATCCCTTCCCCTAGCCGTAAACCCTCTCTACAAACGCCCCGGACACGCACACACGAGCCCCCGTGACCCCTAGCAATGACAACGACCTCGTCGGCGCACTCGTCACTGGTGCACCATCGCCCCGCCATAAAAGGCCACCCCCGAGCCCTCCCTGGCCTCCATCACTCCCTCTCCCTCCTATGCATCACCCCGACCGGTTCACTCCTTTCCCCGCGCCCTCCTAGCACCTCTATGGCCGGAGCCGAGCCGCCGGCCTCCTCCAAAATTCCCATGAACCAGGGCTCCTCCCCCCTCCTTTCTCCATTAGGAAAACCCCCGGGCCATGGAGGAACCTTCCCCCTCTTCTTCCTCTTCTCCGGTACCCCGTAGCGCCGATGCCACCATCACCTTTGGCCTCGTCCGCCGCGACCAACGCCTTGCTAGGCCCCGTACTCCTCGGCGACCGTGCCACCCGCGGATGGATGCGTCTTGGCTCCTTGAGTACGCCGGTGGGTTGACTGCCGTGGGACGTGGTCGTGGTCACCGGAAATCATCGCCGGAGTCGTCGGCTGCGCCAGCCGCTCGAGGTTCAAGACGACCGCGGCGGCCTATGGGTGGGCCCTGCACGTCAGCGAGTCAGCGCCCGGGCCCACGGGATTTAAGTGGAAACGGCTTCAGCCGAATCCGCCTTCGACGTCACCGCTATCGCCCGTGCGGCCGTGCTGCTGGGCCGGCCCACTAGCTATCTCTCATCCAGTGCGAGATTTAGGTATAAACCTAAAGCTTTTCTTTTTCTTTTCTAGTAAGCTTCAAAAACCCATAAACAATTCAAATAGACTCCAAATTTGATGATTCAAATTTCTAGTAGCTCGTAAAATCATGATCTATCTCATGGAGAAATTTGCACATTTTCCAGAAACTTTTTCTTCATAAACATTTATCAAATCTTGTTTTTCCATATCTGCGATAAACTTTAGAAAATCACGGAGAGCCCATAATTGATCCAAATCCATTGATTCAAATTCCTAGATGCTTATATGTTCATAACTTAGTTTCTCAACATTTTTACTAATATTTTTTGTGCCACCTCAAATAATGGTCTATTTCTTCATGTATAGCCAACTTTGTAAATTCATAGGAAAATCATTTGAACTCCAAATTCAGTGCACCCAACTTCTAGGTTCTTATAAAATCATTCCTTGTGAAATGGGTGCCTTTTCTCAATTTTCAAAATAATTCTTCTGTGCACTTCTTGCAAATCCACAAACCCCTTGATTCCATCATATTGAAATGTTCAGGAATAACCACTGATCCAATTCCAATGAAACCACTCTGGTTATTTTTTTCATATAACCAGAGGAGTCCTAGAAAAGTCAACTTCATATTTTTAGAGCACTTTTGTTTTTGCCTTGTTGTGTTGCTTATTGTGATTGTTTCCGGCGTTAGTTGACGAAGTAGACGGGGTACTTGGAGATGGACCAGAAGATTTCAAGACTCTGATGAACCAGGAAAGCAGCCCTTTGACCATACCATGAAACCTTTTGATGCATGTCATATAGCACTTGTTGTTGTTGCACCGGAATCATGATGAGAGGGTACCACTCTGGTGGGTTACTCCGTTGTTTTTCTCGTTGATACTTGCATGATGTATGACCCTACCTTTCTATGAGGGTTATGCGAGTGGGAGTAGCTAGGATGCTAAGTAGAGCTATGCAAAAGGGGATGGGTATATGCATGGTGATGTAAGCAAGATTGTTTTCAAAAACTTTTCGGAAACCCCATCGGGTGCCACTTATGCCCGAGGGAGATAATGAGTTGGGTAACCACGTGGTGACGAAGTGGTGTACCGAGGCAAGTGTGTGTTATTTTCAAAACGGATTGGTTTAAGTTGCGACCGTTATTCCAACCTTACATGTGCAACCACTCTACCCTTATATGGGAAAGGGCATTATTGATTACCTAGGCCGATACTAGCTTGGAGCCCGCATTACTAGTGACGGGGGAGAGTTGGTGCTCTCTCTCGGGACAGGTTCGTGCTAGGTAGGGCGGCCATGACTGTTTTCATAGGGCGCCGGACACACCGTTGTGTCCCCTCTCGGATGTTACGATCTCGAGTGAGTCTCGTATGATGTACATCATGAGGATACGGAACAACAAGTGGACTCCTTGTTAGTGTGATCTAGGGAAAGATAGTGATCGGGTGCTTACCCCAGGTACTTGAGGTACCGCGGGTCGTGGATGACACGGAAGTTCCCTGGATCTTGTGGGTAAAGTGTGCAACCTCTGCAGAGTGTCAAACTATTCGAATAGCCATGTCCATGGTCAAGGACAGTTGGGTAACCGCTCTTGGGCTACGTCCAAGTGTTTGCGAAACTTGGTGAGTGTGTATGGATAAGTGGTAAGAACTACCTGGGTCACGTCAAAACACCTGACATGATGATTAAGTTGGATTGTTTCTAACTCTATTTATGTTGATATATATACCCTGTTATCATGGTTACTTGGATTCTCCTGATGCATGTCTTACAAGATTGTTGAACATGTCATTGCACTCAAAGCTAGCTTTCTGCAAATGACCTACTTAGTGTTATATCATGCCTTGTTGTACCTTGTTTCAAAACATGGGTTGCTTGCGAGTACATTCAAAGTACGCATTGGCTTGCCACTTGTTATTTTATTGGCCAGGCATGAAAGACAAGATATATTGAAGAGTTCTTTGGTGATGGTCATGCAAGCTAGGACGCTTTCCCAGTCAGAATGCCTGTAGGGTTAAGGCAGATGGCATGGATTCAAGTTATTGATGAAGATTTCCGCTGTGATGATATATTCAAGACTTGACCATAATGGTCAAAATATGTGTAAAACGGTATGTATGGATGTAAGACTCTTGTTATTCAGCTTCTGTGTGTTCAGTGAGCATTGATCTCTGGGATCACTGTACATGTGCATTCGGTGATCATGACTTATGAGTCGGGGTCCCCACACAGCGCTGGCTGGAGGAGTGGCCGGCGCGAGTCTCGCGCGTGCCTCGTTGCTGGAGGCACGGTCAAACTGAGGCTGGTCGGCTGCTCCACAATCCGACGCAGCGTCTTCACCATCCTCGTCCTCCTCTTCCTCGCCCTCATCGCTGGAGTTGATCTCCTCCGCCGAGTCTTCACCATCTGCCAGGTTCAGCCCAAACCACTCCTCCGGCTGAGCAATGTCGTCATCGCTCAGGCCGGGGACAAAGGCGCTGGTGTCGGTGTACTCGACAATCACCGAGGCGCACTAGATGATAGCCGTCCACACCGTCTCCAGCTCCTCATTGGCCTCCTGCCGCCACGTGGCCAGCTGGGTCAAGTCCAGCCTGGGATACCATGCTCAGATGAACTCCAGCGCCCGCCTGGCACCTGCCCGAGTTGTGGAAGCCTTCCAAGCCTCGAACCGGCAAGCCTCCACCTCTAGCCAGTCGGCAGTCCGGCTGGGGGTGCGGGGAATCACCTCGCCAGGCCAGAGGGAGGACAGAACTTGGGCTCCAACGCGCTGAAGATGGCGGAGCATGCGGTGAGCTGGCTAAAGACGGGTTTGGATGGCCAGGAGCTACTCCTCGAGCGTCCGGACGAGCGCCGGTGGGACCTCAGCACCAGCCTGCCTCTGCGTGTTGCGGTGGGCCTCGATGACTTGGCTGGCAAGAACAAAATAGCCGGGGAAGTACTCTGCACAAAGAAGAAAAGAAAAAGACAAAAAACACAAAGTCAGAAGTCGGACCAAGCAGCAGGCGGCAAGAAAATGGGCGAAGAGGAACGCGGCTTACCGTCAACCAGGTCTTCAATCTGGCCATAGCCCTCACTCGACGCCTGCCTCGACTCGGCCCAGTTCGTCGCCTCGGTCTCGTACTCGGCTTGGAAGGTGGCCTCGCTGTCCCTCACCGCCTTCAAGGCCGCCTTATGGCTCTCCTCCTGGTCGGCCAGCTTCTTGGCCAGGCGGTCGCGCTCCTGGGCCAAGGTGTTGCACTCAGCCTCCTTGATGCACAGGGTGGTCTGGGCCTCACCCAGCTGCTGTCGCAGGTCGGCGTTAGCCTCTGCAAAGAAGAAAAACCAATAAGAAAGAAGTCACCAGGAAAGATCCGGCCCGACTGCTCAGCAGTCGGCCCGAATCTCGGGGACTACACCCAGTGGGTGCGCTGATGCGCCCCCACGAGAGATAAAAGATGGAGCACTTACTCTGGCTCTCCAACAAATCGGCGGTCTTCTGAGTTAGCTCCCGGGTGTGGGAGTTGAAGGCGACCGCACGGAGATTATGATAGTCCTGCAAGAAGGGATAGACAAACAAAGACAAGTTAGCACCCAAAGTCTACTAAGAAGTTCCAAGCCGCCTGCTCAGCAGCCGACTCGGAACTCGGGGACTACACCTAGTGGATGCGCTGACGCGCCCCTATGGAAGAATTCAACAACGAGAAGTAAAACAGACGAGAAGCTTACCCGGATGGTTGTCCGTGTCGCCAAGAACTCTTGGTTGTACTGCTTCAGCATGGCGGCCTGGGACTAAAGCCGGTTCTGGACATCTTGCGCCGCTGCGTCCAGCACGGCCGTCTGGCCACCCGGCGTCCACCCTGGCAAGCTGATGCTCACTATCTCCAGATCCTGGGCCGACGAGCTCGAGCCCGCAGCCTTCTGCGGGTTCGGTGCCGAAGTCGCCTTCCCTGTACGCTGACGTGCCGGAGACCGGACCACAAGGTCCGCCCTCTCAGCCGGCTCGCGTCCAGCTGGCAGCACAGGCGGCGCGTTGGGCTGGCCACGTTGGTCCCCCCGAGTCGGCCCCGTCGGAGCCGCCTCATTATCCGGGGCGACGGCGCCGCCCTCCTCCCTCGCCATCACCGGCAGGTCGCCACTGGCTCCCTCCGGCGGCACCACCGGGATCTCAGGCGCCACTGAGCGGAGGGGGATGACGAGCTGCGGAGGCTGGTTGCGCAATGCCTCCTCCGCCTGCGCCGCGGCTGCAGCATCCGCCTGGGCCTTCGCTGCTGCGTCGGCCTGTGACCTCGTCGTCTCCTTCATCGCCTCCCGTGCTGACTTGGCGGCAGCCACCTTCTGCTGCTTCGCCTCCAGCGCCTCCCGCGCGTTCTGCTCTATCGCCGCCTGCAGCTCGGCGCGTGGGTCCATGAGGTGGCGCTGGTGGAGCCGCTTGCCGCTCCAACCACGGAGGCGGCAACAGTCCGTTCAAGAGAGAGCAGAGCCCTGTTTCCAAGACAAGACAAAGAAAAATCAGAAGAAAAGAGGGAGTCGGCACTTACGTGGAAACCATCTGCGGCTCCTTCACCACCTTGTGGAAGCGGGTGTCCTTCGCGGCCGCTTCGTCCCACTTTGTCGCGGCAGCCGAGCCCTTGGGCTTCTTTGGCCGACTGCCGAACAGGATCGACCCGCCCCGATGCTTCTGCACGCCGCCTCGGGCGGCCGGCGCGGCAGATGAGCTCGTGCCCTGTTGGTCGGACACCGGCTGGCAGCACGGGGCGACTTCCCCCTCATCGTTATCTGGCCAATCTTCGAGGCCGGCTCCGAGCCCGGAGCCACCTACTTTGCCGCCTCCTCCTACGGCATCGTCGTCCAAGGTGGCTGCCCCCAAGTCGGGGTCGTCCACATCGCTCTCCGTCCGGTTGGGGAGATACTGACGCTCCGGCCCCGCGGCGCCGACTGCCAGCTGGAGGAGGGGGCTCTGTTGAGATAAGCCGATTGGTCAAGACGACCAAGAAGAACTCGGCAACAGAAGAGAAAGAGAAGAAAAGGAAACTCACCATACGCGGGGGATTGGCGCGTGAGTACGGCTCCTTGCCGAACTGCCACTCCTCCGTGAGCTTGCAGTTGGCAAGGTAGTTCACCATATGAGCTACCTCGTCGTGAGGCATCTCCTTGGTGCACAGCCGGCTTGGGTCGATTTGCCCGCTCATCTGACAGATCATATGAGGGCGGCCCTGGAGCGGGAGCACCCGGCGCACCATGAAGGCAGTGAGTAGGTCGGGCCTGGTCAGGCCCGCTGACCTGATCAGCACCCGGAGCGTCATGACAGCTACGGCTCCAGAAGGTGACACCGATCTGGCCCGATAGGACCAGTTGGGCCTCTTCCCAGTCGGCGGGCCGGCTACGTAAGCCGGCAGGTTAACCCAGTCACCCTGCGGGAAGATGCTCTTCACGTAGAAGTAGGACAGTTGCCAAATCTTCACCGACTGCATCAGCGTGATAGGCGGAAAGGGGTTGTCGGCCGCTGACCTCTGCACCGCGATGAAGGGAGCCGGCACGCTCTTGACGACGGTGCCGAGCTTGGAGTAGAAGAACTCTCCCCAGAGCTCGATGGTGGGGAGGACGCCGAGGAAGCCTTCGCACAGAGTGACAAAGGCGGACAACAGCACCACCGTGTTCGGGCTGAGGTGGTGCAGTTGGATATTGTAGAACTCGAGGAAGGAGCGAAGAAAGCCGCTCACCGGCAGGCCGAAGCCGCGCAGGCAGTGCGAGCGGAAGATGACCCGCTCACCCTCCTCCGGCGCCGGCGAGATCTCCCGCTCCAGCGCGAGACAGACCCGCACATAATCCTCACCGGGCAGCCGCTGCATTTTGCGGAGGAAGTCGATGTGGTCCTCATGTACATTGGAGCCGTCCCAGGCTCCGGCGCGCGTCGTGGCAGCGAGGGCTCGACGGAGAAGGCACGGCGACAGCGAAAACGCACCCCCGCAACGGCGAAGCTGCGGCACTGCAAGGTTGCCGGAGAAGCAGTGCGGCGGCGAGCAGCAGCGGCAACGACAGAGAGAAGTTGAAGAAGGAAAGAAGAGAGTGGCGGAGTGGGAGGCGAGCGCGCATGCGTCTACCGCTCCCCCTCCTCCCCCTACTTATAGGCATGGCGTGACGAAGCCGAGGGGGCGGGACATGGGGGGTGTGGGATTAACTGCGCCCACTCCCCTACGACCCGCAATTATTGCGCCTTAAAGGCGTGCGGCAACTGCCACTGGAAGGCAAACCGTCTGCCTTGGCCATAGAGGATCCGCGCGTGGGCCGAGGCGCGGTAGTGGTGGGCCCAGGCCTGCAGAAACATCTTGTCGCGCGCGTGGGCTAGCAGGCTGGTCCAGCTGAAGGGCGCCACATGGCGCGTGGACGGCGGGCGGCCGGCCCGCCGCCCGACGCACGCACCAGCTGGTTCCCGCCTTCAGACTCCAAATATTTCCAAGACGACACGTCTGATCGAGGCCGGCTCCTAGCTGTCAGCTCTTCAAGATAGGAAGCTGCCCTGGCTTCTCGTCCTCCTTTTTTCGGCCGCAAAGCCCGGCCAGCTTTGGGGACTACTGTCGGAGTAAATAACCATGGGTAGCCTAACCAGCTCCTCCTGGCTCTTCAAAAAATATTGGGCCAACTGCGCCCTCAAGCATGCAAGATGCAGGGCCGCCTTCTCCTGGCTTTGTCCCACTGGACGGTTTCAAGAAGGTGGCACGGCTCTGCAAGCCCTCTCAACAAGGGCCGACTCCTAGAAGACGGCCATCGGAGGGCCAGCTCCTAGCAGGCGGCCCGGCTCACACCCTCAAAGTTTGCACCCACATAACGGCGATAGGACGGGGCGTGGCTACAGTGAAGCCTATCACCCCCGAATCCTGGAGCAAGCGTGGCCACAGTGCACCGTACAGGGCGGCCACTCCCCGTCCGGCGCGGCACTGTTGCCATGTTGACCCTGACATCACCCACGACAGGCTGTCAGTACGGCCCGCAGGCGGCGGGCCCATCCTGCCCAAGAGATACCAGAAGGCGGCCAAGCTTCACCAGTCGGCCAGGGGGGAAGCCGGCTCCCAAACAGTCGGCTCACCCCCACCCTGGAAGTTTGTGCATCATTAAGCGGATAAGATGGGGTAAGGCTACAGTGAAACCCCGCCAGGCGGCGGCACTGTAGCCATGCTTACCCCAACAAAGCCATCGTCACCTAGAGTAAGGCTATAGTAACCAGCAGCCGACAAGACCCCCAAGAGGTGGGCCCAGCCTGTCGGCCAAGAGGCTGGCAGCCGGCGGGATCCACCAGTCGGCGGGCCCGAGCAGCTGGCGGAGAAGTCGGTGACTACAGACACTGACGGCCTGCACCCACATCCAGCTGAATTACCATTGTACCCCTGAGGGTAGGCCTATATAAACCCCTCAGGGCTCCCATGCAAGGGGTTGGACTCTCATAGTTCTAGAAACCATATAGAGAGAAGAGGAGATCTAGCCTTGCCCTTCTTCTTCCTCTTGCAAAACAGCTCAAGGAGCCTCTTGTGGCTACCTGTTTTGATCTAGTGATCATGCGGAGACCCCGCAGAGTAGGAGTAGGGGTGTTATCTCCTAGTGAACCTGGGTAAGATTCGCCGGCATGCATGTCTTCGCCTTATCCCGTTTCTAGGCACCGGCGATGTCTTACTGGCTCCCACAATGATAAGCCACCCGTTGGCATATGTCGCACCTACCACTCGACAATGATACTGCATCGACTGCCATCTACTGATCTATCAACTTGACCAGCAGCCCCAGTTTGATAGGATGAAACCGTCTAAATCTAAGTAGTTTCCATGGCACTACATGTACAGGTATTGCTTATTTTTGTGATTTGTAAAGAGGAGACAATGGTCCATGATAGCTCCTGGCTTCATATGGATCCTATCTAAGACCCTCTCACCGCCTTTCCTTCATGTGCCGCCGCGACACGTCTGATGCAGCGGCTTCTCCATCTCGGTGATGTTTCTCTAATATACTTGGAAGACCCAACGTTTTCTCTTAGGCTTACAGGTAAGAAGCACTGATCTTAGGCATATGTTTCTATGATTTTTGGCTGCCCCCCACTCCATGTCCCTCTCATGGTGCAGCTGCTTCCTACAGGCCGCGGGATAACACATAGGCATGGATCCAATGACAACAACTAAGATCTGGACTAATTGCCATGGCCTAACCTGTAAGGTGTATGTCCCAACTCCAGCCAAAAGCCACCAATGCAAGTCCGACAAACTTGATCTGAGCTCTTGTATCTTACACATTTCACGAGGATACACTGGTACAGCGAGGTGCTACACAAACGGTTTTTAACACTACTGGAATCAGGATATTTGCCGTCAGCCATCTCTTTGTCGTTGGCTAGCTGACGGCAAAGAAGCGCTTTGCCATCAGCTTGAGTAAAGCTGACGGCAAAGAAAGAGCCGACAGCAAAGAAGGTGTTTGCCGTCCGCCTTCTCTTTTTCGTCAGCTAGCTGATGGCATAGAATCTTTGCCATCCGCTAGCATATGACAAATATGGTGGGTGGCGGACTGTAAGAACGACCTAACGGCCAGATTCTTTGCCGTCAGCTAGCCGACGGCAAAGATCCTTTGCCGTTAGCCAGTGGACGACAAAGAATCTGGCCCTCTTAACGGCCGTTCCCACCCCCCAGCCACACCCCACGTGCCCCACCTCACCTCACCCTCCCCTCTCTCTCTCTCTCTCCCAACCCTCACCTC
>NC_041387.1:284091794-284116652 GCF_002162155.2 Triticum dicoccoides | reverse complement strand
TCCCCAACACTAAGGTGCGCCACCCCTCCCTCTTCCCTCCTTCTTCTGTCTCTCTATGTTTAGGTTTAGGTTTAGGTTTAGGTTCAGCATGGCCGAGTTTAGGGTGGAGTCGGTGGCGCACGCGCAGTGTTTCTTGTTATGCTTGGCGTGGTGGTTCCATAGGTTCAGTAACTCGGTTCATGTTTCCATGACTAGAAAGGCTAGGATGTAATACTTCTTTATTTATTCCAGAACTGGAATTGACCCTAGTGCAGAATACTCATTGAACCACATCACCTGCTGAATTATAGCTATTAGATCATGTAGTGGAACAATTTAAGCCGCGAGAAGTGGATGTTATGATAAACAAACCATTGCCAGTTGATGTGTGCTTTCTCCTGAGGTTGTACGGTTTGTTCATCAGAGGTTGGGGCCGGCAATGTCAGGTAGGCGTCATGGTCAGTGTGGGTAGGCAACATGAGATTGAAACATTAGAGAACTAGATTGGGTTGAGAAAGCATATGCGAAGAGAGACTTCTCTTACTCCTTGCCCTCAATGGTACAATGGTCATGCTTTGATAGCACATACCTAGAACTTCTACATTTGCTGGTACAAACTTGGGCATGATGTTAACAAAGAAATTGAGCTTGGCCTTTGCTGTATATGAGCAATTGTAGGCTGATTGGGATGCCCATACAAACCTTTTCACGTGCACCATGGAAAATATGACAGTTCAGCTGGCGAGACAAATAACTTGGGGTTGTTTCTTCTAAGTTGTTATTTTATTGATTTCAGAACACTTAATTAATTTTGGTTGTGTTTTTTTAGATTACTATGATCTATTTTTCAACATTTTTAGTTTTCTTTCATTTCTAAAAATCCCTAGTTTTGAAGGGTGCCAATTGCTATTGCCAACTAACCTACAAAATTCATTAAGTGTTGTTGATGTTGTTGATTATCGGAGATGGGCGGAGGCCGCCACCGCAGGCTAGGCTCTGCCACAGTGGAGTAAGAGTTGGACGGTTTCGAGTTCTTCACGGTCATACTTGAGAATTACTCCAAGAGGCAGGTATATAAAAGGAGATATCTCCCCTTCACCCATCTATTTATAACTCTGCTGTTTGCTACATAACTCCTTGACCCACGTTGCAGAGGCTGCCTGACACTTTTATGGAGATGATGGACGGCCATCGGCCAAAGAATGTGACACTGCGACAGGCCGGCAGTGGGCTTCGCAGGCATGGGGATGTGGAGGTGGTGATTAGGAAGGACCACATGTACCTGTCTCGTGGCCGGGAGCAGTTCGTCCGTGCCTATGACCTAAGGCATGGGTACTTCCTTGTCTTCATGTACGACAGCGACGCCAAGCTCACTGTGAAGGTGTTCAACACGACTATGTGCCGCATGCGCTACCAGGAAGACGACGATGCCAGTACGCTCTGCCTCTTCTTCCTCTCCATTTGGCTTTGTATCACACTGATTGTTAAAAAACTTTGTTGCATTTGGTCAGGCAATCGAAGCAGCGGCGGCGACTCTGGCTACAACATAGCAGCAGCGAGTCTGGCTACAGCGAAAGCAGCAGCGAGGATGTTCCGGAATGGAGTGGGGAAGAAGAGGAGCAGAGTGGGGATGAGGAGGTGCTGGCTAATGATGGGCAAGAGATGGTGGTGGCTAACGATGGGCAAGAGATGGTGGTGGCTTACGATGGGCAATTGATGGTGGTGGCTGACGATGGGCAAGCGATGGTGGTGGCTGATGATGGGAAAGAGATGGTGGTGGTTGAGGATGACCTAGCGATGGTGCTGCCTGAAATGGCCTCGCGATGGTGGTGGCACCAGTGATCCCACAGCCGGGCGACATGACCATACCAATTCTGGTAGAAGACTACATCCCACTGCCTCCACTGCCTCGCTGCTCTAGGCGCATCAGGATGCAGAAGGATAAGGAGAAGAAGGAGGAGTGAACTTTGTCAGGTATGTTAGATCTCCAAAATGATCTATACTTAGCTTTGTTTCCTCCGAAATGACATAAGTTAGCTATAATATGCTAAGTTATCTCTAATATGCTTAGTTACCTAGGTTTGCTCAATAATGACATACACTTGGCTTACTTGTGTAAAAAATGGCATATTTATGCTTAGTTAACTAAAAATGGCATAATTAGTTAAGTTAGCTCCAAAATGACACATTTAACCTAGGTTAGCACCAATATGATCCATTTTAGCTAGGTTAGCTCCAAAATGATCCATTTACCTACGTTAGCTCAAATTCGGCATAATTACAAATGTTAGCACAAAAATGACCTAAACTTACCTTATTTTCCTCCAAATTTACATAATAAGCTTAGTTAGCTAAAAAATGGCATAATTACCTATGTAAGCTCTAAAATGACACAAATAAGGAATAAGAAGAAGAAAAACAAGGAAGAGGAGAAAAAGAAAGAATAGAAGAAGAAAAATAAGAAAAAGAAAGAATAAAATAAGAAGAGTGAGAAGGAAATGGGTAAAAACCTTCTTCTTCTTCTTCTTCTCCAAAATGACCTAAGTTATCTCTAAGTTAGATCTAATATGCTTAGTTACCTAGGTTAGCTCTATAAAGACCTGTACTTAGCTGCTTTATATCAAAAATGGCATAATATGCTTAGTTCACTCAAAAATGTCATAATTAGCTAGGTCAGCTCCATTTTACCTAAGTATGGTTACTTCTTCTTCTAGTCTTCTTCTTCTTATTCTTCTTCTTCTTCTTCTTCTTCTTCTAGTATTCTTCTTGTAATTTTCTTGTTTCCCATTTTGTAGATTTCATTTACTTCACGGAAGCTTGCATGGATGGAGTGCTTCTTTTCCCTTTCTGCTTTTATTTTGTATCGATGAACAATGTGGAACTTGTTATATGGATGGATAGGTGTTGGATGAACAATGTGAAACTATTGTAATATATATGGACAGAACTATGTGTTGGTTATGTATGTATATATGATGAAACTTGTGTGTTGGATATATCTGCTGTGAAATTTGTGTGTTCAAACTTGTCTGTTGAAATTGAATGAATCTAAGAAAAAAATAGAAAAAACAGGGGCTATACAGGCTCTTTGCTGTCCGCTGGTAGACGGCAAAGAGATTTGCCATCAGCCAGCAGACGGGAAAGCTGCCCCGTGGCAGCTACCTGTGCAACCTGGGGTCTGGCCTATTTGGTTACTTTGTCGTCCGCTAGCTGACGACAAAGATGGAATGGTCTTTGCCATCTGCCAGTTGACGGCAAAGTGCACCGTTAAACCCCTAATGGCCATAAGGTGCAACATGTGCCATCCAAGTCCTTTATCGTGGGCTGGCAGATGGCAAAGACCATATCATATTTGTCGTCTGCCAGCAGACGGCAAAGAGCCCTTCGCCGTAGCCTATTCAGCCGGACCTGTTGCCGTCTGCTGACGGACGGCAAAGGCCTTTGCCGTCAGCCATGGCGGACGGCAAAGTGCCTGATTCCTGTAGTGTAGCCCCTTTCCTTGACCGCATTTGGAACCGTCGCCAAGTGAGTGTGGGTGATAGGGGGGTCCTTCCCACACAACCCAGAAATCGTCGGGGATAGGGAGCCTTGATGCATATAGTTGCCCCTATATAACCGTTTCCGATGTCTCGAATATCTGAAACGCTTCATCCTTGCTACTCGTTTGTGCTCGCATTGCCATCGCAGTCGGAGTTTTGTGGTTTTACCTAAAACCAGGTAGATTCCAGGCACGGGAGTTTTCTACGAACGTACCAAACTGGCTCTACGTTTACAATGCCTGGCACATCGGAAATAGTTCATGATTATAAACCGTGTACGATAGATAGACATTCACACACATTTAGTTTTCCCGCATCGTATGTGATAGTGTCTGACATCACACACGCGTTACAAACAACAACTGTGTGCATTGTTACACATGTTTCCACTCTGTGAACCATGTCGGATTATGATGTATATCGCACACACTGTGCTTTATTAACCATGTGCGCCGTAATGACCTGCACACCATAATTTTGCCCTAATTTAATTGTTGCTATTTAAAATTGTACCTAATTTAAACTTGAAAGTAGGCTATAGCTTTATTCATATCCATCAGGTTCAAACAACCAATGCATTATTCAATTCATAGGTACATATGTTTAAGAATTACATAAGCACCAAATAAAGAATGATGAACCAGGGTTCTATACTTGTACTATTACAGATGGTAAAGAAAGAGGTGACAGACATTCTGGTTGCTGAACAAGGTGAAGCGGAATGGCCCTATTGTGCTCCCCTGGATGCATAAGTCACGCACGACTCTAGTCCAACCCCTCGTGATGGCCGGCCGGCAATCATGTAGTTTGAGAGGTAATCTTGAGTAAACTGCTTCAGGATCCACTACAAAGGAAAAACAATTCAGACATTGTCATCTAACACAACTCATTACGGGCAGTAAAAACAAGGCTATAGGGGGTTCTTACTTAACATCCTGCAGTTCACTGTTGTCTTGCCTAAACTGTAAATAAATAGTTCGATTGACATCTTTTGACCCATTTTAATAACAATCTTTATCAGTTTCCTCACTCGATGCTGGTTCTTGAAAAACTCATTGCCCCATAAGCAGAAAGGGTCAAAGTGTGGTTCTTTGGCAATGACATGTGTACCTAAAAGCACCAAGTTAATATTATAAGCTAAACAACAATTGCAAAATGATGTAGTACAATACTCCCTCCATCCCATTATATAAGATTTTATACATGTATATCTAGACATCATCAGAACATTAAGGTAACACTATTCCTTGTTGCTATGTAGCCTTGGATTGCATATTTAGTCATTTAGTACAATGCATGTTGCTATGTAGCCTCATATATATTAAATATGGCCCTAGTTAACCTACTGATAAATGGGTTACAGATATATTCAGTGAAATGTCCGATTCGACGAATAATCACTTATCAGCCCCCAGGCTATATTATACCAGCTACCGAGATCCTGAACAGTGAGTACATATAAGCAATGCAATGAAACTAACCTAGATGGAAAATAGTGTTGGGGAACGTAGCAGAAATTCAAAATTTTCCTACGTAACACCAAGATCTATCTATGGAGAGACCAGCAACGAGTAGAAAGGAGAGTGCATCTACATACCCTTGTAGATCGCTAAGCGGAAGCGTTCAAGTGAACGGGGTTGATGGAGTCGTACTCGTCGTGATTCAGATCACCGATGATCCTAGTGCCGAACGGACGGCACCTCCGCGTTCAACACACGTACAGCTCGACGATGTCTCCCACGCCTTGATCCAGCAAAGAGAGAGGGAGAGGTTGAGGAAGACTCCATCCAGCAGCAGCACAACGGCGTGGTGGTGATGGAGGAGCGTGGCAATCCTGCAGGGCTTCGCCAAGCACCTACGGGAGAGGAGGAGGTGTCACGGGAGGGAGGGAGGCGCCAAGGGCTCAGGTATGGATGCCCTCCCTCCCCTCCACTATATATAGGGGCAGGGGAGAGGGGGGAGGCGCAGCCTTGCCCCTTCCTCCAAGGAAAGGGTGCGGCTAAGAGGGGGGAGGAGTCCATCCTCCCCAAGGCACCTCGGAGGTGCCTTCCCCCTTTAGGACTCTCCCCTTTTTCCTATATCTTGGCGCATGGGCCTCTAGGGGCTGGTGCCCTTGGCCCATGTAGGCCAAGGCGCACCCCCTACAGCCCATGTGGCCCCCCGGGGCAGGTGGCCCCACCCGATGGGCCCCGGGACCCTTCCGGTGGTCCCGGTACAATACCGATGACCCCGAAACTTGTCCCGATGGCCAAAACAGGACTTCCCATATATAAATCTTTACCTCCGGACCATTCTGGAACTCCTCGTGACGTCCGGGATCTCATCCGGGACTCCGAACAACATTCGGTAACCACATACAAGCTTCCTTTATAACCCTAGCGTCATCGAACCTTAAGTGTGTAGACCCTACGGGTTCGGGAGACATGCAGACATGACCGAGATGTTCTCCAGTCAATAACCAACAGCGGGATCTGGATACCCATGTTGGCTCCCACATGTTCCACGATGATCTCATCGGATGAACCACGATGTCAAGGACTCAATCGATCCCGCATACAATTCCCTTTGTCTAGCGGTATGGTACTTGCCCGAGATTCGATCGTCGGTATACCGATACCTTGTTCAATCTCGTTACCGGCAAGTCTCTTTACTCGTTCCGTAACACATCATCCCGTGATCAACCCCTTGGTCACATTGTGCACATTATGATGATGTCCTACCGAGTGGGCCCAAAGATACCTCTCCGTTTACACGGAGTGACAAAATCCCAATCTCGATTCGTGCCAACCCAACAGACACTTTCAGAGATACCCGTAGTGTACCTTTATAGCCACCCAGTTACGTTGTGACGTTTGGCACACCCAAAGCACTCCTACGGTATCCGGGAGTTGCACAATCTCATGGTCTAAGGAAATGATACTTGACATTAGAAAAGCTTTAGCATACGAACTACATGATCTTGTGCTAGGCTTAGGATTGGGTCTTGTCCATCACATCACTCTCCTAATGATGTGATCCCGTTATCAACGACATCCAATGTCCATGGTCAGGAAACCGTAACCATCTATTGATTAACGAGCTAGTCAACTAGAGGCTTACTAGGGACATGGTGTTGTCTATGTATCCACACATGTATCTGAGTTTCCTATCAATACAATTCTAGCATGGATAATAAACGATTATCATGAACAAGGAAATATAATAATAATCAATTTATTATTGCCTCTAGGGCATATTTCCAACAGTCTCCCACTTGCACTAGAGTCAATAATCTAGTTCACATCGATATGTGATTAACACTCACAGGTCACATCGCCATGTGACTAATACCCAAGAGTTTTAGGTTTGATCATGTTGCTTGTGAGAGAGGTTTTAGTCAATGGGTCTGAACCTTTCAGATCCGTGTGTGCTTTACAAATCTCTATGTCATCTCCTAGATGCAGCTACCACGTTCTATTTGGAGCTATTCCAAATAACTGTTCTACTTGGAGCTATTCTAAATTGTTGCTCCATTATACGTATCCGGTATCTCTACTCAGAGCTATCCGGATAGGTGTTAAGCTTGCATCGACGTAACCCTTTACGACGAACTCTTTTACCACCTCCATAATTGAGAAAATTCCTTAGTCCACTAGTTACTAAGGATAACTTTGACCGCTGTCCTGTGATCCATTCTTGGATCACTCTTGTACCCCTTGACTGACTCATGGTAAAGCACACTTCAGGTGCGGTACACAGCATAGCATACTGTAGAGCCTATGTCTTAAGCATAGGGGACGACCTTCGTTCCTTTCTCTCTATTCTGCCATGGTTGAGCTTTAAGTCTTAACTTCATACCTTACAACTCAGGCAAGAACTCCTTCTTTGACTGATCCATCTTGAACACTTTCAAGTTCACGTCAAGGCATGTGCTCATTTGAAAGTACTATTAAGCGTTTTGATCTATCCTTATAGATCTTGATGCTCAATGTTCAAGTAGCTTAATCCAGGTTTTCCATTGAAAACACTTTCCAAATAACCCTATATGCTTTCCAGAAATTCTACGTCATTTCTGATCATTAATATGTCAACAACATATACTCATCAGAAATTCTATAGTGCTCCCACTCACTTCTTTGGAAATACAAGTTTCTCATAAACTTTGTATACACCCAAAAACTTTGATCATCTCATCAAAGCATACATTCCAACTCCGAGATGCTTACTCCAGTCCTCAGAAGGATTGCTGGAGCTTTGCATACTTATTAGCGTATTTCAGGATAGACAAAACCTTCCGGTTGTATCACATACAACCTTTCCTCAAGAATCGTCGAGGAAACAATGTTTTGACAACCTATCTGCAAGATTTCATAAATAATGCAGTAATTGCTAATATAATTCCAATAGACTCTTAGCATCGCTACGAGTGAGAAAGTCTCATCGTAGTCAACTCCTTGAACTTGTCGAAAAACATCTTAACGACAAGTCGAGCTTTCTCAATGGTGACACTTACCATCATTGTCTGTCTTCCTTTCAAAATCCATATGTACCTAACAGCCTTATGACCATCAAGTAGTTCTTCCAAAGTCTACACTTTGTTTTCATACATGGATCCTCTCTCGGGTTTTATGGCCTTGAGCCATTTATCGGAATCCGGGCCCACCATCGCTTCTCCATAGCTCGTAGGTTCATTGTTGTCTAGCAACATGACTTCCAAGACAGGATTACTGTACCACTCTGAAGTAGTACGTATCCTTGTCACCCTACGAGGTTTGGGAGTGACTTGATCTGAAGTTTCATGATCACTATCATAAGCTTCTACTTCAATTGGTGTAGGTGCCACAGGAACAACTTCCTGTGCCCTGCTACACACTGGTTGAAGTGATGGTTCAATAACCTCATCAAGTCTCCACCATCCTCCCACTCAATTCTTTCGAGAGAAACCTTTCCTCGAGAAAGGACCCAATTCTAGAAACAATTCATATTGCTTTCGGATCTGAATTAGGAGGTATACCCAACTGTTTTTGGTTGTCCTATGAAGATGTACTTTATCCGCTTTGGGTTCGAGCTTAATCCTGAAACTTTTTCACATAAGCGTCGCAGCCCCAAACCTTTAAGAAACGACAACTTAGGTTTCTCTAAACCATAATTCATACAGTGTCATCTCATCGGAATTACGTGGTGCCCTATTTAAAGTGAATGTGGTTGTCTTTAATGCCTAACCCATAAACTATCGTGGCAGTTCGATAAGAGACATCATGGTATGCATCATATCCAATAGGGTGCAACTATGATGTTCGGACACACCATCACACCATGGTGTTCCAGGCGGTATTAATTGTGAAACAATTTCCACAATGTCTTAATTGTGTGCCAAAACTCGTAATTCAGATATTTATCTCTATGATCATATCATAGATCTTTTATCCTCTTGTCACGACGATCTTTCAACTTCACACTGAAATTACTTGAACCTTTCAATAATTCAGACTCGTGATTCATCAAGTAAATATACTCAACATCTACTCGAATCATCTGTGAAGTAAGAACATAACGATATTCACTGCATGCCTCAGCACTCATTGGACTGCACACATCAAAATGTGTTACTTCCAACAAGTTGCTATCTTGTTCCATCTTACTGAAAACGAGGTTTTTCAGTCATCTTGCCCATGTGGTATGATTTGCATGTCCCAAGTGATTCAAAATCAAGTGAGTCAAAACGGTCCATTTGCATGGAGTTTCTTCATGCATATACACCAATAGACATGGTTCGCATGTCTCAAACTTTTCAAAAACGAGTGAGCCCAAAGATCCATCAATATGGAGCTTCTTCATGCGTTTTATACCGATATGACTTACGTGGCAGTGCCACAAGTAGGTGGTACTATCATTACTATCTTTTGGCATGAACATGTGTATCACTACGATCGAGATTTAATAAACCATTCATTTTAGGTGTAAGACCATTGAAGGTATTATTCAAATAAACAGAGTAACCATTATTCTCCTTAAATGAATAACCGTATTGCGATAGACGTAATCCAATCATGTCTATGCTCAACGCAAACACCAAATAACAATTATTTAGGTTTAACACCAATCTCTTTGGTAGAGGGAGCGTGCGATTCTTGATCATATCAAGCTTGGAAAAACTTCCAACACATATCGTCAGCTCACCTTTAGCTAGTCTCCGTTTATTCCGTAGCCTTTTGTTTCGAGTTACTAACACTTAGCAACCGAACCAGTATCTAATACCCTGGTGCTACTAGGAGTACTAGCAAAGTACACATTAACACAATGTATATCCAATATACTTCTATCGACCTTGCCAGCCTTCTTATCTACCAAGTATCTAGGGTAATTCTGCTCTAGTGGTTGTTCCCCTTATTACAGAAGCACTTAGTCTCGGGTTTGGGTTTTACCTTGGGTTTCTTCATTAGAGCAGCAGCTGATTTTCCGTTTCATGAAGTATCCCTTCTTGCCCTTGCCCTTCTTGAAACTAGTGGTTTCACCAACCATCAACAATTGATGATCCTTCTTGATTTCTACTTTCGCGGTGTCAAACATCGCGAATACCTCAAGGATCATCATATCTATCCCTGATATGTTATAGTTCATCACGAAGCTCTAACAGCTTGGTGGCAATGACTTTGGAGAACCATCACTGTCTTATCTGGAAGATCAACTCCCACTCGATTCAAGTGATTGTTGCACTCAGACAATCTGAGCACAAGCTCAACGATTGAGCTTTTCTCCCTTAGTTTGCAGGTTAAGAAAATCACCGGAGGTCTTATACCTCTTGACGTGGGCACGAGCCTGAAATCCCAATTTCAGCCCTCGAAACATCTCATATGTTCCGCGATGTTTCGAAAACGTCTTTGGTGCATCTACTCTAAACCATTTAACTGAACTATCACGTAGTTATCAAAACGTGTATGTCAGATGTTCGCAACATCCACAGACAACGTTCGAGGTTCAACACACTGAGCAGTGCATTAAGGACATAAGCTTTCTACTGATCGCATAATCGCTACTATCAACTTTCAACTATAATTTCTCTAGGAACATATCTAAAACAGTAGAACTATAGCGTGAGCTACGACATAATTTGCAAAAACCTTTTGACTATGTTCAGGATAATTAAGTTCATCTTATGAACTCCCACTCAGATAGACATCCCTCTAGTCATCTAAGTGATTACATGATCCGAGTCAAACTAGGCCGTGTCCGATCATCACGTGAGACGGACTAGTCATCATCGGTGAACATCTTCATGTTGATCGTATCTTCTATACGACTCATGTTCGACCTTTCGGTCTCCGTGTTCCGAGGCCATGTCTGTACATGCTAGGCTCGTCAAGTTAATCCTAAGTGTTTCGCGTGTGTAAATCTGTCTTACACCCGTTGTATGTGAACGTTAGAATCTAACACCCGATCATCACGTGGTGCTTCGAAACACGAACTGTCACAACGGTGCACAGTTAGGGGAGAACACTTCTTGAAATTGTTGTAAGGGATCATCTTATTTACTACCGTCGTTCTAAGCAAATAAGATGTATAAACATGATAAACATCACATGCAATCAAATAGTGACATGATATGGCCATCATCACTTTGCTCCTTTTGATCTCCATCTTCGGGGCTCCATGATCATCATCGTCACCGGCATGACACCATGATCTCCATCATCATGATCTCCATCATCGTGTCTTCATGAAGTTGCCTCGCCAACTATTACTTCTACCACTATGGCTAACGGTTAGCAATAAAGTAAAGTAATTACATGACGTTTAAGTTGACACGCAGGTCACAAATAAATAAAGACAACTCCTATGGCTCCTGCCGGTTGTCATACTCATCGACATGCAAGTCGTGATTCCTATTACAAGAACATGATCAATCTCATACATCACATATATCATTCATCACATCCTTTTTGGCCATATCACATCACATAGCATACCCTGCAAAAACAAGTTAGACGTCCTCTAATTGTTGTTTGCATGTTTTACGTGGCTGCTATGGGTTTCTAGCAAGAACGTTTCTTACCTACGCATGAACCACAACGTGATATGCCAATTGCTATTTACCCTTCATAAGGACCCTTTTCATAGAATCCGATCCGACTAAAGTGGGAGAGACAGACACCCGCCAGCCACCTTATGCAACTAGTGCATGTTTGTCGGTGGAACCGGTCTCACGTAAGCGTACGTGTAAGGTTGGTCCGGGCCGCTTCATCCCACGATGCCGCCGAATCAAGATAAGACTAGTAACGGCAAGCATATTGAACAATATCGACGCCCACAACTACTTTGTGTTCTACTCGTGCAAAGAATCTACGCAATAGACCTAGCTCATGATGCCACTGTTGGGGAACGTAGCAGAAATTCAAAATTTTCCTACGTAAAACCAAGATCTATCTATGGAGAGACCAGCAACGAGTAGAAAGGAGAGTGCATCTACATACCCTTGTAGATCGCTAAGCGGAAGCGTTCAAGTGAACGGGGTTGATGGAGTCATACTCGTCGTGATTCAGATCACCGATGATCCTAGTGCCGAACGGACGGCACCTCCGCGTTCAACACACGTACAGCTCGACGATGTCTCCCACGCCTTAATCCAGCAAGGAGAGAGGGAGAGGTTGAGGAAGACTCCATCCAGCAGCAGCACAACGGCGTGGTGGTGATGGAGGAGCGTGGCAATCCTGCAGGGCTTCGCCAAGCACCTACGGGAGAGGAGGAGGTGTCACGGGAGGGAGGGAGGCGCCAAGGGCTCAGGTATGGATGCCCTCCCTCCCCTCCACTATATATAGGGGCAGGGGAGAGGGGGGAGGCGCAGCCTTGCCCCTTCCTCCAAGGAAAGGGTGCGGCTAAGAAGGGGGAGGAGTCCATCCTCCCCAAGGCACCTCGGAGGTGCCTTCCCCCTTTAGGACTCTCCCCTTTTTCCTATATCTTGGCGCATGGGCCTCTAGGGGCTGGTGCCCTTGGCCCATGTAGGCCAAGGCGCACCCCCTACAGCCCATGTGGCCCCCCGGGGCAGGTGGCCCCACCCGGTGGGCCCCCGGGACCCTTCCGGTGGTCCCGGTACAATACCGATGACCCCGAAACTTGTCCCGATGGCCAAAACAGGACTTCCCATATATAAATCTTTACCTCCGGACCATTCTAGAACTCCTCGTGACGTCCGGGATCTCATCCGGGACTCCGAACAACATTCGGTAACCACATACAAGCTTCCTTTATAACCCTAGCGTCATCGAACCTTAAGTGTGTAGACCCTACGGGTTCGGGAGACATGCAGACATGACCGAGATGTTCTCCGGTCAATAACCAACAGCAGGATCTGGATACCCATGTTGGCTCCCACATGTTCCACGATGATCTCATCGGATGAACCACGATGTCAAGGACTCAATCGATCCCGCATACAATTCCCTTTGTCTAGCGGTATGGTACTTGCCCGAGATTCGATCGTCGGTATACCGATACCTTGTTCAATCTCGTTACCGGCAAGTCTCTTTACTCGTTCCGTAACACATCATCCCGTGATCAACCCCTTGGTCACATTGTGCACATTATGATGATGTCCTACCGAGTGGGCCCAAAGATACATCTCCGTTTACACGGAGTGACAAAATCCCAATCTCGATTCGTGCCAACCCAACAGACACTTTCAGAGATACCCGTAGTGTACCTTTATAGCCACCCAGTTACGTTGTGACGTTTGGCACACCCAAAGCACTCCTACGGTATCCGGGAGTTGCACAATCTCATGGTCTAAGGAAATGATACTTGACATTAGAAAAGCTTTAGCATACGAACTACATGATCTTGTGCTAGGCTTAGGATTGGGTCTTGTCCATCACATCATTCTCCTAATGATGTGATCCCGTTATCAACGACATCCAATGTCCATGGTCAGGAAACCGTAACCATCTATTGATTAACGAGCTAGTCAACTAGAGGCTTACTAGGGACATGGTGTTGTCTATGTATCCACACATGTATCTGAGTTTCCTATCAATACAATTCTAGCATGGATAATAAACGATTATCATGAACAAGGAAATATAATAATAATCAATTTATTATTGCCTCTAGGGCATATTTCCAACAAATAGCACCGTTCTAAATATTGTCCTGTATGAATGCATATAAAGGCATGTTAAGCACAACTGGCTAAACATCAACCAAATATATCCATGGTAGGCAACATAATATACAAATGATAGCTTCAGCGTGCAGGCTTAAGCATGCTAGTTAAGAAAAACAAGAAGTGCAAAGGTGTGTTAACTACATCAGGCATAACATTAATAAACAAGCAAATAGTCATTCAAACTGGTATTGTGCAGGTCTAAAGTACACTAGTTATTGTTAAAAAATGAAAACAAATGTTAACTGCAATATCCTTAACAGCAACCAAATATCGTAATTCATAGTGGTATTGTTGAAACTATTATTGATGAAATTGAATTGCACGTCAAATAGTTGCACATATAGAGCATCGCATTGCGAAGAACTGAAATAAACAAGGCATAAAGCCATCTCTAGCCGACACTTTTAAAGTTAAAGGACTAAAACCTTAGCGGATATATATACTCCAGCAATTTTTGGCCGTTTCTAGTCAATCCCCTATACTTAATGTTGTAAACTTCAATTTGATGAAGTTCAAAGCAGGTTCAACCGAAAGTAAGCTAAACTACTTTCGGTCGAAGTAGAGGTCGAGCCAATCCTTCCTCGTCAGGTACAGTGTGCCACGAGCCGGGTCCGGGCCGGTGCCGTCATCGGGGTCGTTGTGGAAGGCACTCCTCCACTCGTCGACGTCGATATCCTCGTCCTTGCGGCCCACCTTGACTCCCTCCATGTCACCGTCCTCGCCGCCTTCGACCTCGTCATCAGAGGAGTCGCGATAACCTCGTCGCCCTCCGCACCGCCGTCCTCGCCGCCTTCGACCAAGTCATCAGACAAGAGCGCGATAACCTCGCCGCCCTCCATGCCATCGTCCTCGCCTCATTCAACCTCATCATCGGAGGAGAGCATGATAACCCCACCGGCAAAGATCGCCCGCTCTGCCTCCACGAGCTCCGGGTGCTGCCGGTGGAGCTCTTGCATGTAGGCCTCATCGGCGGTCTCGGCCTCGAGGAGCTCCCATGCCTCGCGGTCCTCCCGCGCCATAGCCGAGCTCACCACCCCTGGCTCCGGTGGAACAAGGTGGATCGGACGTGTGCCGAAGGGGAAACTGAGCCAAGCCGTAGCGCTGTGGTAGCAGACCTGCCAGCGGTCGTACTCCATGGCCGCGAGCTTGACCGTGTGGAAGCTACCGAGCCACTGGTGGGTGTGGGTGTCCCGATCTGTGATCTCAGCGACCCACGTCCCCCACCGCCGCTGCTGGACCCCGTAGGACCTCGTCGGTTGTCGGGTCCGAGGGACGATGGGGAAGTCCTCAAACCGGCGTAGGGGCGCGGCGGCGGGCGGATCGGGGGACTGGCGACGACGGATCGATAAAGAGCCCACAGAGGACGACGTGGACACCTCGGCAGCCACCTCACCAGCGTCGGGCGAAGAGGCCGTGATAAACCTCTCTTGGGCCATTGGCTCCTCGAGCTCCACGGCACACATGCAGAGGTTGAGGATGGAGGCGGCGGCGATGGCGGCGGCCTACCAATGGTTACGGGGGTGGTGTGTGTCGGTGAGCGAAGGTTTTGGGCAGTGTGTGGTCTATGTGGAGGGGCGAGGGGGTTTAAGGTGGTGTTTGAGGAAATATCATGATAACTAAAAAATTTACTAGGCGGGAGTAACAAGGCGGGGCTACTGAAAATTTTGATCAAGGGCAAGCAGATATTTTTGAGATTGTGAGGGGTGCAGAGGCGGGAGTATTCAGGGAGCAAGCTAGTGTGCTTGACATGCTGGCTGTGGACTGTTTCCGACGCACCTTCTCGCTTAAGCCATAGGCGTACTATGCACCGATGGTGCTCCAGGATATTTTGTACTGCATCTCACATGGTTGGTGATAAAAAACTATGTGGGATCTACTTGATTTTTCATTTTGATTTGAATTACATAATGGGGTCACAGCGGCGATGGAGGGTGTTTGAATTGCTAGACCTTTTATCTGAAGTGAACATGCAACTATATGTGTGTCGTACAAAAATTGGAAATATTCAGGGTTCATTTGGAAATTTTATACATTAAATTTGTTTTCTAGCCATTTATGGTGCACAATTCAAAATTAAAACACATGCTCCAGTCCATAAAAATGGGTTGCAAAATCAAATGTTTGTCCTTGGTTGCAAGCTTAGGTCGCATGCAAGAAATGAGAATGAATTTCAAACACCTTAACATTGTCGCTCGGCCGCTAACATTGAGATACATGGTTTTAAAATTCTAGTAAATCGAAAACTCGGTTGACATTCATGAAACTTGACCATATATCATGGAATGGCATCGACATGCCGTGGTAAAAATATATTCCCATTTGGGGCAGGTTTGGGTATAAGCTTCTCGCAAACCGAAGCTTTTCTCACAACAAGCCAGATGGTTTTGGTATGGAACATGACACATTGGGGGACAAACGATATATGTTGCCTCTTCTTACTTTCTAAAAAAAATCCGTGTCAACACAGAACAACACGAGTGTTGTGTCATTTTTTGGGATTTTTCGGGGTTTGCTTGGACATTTTTATACATTAACTAAGTTTTCTATGCATTCATGTGCATAATTCAAATTTGAACTACATGCACATGCTCCAGTGCATATAAAGTGGTTGAAAATTAGAATGTGGTGTCCTTGGTTACATGCTTAAGTCCCATGCAAGAAATGAGAATGAATGTCAAACACCTTTCCACCGTCGCTCGGCCACTAGCATTGAGATACATGGTTTTTAAATTCTAGTAAATCGAAAACGCGTCTGAAATTTATGAAACTTGAAACGCTAGCATGGAACGACATCAACATGAAGTGGTAAAATATTGTCCCATTTGGGGCAGGTTGGGGTATATAAGCTTCTCATAAACCAGAGCTTCTCATAAACCAGAGCTTCTCACAACAAGCATCATGGTTACGGTAGGGAACGTTTCACCTTTCTGGACGAAACGATATCTGTTGCCTCTTGTTGATTTCAATTTATTTTCTAATGACAACATAGAACAACATGAGTGTTGTTTTAGTTTTAGAATTTTTCCGGGGTTCTTTTGGACATTTTTATACATTAATTGAGTTTTCAATGCATTTATGTGCATAATTCAAATTTGAACTACAGGCACATGCTCTAATGCATAATTATTCGTCGAAAATTCAAATTTGTGTCCTTGGTTGCATGCTTAGGTCCCATGCAAGAAATGGGAATGAATGTTAAAAACCCTGCCACCTTCACTCGGCCGCAAACATTGAGAAACCTGCTTTTAAATTAACCTCATTACCGGTTGTTCGTCAAAGTGATGGACGACGACCACATGGGCCTACAGAAAGCATCACCCATGAGTATCGAGTGTCGTGTAGGATAACCATCGACTGCATGTGGCCAAAACATGTATGTGTGAAAGGGTTGTATAATGTTTTAAATTACTAATTTACGACTCTGATGTGGCACCGGCCTGCCTAACAAAATGGCCAACCGGCACGGTGGCTCACAACTCGTACTATACTGCAAGCCACCCACCACCCTCAGACCACACACCCACACACACACCGCTAATCCACCGCAACTATGATGCATGTTAAATTAATTATCTCGCGGTGAACATATATATGTTACCAAAGGAGGGATGTTTTAATTTGGAATAAACTCAGAGATCATTAAGACGTTTTAGTACATTAATTGATTGATTTTCCATGGGTATAATGTGCAAAAATTAAATTCGAGCTACATGCACACGTGACAGTGCACCTAAATAGATTGCAAAAAAACATGTGTCTCATTGGGTGCATGTTTACTCCCCGTGCAATAAATTTCAAACAATGAGAATCTTGATTTTTAAATTCTAGTACATCCAAAAATTTATTTGAAGTTCAGGAAACTTATCGTGTTGTCATATGGACACCAACACAAAGTTGCACTGTACTTTTTTTGGTCAATTTTGAGACCATTTTTATGTAATATTTATCTAATTACAAAAGATAGATTATTAATAATTGGGAACCAATATTCCATACGGATTATTTATTCGAATCGTGAGCATTAGACCAACAATGGATACGTGCCATGCTTCGGTTAGGCAATAAAGCGGCAGCATTAGTCATCCAAATAGAAAAACAATATACGTTGGATTATATACAACAAGTCATCAACACACAATGACAATGAGGATACATGTTGTATTATAGATTATTTCCAACAAAACATTCTAGTACATACTAAAGTTTTTCTCACACAACAAATAACAAAGCGGTGAAATGAACTTCATCTCAACCAATCCTCAGTGTTGGAAACGCTTGCTTTGAACCATAACTGATTCTCTGGGAAGGGTCTGCTATTGTTAATCTTGAGACCAACGCAAGACTGATCATCCAAACTAAAGCGGCCTATATGGCGCATATTGTGATAGCAAGGGTAGGGAACCATAGCAATGTCCAAGGTATAGATACAGTTGCTTCTCATAAATGGTAGTAACGTTGTGTCAACAACAACTGGATTGCCTTTCACCATCATTGGGTAGTTTTGTCCAAGGAAGAGTGAGTTTTCTCCGAGACTATCAATACTGAACCAGGGAGAAGGTGTTGGCGCTAGCACACGAGAATCCATCCCGAATACCCTGCAACGGATGTTGGAATAGGTCCGGAGAGTGCGACCATGGGAGACAACACCTACTTAATTAGTAACATCAGAAGTGCCCTATATACATACAAGAAGAGGTCATCCATCGAAATAAGTTGCCAGGAGCCACTGAGTATATAGGTCTTGCTCGTCATGCTCGTGATCATCACCATCGTCATCTCCCCCTTGGTTATAGAATTTTTCAAGTATAGGTGGTGGAATGTTCATAGAACCTTGGAAACACAAGAAGGTTAATTAGTAAAGGAAAACTAGCTAACCCGAATGCATGTGGATGAAACAATTATAATTACGGTGGAAGACAAACATACAGAAATCATAAGGATTCCATGCAAAAACAGTGTCATGAGTAGTGGCAGCAAAACACAAGACCCTCGTATTGAATTTCATCACAGTACTCATCCGTGTACATAAATTGATGAGCAATATCCATCGAGGCGTGGAAGTAAGGACGGCAACAAGCTTGTCAAAGATAGCAACAACTTCATAGTTCTTGTAATCCCAAGAGCGGTTGGGAACTCGACAAATTGCTATCTTCCATAGACGCCAACTTGCACAAGGCGGGCCTTCCGTCGTCCCCATGCCGGTGACCAGCGTCATGGCGAAGAAGATATGGGAGATCAAACCTCTCCTGAACCCTTGGGTTCTTTGCAATGATGTTATTTGTTGAGTCGGGAATGGACTTGAACGAACCTGCCATGCTAGCCGAGGTGATGACATCACACCGTTCAATGAGTTCCTCCACCACATCATCTTTCACATCGGGGCAAGAATATCGGGGTCGTTTTCGGCCTGTTCCCTCCATGGAGAAGACGATCAAACAATGGCAGAAGGAAGGGTGAAGGCAAATGGAGGGAGGAAGAGCGTGCGACAACAGTTCCAAATCGAGAGGGAAAGGCGAAGAGGCGGTGGACGGCTGCCACGATACATGAAGAGGCTAGTGGGGAGCGAACGGTTGCCACAGAGAGGTGACACACTAACGACAAGGCCGTCCTCTCAGACCTAGCGCCCGCGTGGGATGGCCTCCGTCCCCAACACGAGCGGAGCCACCTCGCACCCCCACATGTTTGGTCCGCCATGCTGCTAAGAGCAAGTACTACAATAGTGTGCTTATAGCCTGCTTACATGGCAATTTTGCCTATGTGGAGGAGAGAGACATGAAGGATTCCTGCAACAAGGATAGGCGTGCCTGGAACTCAGCTTGGATGGAGAAACGCGGCCAAGGAGGCGTACACGTGCTACGACATGTACAGGTGGATTTTTGACATGAGAGGAAGTGCCTCCTACCCCAAGACGGCCAGGGATCCAGCCAGAAGAAGAGCAATGGAAGCGTCGTCGCAACAAGAAGTAGATGATTAGATCCTCGTTTCTCTAAGTTTAGTATGCATGTAATTGCTTACTTTGGTGTGTGAAAATATTATGTGTGTAGTCACTTGTGTAATTGTATGCTTAATTTTGTTATGCAATGTTATCTTTTTAAGTATATATGTTGATGCTCTATAGACAGAGCAAATCACATCGCACATAGACTAAACAATGGAACCCATCAGTGATGATTCATCAATCACTGACAATTGTATACCAGTAGTCATTTTCTCACAACACACACGGCTTGTTAATAGGAATCGCCTGTGTTGTTATCGGTCTTCCCACACATTTCCGATTACAGACCTATTTGTCACGTATCACACATCTTGTTAAGTTGAACCATTTTTGTTCTCTTGGCTCAATGCAAACAGTTCATTCGAGTGAACTGTATGCCGTATATCGCACACACCTTCATCTAGCTGCCCATTTCTTATGTTCCTCCTCATCACAAATAGTTCATCCGAGTGAACCGTATGCTCTACATCGCACACGCCTTCATCTGGCAGCCCGTTTCTTTTGTTCCTCCTCATCGAAAATAGTTAATTGAACTGAATTGTATGCCCTGAATCGCACATGCAACACAAATCTGAACCATGTTTGATTCATTCATCATCGCAAACATTCTGCACCTTTTTTGACACGTTTTTTACACCACCATTTGCGGTTATTGCATGGCACAAACTTTCGTCGAAGGGTCTCTAATCGTAGTGTCACATTAGCAGCATCCTCCATTAGTGATATTACTTTGTGGGTAACTAAACGAATCACAGGATGATTAGAATCAGTGAGTCCATATCTTGGATGGTTAGATTTCTTATGTGTTTAGGTGATTGGTGATCTGACAATCCACACACTGGCATTTATATAGTCTTTAAGCTGGTTGCTTTCTTCAAGTAATAAGGTTAATTATAGGGAAATTTCAATGAAGTACCTATGAATAAATTAATATGAGTTTTTAACTTGAAATCTTCTACAAGTTCTACCCGCATGGGTCTTAATTATGGTAGCAGGACCTGCAGCTTGCCGATTTCTCATTATTTGCTTCTTTCTTGAGCTTCTCGCGTTCGCGTGGACATGTCGGCATCCTGTTGTTGCCACAATGAGCGGTAACCATTTTGAGCTTCTACAATGGACGTGCCAGCATCCCGTCTTGGTAGGAGCTTCAAACATGCACCTGACCTCACAGGCCTTCCATCATTTGCAGCAGCATAGCATCAATTTGCTACACCTCTTTTTTATTTGTGGGATAGAATGAATATATTATCTTGAAATATGAGTACAATCCATGTTTATGGCACTGGTAATTCCCGGAGGAAAACAATAAATTGCACCTACTCAGCTTTGTATAATAGAACTCTTCTATGAAGCATGTTAGAGATGAAAGAAGCGGCCTCATACAAGTTTCTCCAGCTATCTCTTTGGTGTTTTAGTTCAATGTGAAAACTGCAATGGCATACAAAACTATACGTGGAATTAAGACTATCCAGGGGATGGAATTAACAACAAAGGGAGAGTAGCAAAAATTCTGGTCCAATAATACTCAGTTTGGCTTTAAAGTTAGTGTTAACAGGATCCTTATTGATCAGGGAAAGGTTGGGGCTTGCCTAGAACTAACGTCTTCCAATATTTCTTGATTAATTCGTTTGCTTAAGGATACTATAATTAGGTTTGAATTACATAAGTTTTTTACAACACTTTGTTTTTGTGATCAACATATCAGAGCAAAGATTATATGTTATGGGTCAATTCTGATCTTGATTGTGCAAATTCAGTAGAGATATACTCCTACTGGCTAGCTTAGAAACAAGAAGTGTTATACATGTTGAACTGTCTTGCCTGAGTAGATGCATGTATGATACCAAAGTTATTGGAGATTAAATATGGCTGGTCAGCTAGTTAGTTTAATTCTAAATAATTAGCAAATCTAGAAAAATACCTAAACCTAAAAACTCATAGAAAATAATCTATAACTCAAATTGAAATAATTTATATATGAAAATTATCAAAAAATATATGAAGAATCTGTTTATGGCATCTCCATGCATGTTTGAACAACTTACATCCATTGTATATGACAATTTGAATAAATGGCATTTTTAAATGTCTTATGTGGAGATTGAATTTGAACCCTTGGTTCAAATCAACTTCATTAAAATCGCTGCTAGTTGCATTAGCTCAAATCACAGCATATTGACATGTCACGATCATGCATCATATTGTTGCATTGCATTGATTGTGTTCCTTCTCTTTTTGCCAGTGTTGTTCCCCCTCAGTAGACGTTGTTCCGACGATGAGTTCGATGACACCGATGAAGAGCTATACTATCTTCAGAAGTGCCAGGCAAGCAAACCTCCTTCGATCATTCCGATACAATCCCACTCTCTCGCTCTTGCTCTCTTTTACTACATTAGGACAAAAATGATTCAATTGTTACATGTTGCGGTAGTTGAACCCCATTCCTCTGCATGACCTGTCTTTGCCACCATAAATAGTTGAAACCCACTAGCATGGGTAGGAGTTGTTTTAGCCATGATGTGCCTACTCATTCATGCTTGCTTGTTGTGCCTGCTATGCTTAGAGTTGTGTCAGGTCTGATTCATTTGGCATGGATTGGAATGGTGTGAACATGTCCTACTGTGTGAGAGCTAAGTGTGTGAACACAATTTTTAAAGGTAATGATGAGAGGCCATGTAGGAGTACATGGTGGGTTGTCGCATTGAAACAATCCTCAGGAACTGAGTTCTGTGTTTCTGATCCAAGACAGTTACTGCCACACATTGGGCTCCGGGCACTCCAAGATCTCTCGACTTATTAATTGCCTTCATCTTTGTCCAGGAGTTGCAACTAGTTTCTGGTGTTTGTAGGTTGTGTTGGTAGGCTACCAAGTGGCACCCTGTACAGGTGGGCTTGGGACAGACTAGGCACCGTGGCCGGGTGTACCAAGTGTCGCCTGTTTGGTGGGCTTGGGAACCCTGTACATATCATTTGGGGCCGTGATTGAAACCTCAGTTGTACTCCCTTGCATATGGAACCCGAATAGGCGATAAACCTAGACTGGAGTCTTGCGTGGTTAGTCAGGTCGTGGTCGACACCCTCGCCAGGCTTCCGCTTGAAGGTTGCCGAGATACATGATGTTTACATGGCGGTAAGTGGAGAGAGCATGTGTGAAGAAGTACACCCCTAGAGGGTTAACATGATCTATGCGAATAGCCGCGTCCACGGTAAAGGACTACTGGGTTGCTTATGCAGTTCATAGACAAGTGGAAGTGGATACTCGAAAATGCGCAAGATAAGCGTGAGTGCTATGGATGGCCTTCTCGTCGGGAGACGGGAGCGGATCCATAGTGGTGTATTGATATGGTGAATATGTGGACTCGTGTGCGCCACCTCAAAAGAGTTACCAGCAGTCATAGTACAGGATAGCCACTGAGTCAAAGCTGGCTTACTACAGTTAAACCCCACAACCCCTTTGTTGATACCGATGCATATGTAGCTAGTTCTGATGTAAGTCTTGCTGGGTACATTTGTACTCACGTTTACTTAATTTATGTTTTTGCAGAGAGACTTCAGTCTCATTAGTAGTGTCTGTGGACTTCGACATTTAGCATGTTACCTCAGCTACAATCTTGTACCCTTGGAAGGGTCTTGTAGATAGCCAGGCTCTAACCCCTTATTCCTTTTCAAATGTCTATACCCAGACATATTTATGCATCTGTTTCCTATATGCTCTATATGTTGGGTCGTGTGACCCATGATTGTAATTCTTACTATATATGACTCTTCGGAGCCTTTTGAATAAATACTTTGAGCCGTAGAGTTTTGTTGTGATGCCATGTTGTATTTGCACATATCGAACATATCGTGCGTATGATTTGAAATGCTTGGTATGTGTCGGATCCAACAATCTAGTTGTTTATTTTTGGTACTCTCTTATGGGGAAATGTCTCCAAGTGCTTCCACTGAGCATGGTAGATTGCTACTGCTCCGCAACACATGGGATGATCGGCATGTGTCCTTCTTTGCTCCTGTGTATGCCCCTTCGGGGAAATGTCATGCATTGTTCCTTTAAGTCCTTGTAGCTTGCTACGACTTGGGTTCATACGTTGCTGACCGACACATGCATTGCTGGGTCATGTATGCCTGTCCCTGTAAGTTAGTGCCACATTGGGTTTACGATTAGTCATGTCGGCCCGGGTTCTCTGTCATATGGATGCTAGTGACACTATCATATACGTGAGCCAAAAGGCGCAAACGGTCTCAGGCTAGCTAAGGCGGCACCCGTGGGGATACCGTGCGTGAGGCGGCAAAGTGATATGATGGGTTACATGCTAGATTGGTGTGACTTAGGATCGAGGTACTGAGACATACCTAACTCTGCAGACAGGACGAGGTGCATTAAATGCACCGCTTAGTGTCACATCATGGGGGTAGCCCGGTAAGCCTTGTCGTGCTATTCACCCACCTTCTCGCCTGCCTGCATGACACGCCTCTGGAAAGGTGTCATTTGGAAGTGATCTTCCTCGGAAATGGCTGCCATGTGCCAAATAACAGCTACTTAATCACTTGGGGGCTCGACACCGCATCGATATGTGACTTGCATCATTGTGAGGTGGACTGGTGGTGTCTTGGTGGGGTAATCCACCCCCGGCGTCCCCGACAGCTTGGCAAGGGAGTTTTTTTCCTTAGTGATAGCTTTCTTATCTAGCTTGTCTTTGTCTTCGTGATCTGCCCTTTGATTTCACAAAGAGCCATCTCTTCTGCTTGGCCTTGTCTTGGATGCTGTAACTTTTCTCTTGAGACTGTGAACAGTCCGGGCAACACACACCAGGGTTTTTTGCACCGACAGGATCCCTTGGACCTGGCTCGAACGTGCTGTCGAGCGTCATCGAGGTAGGCCCTATCTAGTACATAGGCGAAGAGTTGTGGTAGCTCGCCCTTGAGATTTCCTCTGCTTCTTCATTAACATGTGGTTGAGTCAGTTTTCAGTTTTCCTGTTCGTCATGCAAGACATTACTGGGGAAATTCAAGCCAAGATATATGGGCTACCCATGTCCCATGTTCACGGGGCGATAACTACCATCCCAGTAGTTTCCCTGTCCATGGTGCTTCCGCCACGTGTGTTGCATGCATTGCGCAGGGTTGGTGGCAGATGCGGAGGGCGCAGGAATGAGCACCATGGCAGAAAGCCAGGCATCATCGATTGGCGCAGGGAGTCGGCC
>NC_041387.1:284079876-284091553 GCF_002162155.2 Triticum dicoccoides | reverse complement strand
GTTCACCTATAAAAGGGGGCACGGGCGAGGTGCTGGCTCACACCTATCTCCTCCTTCTTTCTTCTGATATTGTTTTTTCATCGTGGTGAGGGGAAGAGAGCGCAGCAGTACTCCAATAGTGGCTAGACTTCCGCTTGACAGTGCCTCCCTCCCCTAATTGGGGACGCCGAGGCGAAGCCCGCCACAAGGGGAGGTGGGAGAGGACGGGGACGTGTTTGTCATGGTGCTCGGGTCGAGGAGGACGAGGCGGCACGCCGAACGCACCTCCTCCGACCGTCCAGGACCCGAACAAAGGTCACGTCTGGAACCAGCCGCTGGAGTTTATTGTCAAGTTGCGGGGGTCTCCGTGCAGCCGGCTTCGGCTTCCCACTCCATTTGCAAGAGTGATGGAAGTTGAGCAGCCGCCGGGGCTAAGGCTGCACATGAGGGTTGTTGTAATGGCAGCATGCGGGCGGACGTGGAGTTCCCCGCTCCTCATGTGATGCTCCTCCGACGCGGTTGGAAGACCTTTGCTCGTGCCCATAGCTTGGCGGCAGGGCACATCCTCAATTTCAAGTTAATGGATGCCACCCTACTCTCCCTCAAGGTCTTCGGACGCTCGGGTGCTCGCTTAGGGTGCTGCGCGGAGAGCTCGACCGGCAACAAAGGTCCGCCTCGAGCGGTTGTGACGAGGAGGACAGTGAAGGTGATGACGACTGTGCCGACAGGGAGGACAACGGCTCCGACTCTGGCTGGACGCTAGCAGCACCATCACGGTTAGGCGACGGCACCACCATATGCACCTACATCTCCTCTCCGGCAAGACGATTTGCCGGGGAGTTGGATGTGGAGGTGCAGATGGTTTCTATGGTTCCTCCAGCAGCCTTCCAGCTAGGCCCCGGTAGGCTTCCTCGTAGGCTCCGGCTTCGTTCGCCCTGCCACGTCCTACTGGCCCTGGTGGCGGTGACCAGGGGTCGTCCCTACCACTCTCTTCACCATCACCTTCGTCCGTGCCCTCCCAACCTTGTCAGGCTCCTTTTCATGGGGCCTGACAGGGTCATGCTGGGCTTCTGCCCAGGTGTTCCTTTTGTCCTCTTCACGTCCCACCATAGTTCCTAGGAGGAGAGGGACAAGAAAGGGATTACGGGGCACTTATCTTTTTTGAGTATATAATGTGTAGGCACTTGCCAAACTTTAATCTAAAATATGAAATTTTCCTTATCCGTGTTTGCGTTCTGTAAATTCTGCATTTGCTTATCAGCATATTAATGAAAAAAAGACAAGCCTTGCCTGGTACTTGTGCATGTACCATGTCCATCAAGAGGTGAGATGCCTCTATACAGTTAACTAAACAAGTTTTCTCTTGCTGGTGCCTTTCGTTTGTTGCCGCTGGGCTCGGCCTGCCAGGCACAAAACTATGGAAAGGGACCAGCTCCTCATTCAACCTCCTCCATAAAAGGCTACTACAACCACCTTGACCGAAGTAACATTCGGGACAAAGGATGGGAGCACCTATGTTTCGAAGGTGATGAGGTTTTCATATGCACAAGTTTTCACCTTATAGAACATGTATGGATAAGAAGGAACTTATCTTTTTGGCTTGTTGGGGACCAATAGGCTTGTCTTCATTCCTTCTCTTCATGACCGGGTCCACAGCAAGAGCCCTACAGTTAAGTGCAGAGGAAAACAATGCTACATATGCCCTTATCTAAATGATCGTGCGATGCTCATGTTATGCTTACACATGCATGCAAGTTTTTGGGGCCCCTAGTGTATCGTTTATTTATCTGCTACTCAGGGTCTGCGCCTGGCTTTGTACAAAGGGTTACATGCAACATCGGCCAGGCTTGTACAAAAGGGTGGCTGCCGAGCAGGGCCCGACAACCGCGCCTTATGGGTAGAATTTACGGAGATGCTCAATGTTCCATGAGTTTTGCAACTGAATGCCATCTCCGGTCTCCAGACGGATTGTGCCAGGTCTGGTGACTTGTACTACCCAGTAAGGGCCTTCCCACTTTGGCATCAACTTGTTTGTACCCTTGGCTGAATGAACGCACCTAAGGACAAGGTCGCCTTCCTCAAGGCTCCGGGCATGAACCCTATGGCTGTGATAGCGACATTGGGCTTGTTGATAGCATGCAGCTTCATCATAGGCAAGTACACGAGGTGACCGGTTTATGAGTCCCGTGGGGATCACTGCTTCTGCCCCATAGAATAGGGAGAAGGGAGTCTGGCTGGTAGATCGATTTGATGTTGTACAAAGAGACCAAAGAACCACCGGCAGCTCGTCGATCCATTGCCTGCCACATTTCCGCAGCTTATCAAATGTTCTTGTCATGAGTCCTTGCAGCACCTCAGCGTTCGCCGTCTCAGCTTGTCCGTTGCTTCTGGGATGGACAACAGAGGCAAACGAGACCTTGCTTCCGAGGGCATGAACATATTGTATGAAGGCGCAGCTTGTGAATTGGGTGCTATTGTTAGTGATGACTCTGGCGGGTACTCTGAAGCGGCACACCAATCCTTTCAAGAACTTGATAGCTGATTGTGCGGTCACCTTCCTCATGGTCTGCACTTCCAACCACTTTGTAAACTTGTCGATTGCAACGTACAAGAATTCAAAGCCCTCGGTAGCACAGGAAGGGGCCCAAGATATCGAGCCCCCAGACCGAAAAAGGGCCATGACAAATGGATCGTCTGGAAAGCTTGAGCAGCACTGGTACATCAAGGTGCTATACAAATGGTTTTTAACCCCTATGTTTTATGAGCTTTTGGGAGAGTGTCATGGTATAGATAGTAGCCCATGATACACTGTTCGGTGAAAGAAGGAACCGGACAAAGTATCAAATTCATGTTCGCATGAGACTCACTTGATGACATTTATCACTCTTTTTAACCAGCAGGCATCTGTAATGACTGCGGCCTCTCAAGCTGCGGAAGTATCCGGACTGAGGCATAGTCTGGAGCGGGCCGAAGGAGAACTTGGCCAAGTGAAGAAACAGCTGGAGGATAATCAAGGTGTGTAGAAACCTTGTTTATGTAGCACAAATGAATAAGTGTACATGATGAAAATACTTATATAATGTGCTCTAGGAGTGACGGCCAAAATTGAGGCTCTCGGGAAGACTGTGGCCGAAGCCGAGAAGAAGGCAGCCACAGAGCAGGCTCTTCGTGAGAAACACGAGGCTAGAGTTGTTGAGGCTGAGCAGAAGCTTTAGGAGGCCATGTAGAAGTGCGAGACCTTGGAGCAAAGTTTAGCAGGGAAAGAATCCGAACTCTCCTAGGCTCGCCAAGCCGCAAATGATGCCCGGGGGGAAGCCCAAGGCACCCTGAAGGAAATACAAGAGGCGAGGAAGATTGCAGCTGGTAAGGCTTTTTCTGTACAAAGCAAGTATTTTAAAAGGAGAAAATCAAGTTGAGAGTTTAAATTCTGATTTCTCTAGGGGTATTTGCGGAGCTGCCATGCAGCATATCTGACGCCACCCAATTCTACCAAGCCGAAGAGAGGAATACTATGAATAAGCTTTTTTGGATGCAGTATCTGGCGCCGAATTATCCGGTGTCGTTTTCCGATCAGCTGAAGCAGCTGGTCGAACTGCATAAAGCGACCGAGCTAGCCATGAAGGATTGATTATCTGGTTGTGTCCTGCCGAGCCAATTCCAAGTAGTTACTTCGGGCTCTTGAAGCGGGTTGTGAGTGCCTGCCCTCGACTCAAAGTCATCAAGCGGTTGGTCTGCACAGAAGGTGCGCGAATGGCCTTCGCCCGCACACAGGTGCATTGGGGGAAGATGGATGCAGAAAAGCTAATGACCGAAGGACCGCCAGAGGGGAAAGATCACTGCAAGCCAGAACTGTATTATGAAGGTGTCTTGAAAGGGGCCCACCTTGCGGTGGAGCAGTGCACCAAGCACATTATATTTCTGTAAATACGGTCATGTTTTTCCTTTGTAATATTTGAACAAGGTCATTATTTATGGCTTGTCATATGAAAGTTTTTCATCCTGTGCGGCCATTGTATATAATAATCCTGAGAGTCGGCCAGTCGTCGGCTTCTGCCCCCACATAGTAAGTACAGGGGTCTTCGGGATAAACCTGAGCACTCTTTATCCCAGTTGTGGGTCCCTAAAGGAGGTGTTCAGTTGTGGGTCCCTATAAGGCTTTATCGCTCTCACTTAGCCATAGGACTTTTTTCGAGGAAGGTAGGCGCAGCCCCTGGTGTTCGGAAGACCGCACGAGGGGCTCTATAAGCGCCTGATCGTAAAAGGCTGATCCATCGCATGTTGCATTGGTTATAGCATTATGCGGAAGAAATCCTTAAATATTTGAGAACCTCTCGAACAGCTGACCAGCTCTCGCTACATCATGACAGTCAGTTTTCGGCTTTCTCTACTGAGGTGCTCGTCCGGAAGAACCGGGTCACAATCGCAGTAGTTCTCCCAGTGCTACCTTAGCTGATATAGCGGAACGTAAGGTACCAAAACATAGGAGCCGGGCAAACCCAACTTTTGACCCAAGACATGATTCGGAGCTGATGCATATAATGCTATAAGTTCGGGGTGCCGAACTACCATGAAGGTGTTCAGACTTTTTTGCCGTAGTATGGGCATTTTCAAGCCCCTGGCATATTGAGGCATATCGCGGTAAGCAGCCGCCTTTTAACAAAAGAGTTTTAAATTAGAAATAGCAGTAGGTGAGCATCACATAAATCCACATGTTGTATTATGTCACTTCGTATGAGTACAGATGATGTGATAAAACGAAATATGATTGCAGAACCTGCTGATACCGGGTGTGAGGAAATTGTGCTCGGACCCGGGGTGTAGTCGGATGATCATAGAGGGGAATGTCTAGAGATTCCCTTATGCACTCGAACTGTTTCCACGCCATCCATCCCGGCCTATGTACAGGTGAGCCTGCAAAGAAAGGGCAAGAAATGGTGTTGCGCCACCTGGCGGTTGAGCCGCAGTATGTGGCTTGTATTATCCTTTTATGGAGTGTTTTTAATTAATCTCCGGGCGGGCCGAGCTATCCCGCCGCGCAGTAGTTCAGACTCCTTTAATGGTGTCTGGGAGCTTGGTCTTCGGCTTGAGGTTCGACTGTAAGGTGTCGTCTGTTGTTCTTGCTGTTAAAGCGCTGGTGGCCTCTTCGGCTGTGAGGGAGAGTTTGGACCTGCCATTAACTGTGATGACGCCGCATGGACCGGGCATCTTTAATTTACGGTAGGCATAATGTGGCACCGCATTGAACCGAGCGAATGCGGCTCATCCGAGCAGTGCCTAATGGTTACTGCGAAAGGGGATGATGTCGAAGACTAAGTCTTCGGTACGGTGATTGTCCGGAGATCCGAAGACCACTTCCAGTGTGATTGAGCCCGTGCAACAGGCCTCTACACCTGGTACGATACCTTTAAAGGTGGTTTTTATGGGCTTGATCCTTGAGGGGTTGATGCCCATTTTGCGCATTGTATCCTGATAGAGCAGGTTCAGGCTGCTGCCTCCGTCCATGAGAACTCGTGTGAGATGGAATCCGTCGATGATGGGGTCGAGGACCAATGCGGCCAAACCGCTATGGCGGATACTAGTAGGGTGGTCCCTGCGATCAAAAGTGATCGGACAAGAGGACCATGGGTTGAATTTTGGGGCGACTGGCTCCATCGCATAGGCGTCCCTTAGTGCACGCTTCCGTTTGGGAATGTGGCTTGCGCATATCATATTCACCGTTTTCACCTGGGGAGGGAATTTCATCTGTCCTTCTGTATTCGGTGATCGGGGCTCTTCATCGTCGTCGTCACTTTGAGACCCCTTCCCCTTGTTTTTGGCGTCTGACTTGCTGGCTTGTCTAAAGACCCAGCATTCTCTATTGGTGTGGTTGGCTGGTTTTCCAAGGGTGCCATGAATTTGGCATGGACGGTCGAGTATGCGGTCGAGACTGGACGAACCTGAATTATTTTTGTTGAATGGTTTCTTCCGCTTACCAAACTTGGAGTCGCTGAATCCGGCATTGTGTGACATGTCTTCGGCATTATCACCATTTTTGCGGTGCTTGTGTTTGTTGCACCATGATTTGTCGTTGTTATCCTTGGCTTTCGATGTGCCTGGATTGCTTGTTGTATTGTTGCTACGAGCCAACCAGCTATCCTCGCCCGCGCAAAAGCGGGTCATGAGTGTTGTGAGGGCTGCCATGGACTTTGGCTTTTCCTGGCCGAGATGTCGAGCAAGCCATTCGTCACGGATGTTATGCTTAAAGGCCGCTAGGGCTTCGGCATCCAGACAGTCGACAATTTGGTTCTTTTTGGTTAGGAACCGGGTCCAAAATTTCCTGGCTGACTCTCCGGGCTGCTGGGTTATATGACTTAGATCATCAGCATCCGGTGGTCACACGTAAGTGCCCTGGAAGTTGTCAAGGAATGCGTCTGCCAGGTTCTCTCAACTCCCGATGGAGTTTGCCGGCAAGCTATTCAGCCAATGTCGGGCCGGTCCCTTTAGTTTTAGTGGGAGGTACTTGATGGCGTGTAGATCATCTCCGCGAGCCATGTGAATGTGGAGGAAAAAATCTTCTATCCATACCGCGGGGTCTGTTGTACCATCGTATGATTCAATGTTCATGGGTTTAAACCCTTCCGGAAATTCATGATCCATTACTTCATTGGTGAAGCATAGGGGATGTGCGGCGCCTCTATGCCGGGCTTCATTGTATTCGGCCCAGTCGGATTTGTTCGTGTATCCGGCGTGACGATCCTTGTCACGTGTTGGGGTGTGTCCCCGTGATCCGTAGATCGATCTTCACTGTCCTGCTTTGTTTTCCAATACGTCTCGCAGGTCCTTCGCGTAGCCCCGGGCCTTATCGTTTGATTGGCGACGGGGTGCGGTCTGGACTTCGGGCTGGTACGCTGCTTTGTCGTGGCCACGGGGTGGCCGGTCAGCTGCATCATGCGCTGGTACCGTGGGCTTTAAAGCCTCCTCCTCGAGTTGAGGTAGCAGCCTGCGCTTTGGGGAGGTTTTGCTAGGGCGCTCGAGTCCGTATTCCTCGGCAGCAAGGACCTCGGTCCATGTGTCAGTTAGCAGATCTTGATCAGCTTGAAGCTATTGCTGCTTTTTCTTCAGGCTTTTTGCAGTGGCTATAAGCCGGCGTTTGAAGCGCTCCTGCTCGACGGGATCCTCAGGCATGATGAATTCTTCGTCGCCAAGGCTCACTTCGTCTTCGGAGAGAGGCATGTAATTATCGTCCTCTGATTCTCCATCAGCTGCCTGTTTTTTAGGGCTAGCTTGCCCATCCTCTTTCTCGGTCTGCTCGAAGCCTGGCTGGGCAGGATTGTCTTCATCTTCGGCACCATCCGGATTATTATCTCTTGTGCCGGTATCACTATTTTTGCTATGGCGGGGCTTGGAGCGGCGCCGATAATGCAGGTGTCTAGATTGCTTCTCCAAGGGGTTATCTTCCATTGCCTCATCGCCATTGCTTTCTTTAGGGGTGTCCACCATGTAAATATCATATGATGAGGTGGCAGACCAGTGCCCTATAGGCGGTGGTCCCTTTTCTTCTCCTGCATCGTCGTCCATACCGTCGATGTCTTCGAAGTCGAAGTCAAGCACGTCGGTTAAGTCATCGACAGTGGCTATAAAGTGGGTGGTGGGTGGGGGACGAAATTCGTCGTCCGCTCCCCACTCGACCCGGGCATAGTTCGGCCAAGAATCTCCTGACAAGGAAAGAGACCTTAATAAGTTCAGCACATCACCCAAGGGTGAGTGCTGAAAAATATCCGCGGCGGTGAACTCCATGATGGGTTCCCAATCCGATTTGTTAGGTACGGACGCACGCGGTTCGGATCCTGCAACCGGAGACGAATCTGGGGGTCCGATGACACCACCCTCACAGGAGGTAGGTTTAGTGTTCGGCTCCGACGCTGATGAGTGTGCGACCTCCGTGACGGGGTCCATCCACCCGCCCTCGGGAGGCACGATCTGCTCCGGATTGATTCCCGGTGCCACCGCAGGCGCGATCTACCGAACATTGTTTGATGGCAGATTAAAGCAATGCCCGTCGTGACCATTCGACGCACCTGGCATGGGCTCGAAACTGTCGAAGATCAAGTCTCCGCGGATGTCAGCAGTATAGTTTAAGCTTCCAAACCTGACTTGATGGCCAGGGGCGTAGCTATCGATCTGCTCCAGATGGCCAAGCGAGTTGGCCCATAGTACAAAGCTGCCAAATATGAAGATCTGTCCGGGGAGGAAAACCTCCTCCTGGACCGCATCGTTGAAGATGATCGAGGGAGCCATCAAGCCTTATCGCGACGACATAGTGGAACTCTCAATGAAAGCACCAATGCCGGTGTCAAAACCGGCGGACCTCGGGTAGGGGGTCCCGAACTGTGCGTCTAAGGCTAATGATAACAGGAGGCAACGGACATAATGTTTTACCCAGGTTCGGGCCCTGTCGATGAAGGTAATACCCTACTTCCTGCTTGATTGATCTTTATGATATGAGAATTACAAGAGTTGATCTACCACGAGATCGTAGAGGCTAAACCCTAGAAGCTAGCCTATGATATGTTTTTGTCCTTGTCCTACGGACTAAACCCTCCGGTTTATATAGACACCAGAGGGGGCTAGGGTTACACAGAATCGGTTACAGAGAAGGAAATCTACATATCCGAATATCCAAGCTTGCCTTCCACGCAAAGGAGAGTCCCATCCGGACACGGGACGAAGTCTTCAATCTTGTATCTTCATAGTCCAACATTCCGGCCAAAGTATATAGTCTGGCTGTCCGAGGACCCCTTAATCCAGGGCTCCCTCAATCCCCAGAAAAACCCAATTTCTGCAGAAAAAGACCTGAGTTATATTACATGTTTCAAGTGCAAGACCTTAGGTCACTATGTCAGTATGTGTCCGGAGAAGAAGCCAGAGGAGAACCCAAGAACCCAAAGAGCAGACACCATCCCCAAGAAGCCACGGGACTTGTCGAAAGTTATTTGTTTTCGTTGCAGGGAAGCAGGACATTATGCTACTAAATGTCTCGACAAGATGAAAGCTGGAGCTGAGTAGTTGGAATTTTGATGTTGGTAATAAGTGTAGTAGGTAGCAAATTTATTTTTCATGAGTACAATGAGTTGAGTTATGTAATGGGTGCTTAGAGATTGTAAGGAAATCATGAAATCAATAAAGTTAAAGTGTCCTACTTTCATATGTTGAATTGTATGAGTTATTACTTTACGAACACAGATGTTTACCATTTTCGAGGATATGAGAAATATGGTCCATGGAAGAATTTGTGCATTTCAACTGTGGTAGTACCCTATAAGAACACCCGGCCAATGGAAAGGGAAATGTGTCCCATAGATTGGAGTTTGGACAAAATAAGTATGAGTTTTATTTTGATATGTGGGATACCCCAAAATATGAAGGAATGAAGTAATATTGGATTTAAAAGAGGTGTAATGTTGAAATATGGAGCAATTGTAACCCCAGGAAGAGTTAAAGTTGTGCAAGTATTGAAGTGGGCCCATAACCCACAGGCCCAGGATTTGAAAAGGAACAGACATAACATTGATGAAGGAAGAAATTTGGAAGAATCGATGATTCAATCAGCATATGTTTCCTAGGAGGATACGCAAAAACATGAGAGTCGTGAAGAACGATAGATGTTTGGTTCAGAAGAAATAATGGAATTACCCGAACCCAGTTCGAGGACAAGAGAAATTCCACAATGCTTGTGAGAATGTTCGAGTGTTAGAACTGTGAGATTCCTTAAACCTTATACAGGGCAATGATTTGGGTGCGGAATGGATTAATCACCATGCCGACTTACTCTTATTATTCGCCTTTGCTATATGGGGTGGTAAATCTGGAGTGACTTACCCATAGTAGAGAGACGACGATGTTAAAACCTTGTTCAAACCGTAGAATGGTAGGACGGTTGTTCCATGTACAGGCAACCATTGCCAACCATAGGTTATTCGGTGAGATTCAACCCAGACAATTTTTTGCAGGAGAAACCATTAATTGTTGACCACCATGAGATTTTTGATAATTGTTTAGTATTGGCGACAGACCCGTCGACCGAGAAGACCCAGTCTTGGACGAAACCTTACCATGATGAAGGGACGCAAGATTTTGAAGAAAATGTTATGCCCTTACCGGAAGAGCCCCTGGATATGAACCCAGAGAATATGAGAAAGCCGACACCATCAACACTAAGTATGGAGTACATGAGTTTTGTCGGAGCCTTAATCTTGCATTTTAAGTCTGGGAGCACCCCAGACCCCTCCGGTCGATGGATTCGATGGAAGACCCTCCAACCCTAACCTTCTTTCTAGCCTCTTAGAATCTCTAGGACGAGATTCATTTTAAGTGTGGTAGGTTTGTAACATCCCAAAATTCTAAAATTTGGAATGTTGTATTAAATAAATAACTATGATTGTTTGTTTGTTTGGGTGATTGATTGATTGAAATTGAGTGGAATTTGAAACTTTTTGAAAGTTGAATGAGAGGGAATGAAATGACTTTCCCAAAACTTTCACCTTGCATTTTGATCCCTAGGAAATTCAAATTCATTTCATCACAAACCCTAGAGTGAAGATGACATGACTTCTTCCATCAAAGAAATAAAAAGGGATTTGAAAATGATTTGAATTCCATTTGAAATATTTTCAAACCAGGAACTTCATGTTGCTCAAGGATTTTCATGAGGGAAGATAACATGACTTCTTTAGAATTGAAATAGAGTGGGAAGTAGGAGGCCACATTCACTTTTGAGCCACTTTTGGGAATACTCCATATGGATTTCAAAATCTTTTCCAGATATACTTAAAAATAAATAAAGAGAGAAGGTAATATGACTCCTTCAATTATTGGAAATGAAAATGGGAAAGGAATGTTGGAACCAATCAAAAGTGGTTTAAAAAATATATGAATCCAATTGGAATAACCATTTTTTAATTTAATTAAAAAAATTCTTTATTTGGTTTTTATTCAAACTATTTTTCTCCAAAAATTAAAAATATGGAAATTAGGGTTAAATGATTCCCTACAGTAGAAAAGTGGAGAAAAATGAATTTGAAATCATTTTGGTGTTTTAAAAATGATTTTTGATGGGATTTAATGAAATAGCAGCATTGTTTGACTTTTGTCAATGTTTGTGGATTTTATTTGAACCTCGAAAATAGTTCATATTGTAGGAAATATTTTTCTGAAAATTTCGATATACTATATGCCTATATAAAGATTTTATTTCATTTTGTTTTCTTCTATTTTTCTCTCGGTTCAAAAAAAGGCCGAAGCCCAACAGCCATCAGCGTCAGTAGCGCGCACCAGCTGGCTCATCTAGCCGAATTGGCCCATGGTCACCTCCCCGCGCCGAAGCCTTTCGTGTGGGCCACCCGCTCGGTCGCCTCACTCCCGCGGCCACTGACGCATGGGGCCCGCTGCTTCTTCCTCCTCTGCACGCAACGACGTGCCACAACGCATCGACCGTAGCCGGAATCCCGAATCCTTCAGGATTTTCTTCCCCGATTCGCCCCCTCCTGCATGCAAAACCCTTCCCCCTATAAATACCCCTCCCTCTCATCCGTTTCTTCCCCTAAGCCCCAACCTCGACGCCCTCCATCACCGACAATTCCTCGCCAGAGCTCTGCCTCTGCCACCGCACCATTGCTGCCGGCCGCTCCACTCCGCCTCCCTCGGTGCCTTCCTAACCTAG
>NC_041387.1:284067949-284079646 GCF_002162155.2 Triticum dicoccoides | reverse complement strand
TCGCTCTCCTGCACCTTCCAGCACACTTGCCCGAGCTCCCCCACAACCGGAGCGCCGACGTCGCCAACCACCCGATGCCACCCGCCGTCGTCGAGCTTGCCCCGCTCGAGTCCTTCGTCCTCGAGCCACGCCGAGGCCACCTTCATGCTCGCCACTATCGCCCACGGCGAACGGAGCCCTCCCTGAAGCAGGAGACCCACAGGAAGAGCCGCCCGCGTCAACCCCGAGCCACCACCGCCGCCGACGACCTCGCTGGAGTTCACCTCCACCGCGGTGAGCTCTTCGCTCTCCCTCCACTGTTCGATCTAAAATAAACGCCCTAGATTAGATCTAATCTGAACGGTTAGGTTCTTTTTACTAGATCGGCTTAGCTGGTCGGTATTTCGTTTACAAGCACGTTCGGTTTCGTTAAGTATCGGCCGAGCATTTTATAGATAAGATCGCACATCCTCTAGGCCCAATAGCAGCCCGACACGTAGCACATGTCTAATCTGTTTTTTTAGTTTATTTTCGTTTCTGTTTAAAAAACAAAATAGTTTCTGTTTTAGATTGTTAATAACTTTTAGGTTTTAGATCCAAATTGAGTGATTCTTTTTTATCTATGTCAAAAATTTGTTGAAGTTTCTGTTACTGACTTGAAAGTTTGAATTTGAGTAGTTTAAATTTTAATTATTTCAAATATGATTCAAATGCTGTTGTGGCTCTAGTTTGAGTTTTATAAAATATTTTTGATTGATTCTTTTTGCTACTGTTTTGTTATTGTTTTGTTTATGCAGTAGCATATGTTAATATATTTTCAGTTTATTTGAAATGAGGGTTTTAGGCAAAACAGTATTGTTTTAGTTATAGTTTTGTTTTAGTCTTTTCTTTATTGTTTTTATTAGTTTTAAATTATTTCTTTTTGTCTCTTTTGACCAATTTAGTTTTTGTTTCTAATAGTCAATAGAAAGACTATTTTTTATTTTAAAAAATATTTTCTTTAGTTTTGTAAGAAAACTTGTATAGGTTTTAGTTAGAGTTTCATAAAAGCCTTTTATTTGTTTCTTTTTGCAAATAAAATTTTATGAAAAATACTTTCTGTTAGCTTAGTTGTTTTACTTTTTATTTTGTGTTAACTTATAAGTTTAGTGTTTTAATTACTGTTAAGATTTTACTTAGGGCAAAACTATGTTAGATGTTTATAGCAAAGTCATAGATTTGTGGGAGTTTTATTATTGAGTTTTATTTGTTGTTTTAATTGTTATTTTGAGATTTAGTATTGATTGCTGGAATTGTTGCTTATGTGAGTACAATGTTTGACTAGATTTTCTCGAAGTGACGAATAGTTTATCAAAGTTTTCGAGAGCGTTATTATCTTCATCAACATACCAGGCAAGTTCACTTTGACCATGATTTTCATACCTATGTTTTTATTGCATTTAGTGTCATCTTTGCAACAATCCTCCAATAGTATTATTGAATCTTGTAGTTGAGTAGAATGCATGAGGTAGGAACCCATCTCCCTGTTATCAAGCCCGGGATGTTGTTTAGTTTCAATGCTACGCTATAGTAGACGGGGTTGGTATGAGTGCTCGGGAGTGGTGTGAGAATAAAGGACTCTACGCCAATGACGACAACTTCATGATGGCATCGGCAAGGACTGCATCTTCAGGACCTCAAGACTTCAGGACCTCAAGATTTAGAGACTCGAGACAAGAATCCAATACACACTACTGGGTGAAGGACGGTTGACGGGCACCCTGGAGAAACCAGTGGATGGTCGGGATGCATGGAGAAGCGCCATGACATCTTGCGGAAAGCTTCACCCAGACTCAAAGAGATGGAAGAATATTTCATGCCCGGAAGCTTACCTGTCCAACCACAAGTCACTATGGGCTCTGGCTTGATTGACCTTAGTTGGGACTCTGGCTGGGAAGGTGCTAGCAGTTGTAGAACTACGGTAGGATTCGATGAGCGCTGGACAGTGGTCAGGGGAACTCTTCAGAAGACCATGTTTCGGTCGTCTTGTTCTCAAACACCCTGAAGTGCGAGAACGTAAAAAGAGGGATCGAATCTTGCGGGTAAAGTGTACAAACCTCTGCAAAGGGTTAAAACCTAATCGATTAGTTGTGTCCCCGATTACGGACAACTTGAGCCTCTGGACTTGGATCTATCTCGGAACTCTCAACATCGAACTGGTAACTTAATTGTGGGCAACTTATGATGATTTGGGCTATGAGACATCGGTTGGTGGAACCATGTCATGATAGGAAACTCCGTAGTACAGACTCATGATATTTCTTTGATGTAGGGATAATAAAACCAGCTTTTATGCAAAACAATACTCAGACACAGAGCCACAAAGCCATATTGCATATAGAATAGTTTTATCATCTGCTTTCTCTTATTGTGATCTTGCCGATACATTCAATGTACTGACCTACAGGGACACAACGCCTCATGTTGTAGATATTTATTTTGACGAGTAAGATTACAATACAGGGTTACGGTCTACACTCAACTTGCCGATGGTGTTGATGGGACTCCACACCCGATTGATTGTTTCCGCTGTGACTTATGAGGTATATATCAGTTTTATGTTATTTGTACATGTGATTGCACTTTGATATATACATTGATGTACTGTGTGTGCCAGCATACTGATCCAGGGATGGCACAAATACACAGAGACTTGACCGTTTCAGGTCGGGTCGCTACACCTTCACAACTCCCTTTGTATGGAACAAATTATGCCTCTGATTTTGCTTAGCTTGTGCTACCTACACACTCAAAACACGTTGATCAACTAAACTCTCATACCTGTCAGCATCTTCAGCAACCATGTAGTGCGTCTCATGTTCAGAATCATCTTCACCATGCTCTTCACTTGCAATAAGAGTCAAAGTCTCCTCATCATAGTCACTAGCGGACTCATACCCACCGTCCTCAGTAACAATCATTACACGCAAAGATGGACATTTGCTCGCATATTGTCCTCCACCCTTGCAATGACGGCATATAACCTCATGTGTTTGCCCTGTTGATGCCATGGATGAAGAAGAGCTCTGTGCAGGACTAGAAGGTGTGCTCCTAGCAGATGGTGGTGGTGGTGCCTGTTTTTTTGTATCTCGGTTGGAATTGGTGGCTAAAGTCAGTAGTGGTGTAGTAGGAAGTGTGGAAGTAGAGGATGTACGTGGTGTCTATGATGAAGATTGACCTGCAGAAAAATTAGTTCGCGCCAATGCTTGTCGATCCTGCACTCCACGTTCAGCTTTGCAAGCAAGATGGACTAAACCAGTGATATTATTATACTCCTTATACTCTAGAATGGTCTGAATCTCTCTGTTTAATCCACCCATAAAACATGCAAGCATAGCTTAATTATCCTCAACAATACCACATCTAATCATGCCAGTTTGTTCTACACAATTTTTTCCTTGTCTTAAGCGTTGCAATTTTTGAAGTAATTCACGTTGATAATATGGTGGAACCCAACGAGTACGCATAGCAGTTTTCAAAGCAGCCCAAGTAGCTCAAATAGGATATAATCTACAATGTTCAGACCACCAAACACATGCAAAACTAGTGAAAGCACAAACAGCAGCAACAACACGTCTATCCTCGGGATATTGTATGCATGTAAAGCATTGTTCAGTTTCTAACTCCCAAGTAAGATAAATATCAGGAATGTATCTACCCTCAAATGGCGAGATATTCAACTTTAGTTTAGGGATGTGGTCTTGATCTCATACCTGAGGGGGCGGTGCAGCCCTACCGTTGCGATTATATGCATGAGGACGACCTAGTGGTGGTGGTGCTGGTGGTTCCATGTAGTTCTGATTTTGATCAACCTCATCCTCATAATGGTCCTGCTCCTCTGCAGTAGCAGCAGGAGCTACAGAAGCATCAACATCAGTAGCTGCGGCACCAGAAGTTTGTCCTAGCTCAAAAGGAACACGCTGCGCTCGTCCTGCTGGATCACGAGGTGGAGGTGGTTGTTGATGTTGTTGCAATGGTGCAGCAAAGGTAGCTGGTGGTTGTGGAAGATGTGTGAGTACTTCATCGAACTTGGCATCCAACTTGGTGTCAATTGTCTTCTCCATGTCATCAATCCTCTCCAGTGCCTTTCCAAAGCTGGCCATCACGTCTTCCACCTGTTGACCCAACATTTGCTGAAATTTATCATGAAGCTCCTTCTTCGTCATGTTCTCCTAGTCAATCTCATCGGCTTGTGGTCCCGTCATGGTTAGCAGCAATAGAAACACACAAGAATATGAACCTACAGACTACTAGAAAGTGGTGCTGGTGGGGTGTCACAAATCCGTCAAGCAAATCTCAAATTCTTACCAATTTTTACCCAGCAGCAGGCGGTGATCAGCAACCGTTGTAGCCAAAACTCTCAAAGCTTGGATAGAGCGATTACCAGGAAGAGTCAAACGCACGACGTAGATGTATGTGGAGATGGGATGGCTTATAAGATGGTAGCAAAAAGGTCAGCAATAATCAATTCAGAGATACAAAGTTGAATACACGCTAGACCGTGCTAGAGACGCGAGCCTAGAACACTAACAAAATCACAGTGTGACACGTAAACAAGGGGAAAACACACTCTGGAAAAAAAATCCCCTTTTTTGCGCTCTTTTTTTCTTTCGGAAATGACTATAATGGCGAGTGTCTCAAAACTCTTCCCAGGTCAAAATAACAGGATAGGCACGAAATTTTTTGACTATTTTTTTCCGGAAAAAAGGGCAGCGACGACCAAAAAGTGCGATAAAAAACACTATGACGGCACATGTCTCAAAAGACTCAGAAAAGCCTAAAAACAGGACAGGGAAAAATATTTTCACCTGCTGAAATTTTGGCCTAAAAACTGCCCGGGGTCTCTAGACACTTTTTTCTGAAACCTACTCAGGCAAGGAAACACGAATCTGAAAATAGATGGATCTCGAAAACAAACCTAATATGAAAAGAACTCGGATTGGTTATGGTATAAGACGATGGTATATGTGGACTCGGATTGGTTGTGGATATATGGCAGCGGTGACGTATATGGTGGGGTGGTGGTATATGGCAGTGGTGATGTATGTGGTGGTGGTATACAGTAGAGGTGATGGTGTGGTGGTGGTATAGGGTAGCGGTGGTGGTAGGGATGAAGATGGTGCGTCGGCGGCGTGACAACTTGTGTGGGAATAGAATTTGACGATCCGACTACGAACGTGCGAGATGTCACGCCTTAGCAATCGCTAAACCAACTTCCGAGGGTTATAGACCATGTCGGAGCACGATCAACCTGACCACGAGGGTCTATTTCCTGCGAGGAACAAGCAAGAAACTGAGTTTGCAATCTAGATATTGCGAATATAAGAGGAAAGCTTTACTGATGTAAAGTAGGGTTCTGTGACGTATTGGTCTGGTCGTTCAACACAAAGGAAGTACGCGAAGTTGCATCTATGGTGAACTTTAATATAAACAAAACCCAAAGTCCAAACGACACCCTACGGGTTGTATATATGGAGGAGTAGGGGGGAATTTTGTGTCCCCTTGTAGGAGGGGTCCAAAACCAACCCTAACTTTGTTTCCCCACACATACGGACTCTAAAAATAGCCTATACTTAAGTATTTTGAAATTACATGGGCCTGGCCCACTAATAAGGTGATGCAACACCTATAATAGCCCCTGGACGAAATTTGTGAAGTGGCATCTTGTATATTTTGTCAAATCCTTCATGCACTCATTACGGTGGCTTCAAAGTCCTGAAATCATCACTTGAAACTCCGTTCTTGTTCCCTTTGTGCATGCCGTCATCTCCATGCTTGTTCTTGCTCCAATATTCATCCTTCTTGTCCAAGCTAGGCCTTAATTTGTAAGCAAAACAAATGTATCCAATTTAGGCAGCATCATATTCTCATGAACATTAGAATCATTACCAAGAAACGAAAATACCTGACAATTTAATTAACGTGCGCGAGCTCTAATAGTTGGTCCAGTATGTATAGCAGCAGGGCCTGTGGGTGTAACAATGGTATTGATGTCCTCATCACAGATCAGTGTAGCGCAACTCTTGAAACATCAAATAAAGGCAATCAAATGCAATGTTTTGTATTCACTTTACTCTTTTTTGTTCTGCATGCAAGACTGGTCAGAACTAATGAGCTGAAAAGTAAATTTGGTATCGGAAACCACAATAGGCGTTGGCAGCTCCCAGTCAAAGAACCCACCCAGGTAGGATACTACATTATTCGGGTTCAGAAAATGATCTGGATCCATGGGAGTATTCAAACTTTTGATGCATCAGTCAAACTATAAGACATAATAAATTTGAATAGTTCTCAACCACCACCATATCTAATTGGTCATGAACTCATACACGAGGAGCCTCTGCTCCTCCTCGCTGTAGTAGCCGGTCATCACTGGGCTCGGATGTCGCAGCTGCAGTTCCCCGAGGAAAACAACATGTTAATCACTAACTGAACACATGGAGTACATCAAAATGTGGATAAAAATATAATATGAAGAGAGCAACTAAATATCAAGGAATCTAAAAAATGAGATCGGTTCTTACCACAAGAAGTGGATGCCTTCAGTTTTGACTCGGTGAGGTGAGAAAGTGCATCACATGCCAGCAGCGATTCGATGACGGGCTAGATCGAAGGAAGCTATGCCATGCGAGCAAGCTTCGGAGAAGGGAGGCCCGCAGGTGTAGCTTCGGAGAAGGGAGGCCCGCAGGCGTGCCGGAGGGCTCACGACATGACATATCCACCTCAAGCATAACAGAAAGCAAGCACGCCCAACTGTTACCCTTGCCAGGCACAGACCCAGTCCATGCAGTGGAATATCAAATATGACATGTCGTTGTGGCTCGTGCAGATCCGGCCAAACCTTGTTGCGGACGGGGAGGAGCGGCTATGGTGGCTCGATGGCAAGGTCGTGGTGCGTGTCGTCTAGCAGATCAGCGACGGCGCCACACCGGTTCTCCGCAACCCTCGCTTCTCTATAACTCTTCACAACGCCTGCTGAAGATCTGGGAGGAGGAGGGCGTTGGATTGTGCAGCGACGACATTTGAGAAGGACTGCAAGGTCTGTAGGATCCGTGATCTGAGGCCTCCCATGCTCGTTCTTTAACAATGTCCACCTCTGTGACGAGAACATGAGCAGAGGAGGAGATCGGTTGCTACATCCTTGGAAAGGAAAGAGAACGGGAGAGAGGAAGGGATTGACGATGGTGCATGTGTTTCCTTTTCTCGGGTGCTTCCTCTTTCTTTCCTTCCGTTTTCTTTTTTTAGTCTTTTATTTTTGAGAAATTCCTTTTTTTCAGTCTGGAGGGAGAGGTGAGAATGGGGAGCAACTAATTAACGAGCACTTCTTCAGCAACGATCAGCGCCTCTTGGCGTGCTCACAGCCATTCGCCACGTGTCGCGCTCTGGGCGCTCACTCCACATTTTGTTTTTTTATTTTTATGCACGCGTTTTCTGCTTTTTATACGGGTTTTTTCGGTTTTTTTTACGTTTTGGTTTTCTACCGGTCTTCCCTAGCTTTTCGACCAAATTTTTTTTTCGAAAAATAATTTTTTGCGCGAAAAAATGCATTTTTTTCGCGAGAGGCACGGCCGTACCTCTTGGAAACGGGAAAAAAACATGTTTTCTGTTTTTTTTCTTTCGCGGGAGGCACGGTTTTGCTTCCGCGAGAGGCACGCTTGTGCTTTCATGAGAGGCACGGGCGTGTCTCTTTCAGAAAGGAAAAAAAACATGTTTTTTCTTTTTTTTTCTTTTGCGAGAGGCACGATTTTACTTCCACGAGAGGCACGGTTGTGCTTTCGCGAGAGGCACGAGCGTGCCTCTTTCGAAAAGGGAAAAAAACACGTTTTTCGTTTTTTTTCTTTCGCGAGAGGCACGATTTTGCTTCCGCAATAGGCATGATTGTGCTTTCGCGAGAGGCGCGGGCGTGCCTCTTTTCCGAAAGGAAAAAAACGTGTTTTCTGTTTTTTTCTCTTTCGCGAGAGGCACGGTTTTGCTTCCGCGAGAGGTACGGTTGTGATTTCGTCAGAGGCACGGGCATGCCTCTTTCGGAAAGGAAAAAAACCGTGTTCCCGGTTCGGTTTTTTTGTCCGGTTTTTTCGTGAAAAAAAAGTTCGTCAAAACCTATCAACATGGTATCTAGTTTTGAAGATCTTGACGTGAGGAATCCAACGGCGAAAGCGGTTCGAGATTTGGACGCACGGTTTAAGAGATAAAAAGTTTTGAATAAACGAATCCACGAAAAAAGGAAAAACTCCCAGGTTGCGACAAGTAGCGCATATGCAGTGCGTCACTTGTCGCAACCTGGGGAAGTTGGAGTGATCTTCGCAAGGAGTACTCCTTAATTAGTGATTTCGATGAGAATGGGAGGATTTTTTTTATGCCCATGGGCCGGATTATTCCCATGGGCTGGACGAGTGGTTGATGTTTTGCGAAGCAGTGATTTGATTAGATCGAGTTAATAAATGACGTTGTTTTGTGAAAGTGACGATTTGATTGAGTTAAATCACACGTCAAACAAGCTTGCCAAAATTTGTACGGTTGAGCGAAAGGTTGCCTATAAGACGCTCGTGTGCGTAATATAGGGTTTTCTGTGGGGTTGGTGGGAGGTAAGGCGAGTTTACCAACTCCTCCATTAGGAATAGAGACTTGCCAAAATTTGTACGGTTGAGCGAAAGTTCGCCTATAAGATACTTGCGGGCATAATATAGGGTTTTCTCTGGGGTTGATGGGAGGTGAGGCGAGACTATCAACACCATTGTATGTGTGTGTAGACACACACACACATAAGCTCTTCATATACCACATAGATGATACTACTATAACTCATTATTATTTTTAATATACCTTATTAATTATTATTAGATACTTCAAAGTGAGTTTTGTAAAAAAATCGTTCAGGTGCATGTATTTTATTCACATAAACTATTATTTTGTACCTCCAAATGGTATATTACGTAAATTATGGGCCTTAACGATATTTTTCATAAAATTTATATCAAGGTATCTTAGAATAATTAATAAGGTATATTGAGAATGAAAAAGAGGTATAAAACATTCAATTATGAGCATATTGAACATGGGAGTACATACTTTCAGGAGTACAGAAAATTAAATATTTAAACCGATAAAGAGGCTAGCCAACTCGCTCCCAGGAGGCTCCCTCGATTTGAAGCTTAGTTGGCCGTCGGATCTGTATTCTGGCACGTTTTAGCCATCGGATCTTGATAGCGGTTAAAACTAATTTTCACCTCGCGGTCATTTTCAATGTCCAATGACAGGTGGGCTCACGCGGCGCGCTGGTTGGCTGGGTTGCCTGCTTTTGCGTGCAGGGCATTTTGCCCAATCCGCACCCAATCCCCCGTCCTCGCGTCTCACTCCCGCACCAGCCACCACACAACCCTAGGTCCCCTTTGACTTTGTTCCCCGCTCGCTCGTCCCTCGCCTCTCCTCATCCCTCCTATGCTCCAGCTACTACGCCGCCTCTCCCTCCACAACGCGACCAGCTCGAGCTCCACCTCCTCCATCTCAAGGAGACAAATGCACAAGACGCCTGGCACCGTCACCATCGTCCTCGGCACAAGTGAAGCACGGGATACCGAGATGCTTGTTGCATCGTCGTCGTGCTTTCTCTCGCTGCCACCACCACCCCGACCGAGACATCCCCGTGCTCTCGCTGAGCCTTCCCCTCTGGGCCCACTGACCCAGGTGGCGGAGAAGGAGAGGGTGAGCTCGAGGGGCAGGCAAGGAAGGAGGGGGTGACAGGGTCGGATCTGGTGGCGGCAGATTGGAGCTCAAGCTCGAGGCGGAGACAAGGAAGGTCAGAAAATGGAGAGACGGGATGAAGGTGCTCGAGGCGAAGGACCGCTCATCAGCGAGTTCGAACTGGAGGCGGCGAGATCCCTTTCCCAATCTCTCACTCTCTCGATTTTTCCCTCTCCAAACATTCATCTCTGTTCTCATGTGTTGCACACGTCTACTCTCCCTCCACAACCAGCACTAGCGGCCTGCATCCCCCATCAAGCGTGCATCGGTGCTGGATGTGCAAGCTTCAACAACCGCATCAACAACGATGGTGGGCAAGCAAGGAGCGAGACGGTGGTCACGATTTTCAGTCTGAAGTTGCTTTTATGAACTATCAGTCAACGTTAGCACAGAGTATATATAGTATTTCTTCTGCACTGAGCCGAATAGTTTAGCTAATAATTTTTTCCTTCTGTAGCGAAGCAGTTGAAGGGAATGGTAACCAAATCCACCTTTGTTGGTCATGGATTTAGAAGAAAGCCAACAGAGTATGAAAAGGTTCTCATGGGACTCACCCTGAACTGAAATCTCCGTTCAACCTTGGTATAATTTTGTGACAAAAACCCCAAGTGGTCCAATATTTTGTTTGTTTATTTAGTGCCTGTTGTTTTTGGTTTGTTATAACCAAATTTACAACCTACTATTCATGTGTTTCTTTTATTCTATTTTGGTGGGTTCTAAACTATGAAAAAACATATAGTTTATTAGTTTGAGACCTGCTTCAGGATAAAGAATGAACGAAAGAATTCTTACTTCATGATGACACACATGACTGTCAAACTGCAGAAAATACTTGATTTATGTTGATGAGGACATCAATACCATTGTTACACCCACAATCCCTGCTGCTATACATACTGGACCAATTACTAGAGCTCGCGCACTCCAACTAAATTACCAGGTACTTTCGGTTCTTGGTAATGATTCTAATGTTCATGAGAATATGATGCTGCCTAAATTGGATACATTTGTTTTGCTTACAAATGAAGGGCCTAGCTTGGAGAAGGATGAACATTGGAGCAAGAGAAAGCATGGAGAATATGGCATGCGCAAGGGGAACAAGAATGGAGTTACGAGTGATGATTTCAGGTCTTTGAAGCCACCATAACGAGTGCATGAAGCCATGGACAAAATATACAAGATGCCACTTCATAAATTTCGTCCACAGGCTATTATAGGTGTTGCGTCACCTTTTTATTGGGCCAGGCCCATGTAATTTCGAAATACATTAGTATAGGCTATTTTTAGAGTCCGTATGTGTGGGGAAACAAGAGATAGGGTTGATTTCGGACCCTTCCACCAAGGGCCACGAAATTCCTCCTCTCTTCCTCCATATATACAACCCTTAAGGCACCGTTTAGACTTTGGATTTTGTTTAGATTAAAGTTCACCATAGCTGCAACTTCGCGTACTTCGTTTGTGTTCAACGACCAGACAAAGGCGTCACAGAACCCCACCTTGATCAATAAAGCTTTCATCTTATATTCGCAATATCCAGATTGCAATCTCAGTTTCTTGCTTGTTCTTCGTTTGCCCGCAGGAAACAGACCCTCGTGGTCAGGTTGATCGTGCTCCGGCGTGGTCAATAACCTCTCAGAGTTGGTTTAGCGACTGCTAAGGCGCGACGTCCTCGCACGTTCGTAGTCGGATCGTCAAAGTCGACTTCCACCAAAGCGAAATCCATCATCTCATCGAAAGACGGGACACCTTTGCCTCTATCATATGTATTGTATGATTCCCGAGTTCCTTTGCTTTCAAGATTTAAGTGGGGAACTCGTGAGCTTATGAATGAGTGATTCGGATTTGTCTAATTGGGAACTAGCAAATCATGCAGAGTAAGGTTTTTTTTTGCTCGTATAGATTGGTTGGTCGGTTGCTTATTGATACATCATACCTTAA
>NC_041387.1:283899231-284067577 GCF_002162155.2 Triticum dicoccoides | reverse complement strand
CATATACTTCCACCACTATATACAACAATGAGTACAACCTTTAACATGGGCATGATATTAAATTTGAGTGAATCTAAGGGCCTACTGGGTGCATAATCTGTGGCTATATTATTTTAGATAGTGTGTGTGCGTGGAGCAGTTCTACTATCTCTTCATGGTTCACTGTTTACATATTAGTTGGATGATATCTTTTTATTCTGCTGTTGTGGCTGACTTGCTGCTTATATGGACAAATGAGTACAACATTTAACACGGGCATGATGTTAAATTTGAGTGAATCTAATGGCCTACTAGCTGCATAATCTGTGGCTTTTTTTGTCTGTGAGGAGCAATTCTACTATCTCTTCAAGGTTCAGCGTTTATATACTATTTGGATAGTATCTCTTTATTTTTTTTATTGTGACTGACCAGCTGCTTACTTATATGGACAACTTTAACTGAAAGCAAGAGTAGAAGCCCATGAGATGAGACACAAGGAAAATATGCATGGTATTTTTCAATTCTAATGTTTCAGTTCCATTATCCTACTTGACTGGCTATGTGATGTATATACCAATTTCCTGCTACTATTTGAGTTATAATACTTTTTATGTTTCTCTGGCAGAAAATGGCACAATCATGATTTAGTTTGGTCAGCAAGTACCTAATTACAAGTCATCAGCTAACGATTCTCCCCAAGAAGTGTTCGGAATGAGCAAAGAAAGCTTTAATGAGAAGAATATTGAAGTTGTACAATAGATGGAAGATCACAAGAGATCGACCTTTTGGATGGTCTAATACCTCCTATATGGGCACATAGAAAAGCCACTATGTAAGTAGTCTGTCTTTTCTTTAAAAACTACTTTCTCTTACTACACAACCAGGCTCAATTCATACGTATGTAAAATTTACATCATACTTCTTCCCTTCCCAAAACAAGGATTCCAAATGGTGCTGATATAAAAACACCATCAGGGATTCCATGCGTACCATGTATGTCCATAAAAATAGCATCAATATATCAGCATACTGATGTGTTGATCTAAAAACATTTTTTTTCTAAGTGACGGTTTTGAGTCGGCAAAAATACAATGTATGTCCATAATGTGATGGCAACTGAGTATCCATGTGTATAGGGAAGGCATCAGTCTATATTGAGAGACACCTACAATTCGTTTTCTAATTTTTCTACAAGTTTTTCACGTGGTATTTTAGACTATAGCTTGATTTGGCACTATCATGAAGTGGGGTAATTTTCCATATTGATATGGTTGGTATGCACATCCCACTAAGAAACAAGGCGCAATAAAAGCTCATTTTCCATTCTGCAAAGGTTCCTTTTAGTAACTGATGCATCAACGTTGATGCAGCTACAACTATGGTAACACTGGTATGCGTCGGTACTATACAAATGGTTTTTAACCCCTTTCCGCCACGACGCTTGGAACCGTCACCTAGTGAGTAACTGCGATAGGGGGGTCCTTCCCACACGACCTAGAAACCGTCAAGGATATGCCCTCCTGGCACACACGCTCGGCAAAATGAGGTCATGTGCGACCGGCGAGCGACCAAATACGGTTATACGTACAGTAGTGCTAAAAAATATAATTATACAGGCGAAATCATTTTCGGTCATAAGTACATCCCACACAGTCAGTCCCCACTAAACGTTCCGCTCGTATATACATCCCACACAGTCACTCCAAGGAAAACGTTTGCGCAAGGTGGCATAATGCAAACAGTTTTCAAGAGAATGTCATGTGTGATTGTTCATTGATCCAATACGGTTTATTCCTAGAAACTGTGTGCGTTGTTTGAGGTCATCACCCATGGTGTTTTCTCAATAACCGTTTGCAATAGGAAAACCCAATTAGCAGGCTAATTGGCCTATTATTAATAATCCATTTATTAATCTAATTGACATTCATATTAAGCACATAATATATTTCATTTCTATATTAAGAAAGCAGGATTTTATAATTAAAATACATCCGAGTAAAACATGATATAGCTTCAGCACTCAGCTACCCCATTACACAACTGCACAAGCACCAAGTTTCACATGCAACATCTAGAACCTTTCGAAATTAGCTTCATAGACGGTACATAGACAGATGCATCTCATCTAGAAAACTGCTGAAGTGGAAGGCGAATATTGAGCCTTCATTCATGTTGAAGGTCTTTGCACCTTTAGGCCAGTGCCTGTGGATGACTGACCGTCCATCCTTTGTCCTCTTCAGGAACACTTCAATATTGAACCGTGGGTGTTGTATGGAAACTTTCCTCTGCTCCTAACCATAGAGGTGGTTTGAGAGGTTATCATTAGTGAACTGCCTAAAAACAAGGATGTGCATAAATATCTTCTCTATATTGGAAATGGGGCAAAGGAATAAGAAAAAGGCAAGGTATAATAGTTAGTACCATCCTGTAAACCTCAGTGCTTCCCATTGTTTCCCTTGCAACACATATAAGGTAGTTAGTCATCAAGTTAAGTAAGGAATAAGAAAAACGGGTTGGAGATATCGATGACGATTGGCTCCTTGGACATGGAAGAGGGTGAGGCCTCCGCATCATGGGTGCCCTCGTCATAGTGGTGAGTTGCCTGAGCCGCTCCGGGCACCAACCTGCTGGCTCTCGGGATGAGGTAAGCACGTGCATGCTGAGAAAACACCTCGTAGTCTTCGTCGAAGGCACCAATGGTGTCCTCGAGAAAATGCCCCAAACTGTCATTTAAAGCAGCCAACCACGCCGTGGCGTCAGTGTGTGAGGCGTCAACAGTGGCCTCGACGGCTAGGTGCTCCTCCAAGATCTGGGGGTCGGCACAAATGGCAGCCATCACGACCTCATCCGCGCGTGCGGCCGCGATTTGCTTCACCATTGACAAATGCTCCTTGAGATCCTGGCTATACTGCGTGCACCATGGCTTAGGGCGGCGCTTATTTGGTGGAGGGGTCGGTGATTTGGGTGGAAGGTGTCACGCTCGCGCTGGCGGTCGGGGCATGTGGGATGTTGGAGGAGGAGGATGGGGGTCAGGTGTGGATTACCTGCCTGGATAGGCGAGGCCGAGCAGCGTGAAGGAGGGTCGCCGGTGAGGAGGCGGAGCTGTAAGCAAGGAGTGAAGGTTTCAACTTGGAAAGGAAAGCGGAAACAGGGGAAATGTGGCTTTTGGTAAGGGAGAGGGGGCGAGGAGGTAGATATTTCTGTGGAAGCCGAAAATTTGGAATTGCTTCAGCGAAAAAACTAGCGCGCAAAGTGTCATCAGACACGGTCCCTTATTCAAAGCGGGTTGTGGACTGTAAGGCGTGTACATACTATACTCTGACGGTGCTCCAAGATATTTTGTGCTTCATCTCACACAGTTGGTTATAATAAATTGTGCAGGATCTACTTGACTTTTCTTCTTGATTCGAATCACATAATGGGGGTCACAGCAGCAATGGACGGTGTTTGAATTGCTAGACCTTTTATCTGCAGTGAACATGCAACTATATGTGTGTCGTAAAAGAATTGGAATTATTCAGGGTTCGTTTGGTGATACATCTCCAATGTATCTATAATTTTTGATTGTTCCATGCTATTGTATTAGCCCTTCTGGATGCTTATGGGCTTTATTTTACACATTTATATCATTTTTGGGACTAACCTACTAAACGGAGGCCCAGCCCGTATTGCTGTTTTTTTGCCTATTTCAGTATTTCAAAGAAAAGGAATATCAAACGGAGTCCAAACGGAATGAAACCTTCGGGAGCGTGATTTTTGGAACGAACGTGATCCATAGGACTTGGAGTGCAAGTCAAGAAGCAGCCAAGGCCTCCACGAGAGAGGAGGGTGCGCCCCCCCTATAGGGAGCGCCCCCTGTCTCGTGGGCCCCTCGGGCAACCACCGACGTACTTCTTCCTCCTATATAAGCCTACGTACCCCAAAAACATCCAAGGAGCCAACAAAACACAATTTCCACCGTCGTAACCTTCTGTATCCACGAGATCTCATCTTGGAGCCTTCGCCGGTGCTCCACCGGAGGGGGAATCGACCACAGAGGGCTTCTACATCAACACCATAGCCCCTCCGATGAGTTGTGAGTAGTTTACCACAGACCTACGGGTCCATAGTTATTAGCTAGATGGCTTCTTCTCTCTTTTTGGATCTCAATACAATGTTCTCCCCCTCTCTTGTGGAGATCTATTCGATGTAAACTCTTTTTGCGGTGTGTTTGTCGAGATCCGATGAATTGTGGGTTTATGATCAAGTTTATCTATGAATAATATTTGAATCTCCTCTGAATTCTTTTATGTATGATTGAGTTATCTTTGCAAGTCTCTTCGAAATATCAGTTTGGTTTGGCCTACTAGATTGATCTTTCTTGCCATGGGAGAAGTGCTTAGCTTTAGGTTCAATCTTGCGGTGTCCTTACCCAGTGACAGAAAGGGTTGCAAGGCACGTATTGTATTGTTGCCATCGAGGATAAAAAGATGGGGTTTATATCATATTGCTTGAGTTTATCCCTCTACATCATGTCATCTTGCTTAATGCGTTACTCTGTTCTTTATGAACTTAATACTCTAGATGTAGGCAGGAGTCGGTCGATGTGTGGAGTAATATTAGTAGATGCAGGCAGGAGTCGGTCTACTTGTTGCGGACGTGATGCCTATATACATGATCATGCCTAGATAATCTCATAATTATTCGCTTTTCTATCAATTGCTCGACAGTAATTTGTTCACCCACCGTAATACTTATGCTATCTCGAGAGAAGTCACTAGTGAAACCTATGGCCCCCAGGTCTATCTCTTATCATATTTGCTTCCAATCTACTTTTATTTGCATCTTTACTTTTTGCATCTATATTATAAAATACCAAAAATATATTTATCTTATCATACTATCTCTATTAGATCTCACTTTCGCAAGTGGCTGTGAAGGGATTGACAACCCCTTTATTGCGTTGGTTGCGAGTTCTTTGTTTGTTTGTGTAGGTGCGTGGGACTTTTGAGGATCCTCCTACTGGATTGATACCTTGGTTCTCAAAAACTGAGGGAAATACTTACGCTACTATTGCTGCATCACCCTTTCCTCTTCAAGGAAAACCAACACAAGCTCAAGACGCAGCAAGAAGGATTTCTGGCGCCATTGCCGGGGAGGTCTTCGCTCAAGTCAAGACATACCAAGTACCCATCACAAACCCATCTCCCTCGCATTTACATTATTTGCCATTTGCCTCTCGTTTTCCTCTCCCCCACTTCACCCTTGCTGTTTTATTTGCCCTCTCTTTCCCAATCTCCTCCTCTCTTTTTCGCTTGCCCTTTTTCTGTTTGCTTGTGTGTTGGATTACTTGTTGCCATGGCGCAAGATAATACCACATTGTGTGATTTCTCGAATACCAATAATAATGATTTCCTTAGTACTCCGATTGCTCCTCTTAATGATGTTGAGTCTTGTGAAATCAATACTGCTTTGCTGAATCTTGTTATGAAAGATCAATTCACCGGCCTTCCTAGTGAAGATGTCGCTACTCATCTAAACAGCTTTGTTGATTTGTGTGATATGCAAAAGAAGAAAGATACGGATAACAATATTGTCAAATTGAAGTTATTTACGTTTTCACTTAGAGATCGTGCTAAAGTTTGGTTTTCGTCTTTGCCTAAAAATAGTATTGATTCTTGGAACAAGTGCAAAGATGCTTTTATCTCTAAGTATTTTCCTCCCGCTAAGATTATCACTCTTAGGAATGATATTATGAATTTTAAACAACTTGATCATGAGCATGTTGCCCAATCTTGGGAAAGAATGAAATTGATGCTTCGCAATTGCTCTACTCATGGTTTGAATTTATGGATGATCATACAAAAATTTTATGCCGGTTTGAACTTTGCTTCTAGAAATCTCTTAGACTCGGCCGCAGGAGGCACGTTTATGGAAATCACGTTAGGAGATGCTACAAAACTTCTTGATAATATTATGGATAATTATTCTCAATGGCACACCTAAAGATCTTCTAGTAAAAAAGTGCATGCTATAGAAGAAATCAATGTTTTCAGTGGAGACATGGATGAACTTATGAAATTATTTGCTACTAAAAATACTCCTCTTGATCCCAATGATATGCCTTTGTCTACTTTGATTGAGAATAATAATGAATATATGGATGTGAATTTTGTTGGTAGGAATAGTTTTGGAAACAATGCTTATAGAGGAAACTTTAATGCTAGACCGTTCCCTAGTAATTCCTCTAATAATTATGGAAATTCCTACAATAATTCTTATGGTAATTTTAATAAGGTGCCCTTTGATTTTGAGAATAGTGTGAAAGAATTTATGATTTCTCAAAAGAATTTTAATGCTTTGCTTGAAGAAAAATTGCTCAAAGTTGATGATTTGGCTAGGAATGTTGATAAACTTTCGCTTGATGTTGATTCTCTTAAACTTAGATATTTTCCTCCCAAGCATGATATCAATGAGTCTCTCAAAGCCATGAGAATTTCCATTGATGAGTGCAAGGAAAGAACCGCTAGATTGCGTGTAGGGCTGGAATTCGAGCCGAGTCGAGCCAGCTCGGCTCGACTCACTAAAGGTTGTTTCGTTAACGAGGTAGCTCGACTCGACTCGTTACTATAACAAGCTCGAATCCAAGATTGGCTCGACTCGTATAACTCGCGAGCTGGCTCATTTAGCTCGTTAAGCTCGTTAATTATATGAACATAAAAGCTTATGAATATGATATAAATGATTACTTGAGAATGTAAAATATATGTATTAAACATGTACAATGTTCATAAACAATTGTAAACATGTGCGAGCCAAACTTACAATTGCCAGTACTATCAAGTTAGTACCATGTACATGACCATTGACCACAAACAATTTTACATGACCACAATGATCAAAAAGTTAGTATGATACACATAAACAAACAATTGAATTTCCTTGAACGTCTAGGCATTGTGTTGTGCGCCTGGGACGCAGGGTGCTTGGCTGATCTTTTGTACCAAGCCTAACGAGTTACACGAGTACTCATGAGATCGGCTCGTTTAACTCATTCTATAAACGATCTTAAACTAAAGCTTGGCTCGACTCATTATTCGTCGAGTTCGAGTTGATTCGAGCTGAGTCACGAGCTACTCATTTAGCTTGCGAGCTTCGAGCTTTTTTTCCAGCCCTAATTGCGTGCTAAGAAAGATTGCTTTGTAAAGGCGTGTTCTTCTAGTTTCCATGAAAATAATGATGAAGATCTTTAAAGTTATTGATGCGTCTCCTATTAGATCTATGTTTTGCAATATGAATCTTGATAATTATGGGACTGATGATGAGTCAACTTTACCTAGAAGGCGTCCCAAGAATTCAGAGTTTTTAGATCTTGATGCTAAATTTGGTAAAAGTGGGATTGGAGAGGTCACAACTTTAAATAGCATTGAACCCACTATCTCGGATTTCATGGAATTTGATTATGATAATTGTTCTTTAGAAGGTTGTATTTCCTTGTTGCAATCCGTTGTTAATTCTCCTCATGCTTATAGTCAAAATAAAGCTTTTACCAAACATATTGTTGATGCCTTGATGCAATCTGATGATGAAAAACTTAATTGGGAAGTTTCTATACCAAGAAAACTTAATGATGAGTGGGAACCTACTATAAAGATTAGAATTAAAGATCATGAGTGTTTTGCCTTGTGTGATTTCGGTGCTAGTGTTTCCACGATTCCGAAAACTTTATGTGATATTCTAGGTTTCCATGATCTTGATGATTGCTCTTTAAATTTGCACCTTGCGGATTCCACCACTAAAAAGCCAATGGGAAGGATCAATGATGTTCTCATTGTCGCAAATAGAAATTTGGTGCCCGTGGATTTTATCGTTCTTGATATAGATTGCAATCTTTCTTGCCCTATTATTCTTGGTAGACCTTTCCTTAGAACGATTGGCGTGATTATTGATATGAAGGAAGGGAATATTAGATTCCAATTTCCATTAAAGAAAGGCATGGAGCAGTTTCCAAGAAAGAAAGTCAAATTACCTTATGAATCTATCATGCGGGCTACTTATGAATTTAGTGCCAAAGATGGCACTCGTTAGATCTATCTTCGCTTTTATGCCTAGCTAGGGGCATTAAACGATAGCACTAGTTGGGAGGCAACCCAATTTTCTTTGTGTTTTTTGTTTTTGTTCCTGTTTAGTAATAAATCTTACATCTACCTTATGTTTAGATGTGTTTTTATCTTTTAATTAATGTTTGTGCCAAGTAGAACCTATAGGATAACCTATGATGATAGTTGATTTGATTCTGCTGAAAAACAGAAACTTTGCACGCACGAATTTAGTTTTGTTAAATCACAGAAACATGATTTTGCGTTGATTCTTTTTGCTGCTGATCAATAGACAAATTTTCCAAGACTTCCTATTTTTGTAGGATCTTTAGAGTTCCAGAAGTTTGCGTTAGTTACAGATTGCTACAGACTGTTCTATTTTTGACAGATTCTGTTTTTTATGTGTTGTTTGCTTATTTTGATGCATCTATGGCTAGTAAAATAGTTTATAAACCATAGAGAAGTTGGAATACAGTAGGTTTAACACCAAAATAAATAAAGAATGAGTTCATTACAGTACCTTATGTGGTGGTTTTGTTTTCTTTCACTAACGGAGCTTATAAGATTTTCTGTGGAGTTTTGTGTTATGAAGTTTTCAAGTTTTGGGTAAAGCTTTTATGGACTATGGAATAAGGAGTGGAAAGAGCCTAAGCTTGGGGATGCCCAAGGCACCCCAAGATATTCAATAATAGCCAAAAGCCTAAGCTTGGGGATGCCCCGGGAAGGCATCCCCTCTTTCGTCTTTGTTCATTGGTAACTTTACTTGGAGCTATATTTTTATTCGCCACATGATATGTGTTTTGCTTGGAGCGTCGTGTATTATATTAGTCTTTGCTTTTTAGTTTATCGCAATCATCCTTGCTGTACACACCTTTTTGGAGAAGCCTACTTGATTAGAATTTGCTAGAATACTCTATGTGCTTCACTTATATCTTTTGAGCTTGATAGTTTTTGCTCTAGTGCTTCACTTATATCTTTTAGAGCACGGCGGTGACTTATTCTTGTAGAAATTGCTAGTCTCTCATGCTTCACTTATATCTTTTTGGGAGTATTTTAGAACAGCATGGTATTTGCTATGGTTATAAAATTGGTCCTAGAATGGTAGGCATCCAAGTTGGGTATAATAAAAACTATCATAGGAAGTGAATTGGATGCTATGATCAATTTGATACTTGATAATTGTTTTGAGATATGGAGGTAGTGATATTAAAGTCATGCTAGTTGGGTGATTATGAATTTAGAGAATACTTGTGTTGAAGTTAGCAAGTCCCGTAGCATGCACGTATGGTTAAAGTTGTGTAACAAATTTGAAACATGAAGTGTACCTGGCTTGTGCATCCTTATGAGTGGCGGTCGGGGACGAGCGATGGTCTTTTCATACCAATCTATCCCCCTAGGAGCATGCGCGTAGTGCTTGATTTTTGATGGCTTCTAAATTTTTGCAATAAGTATATGAGTTCTTTTGACTAATGCTGAGTCCATGGATTGTACACACTTTTACCTTTCCGCCATTGCTAGCCTCTTCGGTACCGTGCATTATGTGACGCCCCCGATTCAATCGTACACTAATCATACACGCAAATGTGTACGATCAAGATCAGGGACTCACGGGAAGATATCACAACACAACTCTAGACACAAATCAAAATAATACAAGCTTTATATTACAAGCCACGGGCCTCGAGGGCTCGAATACAAGCTCGATACACAAGAGTCAGCGGAAGCAGCAATATCTGAGTACAGACATAAGGTTAAACAAGAATGCCTTAAGAAGTCTAGCACAAAAGCAACACGATCGAAGAGGCAAGGCCTCCTGCCTGGGACCTCATAACAAATCTTGGACGTCGGCGGTCTTCACGTAGTAGCATCCATCTGCGGTGGCATCTGGCTCCAAGGACCCACCATCTGGTTGCCTCAACCGGAAAGAAGAAAGAAAGGGGAAAAGGGGGTAGCAAAGCAACCGTTAGTACTCATCCAAAGTACTCGCAAGCATCAGATCTATACTAAGTATGCATTTGTATCAAATGGAAGGGTTGTATCTGTGGACTGCACTGCAGAATGCCAGAATAGAGGGGGAAATCCTAGCCTATCAAAGACTAGCATCTTCACGCAGCTCCGAGCATCTTGCAGCACGTAGAAGAGTAAAGAATAGAAGTTTATAATTAACAAACATGTTGTAACATTAATGCCCAGAGATCCTTCCTCGACTCCCTGCGAGAAAGCAATCCTGGAGCCACATATCTCAAGTATCCATTTGTAGTTGTATAAGATCAAGATATAAGTCTGAACGTCCATTACCGTGGACACGGTATTCGAATATATGTCTTCCCTGCAGGGGTGCACCACGTTACCCAACACGCTCGATCACTCTGGCCGGACACACCTTTATGGGGTCAATGCCCGCCCTCGAAGATCAACACGTCGCAGCCCTACCTAGGCTCAGCAGAGAGGTCCCCGCCGGTCTACATCCTAAGCACTCCGGGGTCTTGGGCCCATCGCCCGTAGCACTCCGGGTCGTTGTGTGCAGGGTGGATACCAGCACCGCGTCGGATGGCCAGCACGATACGACCGTGCCACAATGCTGAACTGGATGTCTGACAAAGCTTCGGCTGATACTGCGATGTCGAGGCCCATATCTATTCTCGCGTGGTGGTTAATGCGTAAAGGCCAGAGGCCAACTCAGAACAAATACCCAAACCATAGTGTATTATTAGCTTGCGGAGACGAGCAGAGACTCACGATCGAAAGTGACCCCGTCGCCCTGTCTCGTGGACTTACGACAAGAGCCTAGAATGCCCGGCCGTGCCATGTAACCATCTTGCGGGTGCTCTCCGGGCCCGCCCGACTTTCACCAAGGTCTCAAGTAAAGTCAAGGTAACCATGTGTCCAAACATCAAGGGGAAAACCCGAGGAATCACCCCCGGTGGATTCCACTCAATGTAATCATCAACGTGAATGTAAGAGGGACCACCCTCGAGGTTCACACTTGAGGTGTTGAACGACAGAGCCGTATCGGGAATGGTGAAAGAGGAAATCACCCTCAATGACCACGACCGAATAGCTACACTACAGAATTATCATCAGGAGTGCGTTATGGGGGATCACCCTCGGCACTCGATAGTAGCTCTGTAGAGTCGAGCAACTAAAGGGGCGTGATGTGATGTGAGGTGTCAGGCTCTGGTCCTCGATCACATTGATCGAGTCGTCGATGATGAAGCAGGGGCAACAAGGACAAGGTGGGGGTCACTAATGGATCACTAACCAACCTATACTAAGCAGTTTAGGATAAGCAGGTAAGGTACAATAGTAGGTTACAAAAGCAGGCTATTCATCAAAATAGGAGCAATCAATAACAGTAGCAAAATCTAATGCAAGCATGAGAGTATAGAATGGGCGATATCGGGATGATCCAAGGGGGGCTTGCCTAGAAGCTCCGATGAAAGGTAAGAAGGGTCGTCGTCGACGTAGTCGATCACAGGGGCATCAGCAGCAGTCTCGGGGTCTACCGGAGAGAAGAGGAGGGAAGAAACAGTAAATACACGCAAACATATGTATAACAAGACAACAAGCGGGGCTAGAGGTGTTCGAACGCGGTGCTAGGTGATACTGGCGAAGGGGGAAAACATCCGGGAATGTTTTCTCGGTTCCGGACGTCTGTTAGACAGATGAACCGGAGGGGAAAGTTTGCAGGTTTTCTATGCTAGGGACGTGTGGCGGGTGAACAGACCGCGTATTCGGATTCGTCTCGAAATTCTGAGCAACTTTCATGTAGAAAACTTTTTCATCCGAGCTACGGATTATTTTCTATGATTTTCTAAAGTTTTAGTCATTTTCTGCATTTATTTATTAATTCGAAATAAAGACTAATTGCTATGTGTACACAGAAGTGTACCCAGCTATTTACACCAGGGGCTGCAGGTGGGGTCTAGTTGACTGCCAAGTCAGCAGTCAATTGAGACTGTTAACTAGTCAAAGGGCCCTGGAGACCCGCATGTCATTGACTGGGTTATCCCAGTCAGCAGTTTGACTGGTCAAAAGGGACCAGTGGGACCCATGTGTCAAAGGAACATGTTATAAACAGAGTTTTATTAGCTTATTTAACTAGATGGGGTCCACCAGTCAGTGTCTATTGGCTAAAATATCTAGGCAATTAGATTAATTAACCTAACTAATTAACAGGAGGGGTCCAATGGTCAATGGGGGGTAGTGATAAAGGGGGATTAGCTCCCACTAATTAACAGGGGCTCGGCCTAGTTAGCAGCGGCCTTAGCACGCACGGCGTAAAGGGACGCCGGCGGCCAGGGCGAGCAACAGCTTGTAGCAGCAGGAGTGCGCATCACTAGCCACAAGCGACGAGGACGAGGCCATGGCCATCCGCGGCCGGTCGGAGCAGGAGGGTGGGGGCGCGGCCTCCGGCGTGGACGCGCGCACACGCGGCCTCGGCCTGGAGCGCGGGGGGGTGGGGGCTGCGGTCGCGGCCGAGGACGAGCGGGATGGACGGCGGCCTACGGCGAAAAAATCGGAGGGGAGGCGCGGGTAGCGGCGAAGGGGCTCACAATGGAGCACGACGACGAGGTCGGGGAGGCGTTGGAGTAGCAGGAAGACAGCAAGGTAGTGGCGGGGTCGATGGGAAGAAGACGACGCGGTGGCGTCGATGCAGGCGCGATCCGGGCCGATCTGGCCTCGTAGACGACGTAGGCGATGTAGTAGGACGCGAAGGAGCTCCTGAACTCGATGGCGGGGCACGGGCGGTCGGTGGCCGTGGCTTCAGTGGGGGACGGCCATGGTCATGCGGCTCAGGGCGCGGGCAGCGAAGGGAGAGGGAGCGAGAGGAGAGTGTATCTGGGCGAGGTGGAGGGAAGGAGCCCGAGGGGTCGAGATGGGGCATCCTTATCCCTGCAGCGACGGGGTTGGCGAGGTGGTCAGGCGGCGACGGCGCCCTGTAGCGACGTGGGGCGGAGGAGCAGTGCACGAGTGGGGGGAGAAGGAGAAGGTGGGTTGGGCCGGTTCGGTGAGATGGGCCAAGGCCCGGGGGAGTCAGGTGAGGCCTTTTCATTTTATTTTCATTTTGCTTTTCTGTTTTCTAATTAGTTTCTTTTTATTTTTAGTTTTACAAAATACAACACTAGTCTCTAAATCAACACTAGTAACTTATGCCACTGCCACAAATAGTTTGAGGTTTAAAAAATAGTTTAGTATTTTTACAAGTTAAAAAACAATTAAATTATTATCTAGGCCATTGTGTTGACTAGCTTAAGGCATTTAAACACTTTGAAAAAATGTTGGTTCATCACCATATTTAGTTATGGAAAATTTGCCACACTTTGAACATTTTATTTTGCATGTTTGACAAAGTTGAATTTTTGGACTTTAATTTGAATTGAATTTGAATTATGCTTCGGATCAAATGAGGATTAGCAACAGTAAGAATGATGATGTGGCATCATTAGCAGGAGATTACTGTAGCTTAATTATCCGGGCGTCACAATTGTCCTCCACTACAAGAAATCTCGTCCCGAGATTTAAGGGGTGGAGTAAGGGGGAAAGACTCGGGAAGGACGGAGCTCAACACAAGATAGGTACTTGGGGGCTATCTCGGTGAACATGGCATAGAGGCATCTCTCGATTTGAACTTCAAGCAAGTCATCGAGAGCAAGGTAAGGAGGTGCAATAAGGAGCTTCAACCGGGTAGGCAACCGTTCGTTGCCTGAAACAGAGGGTGAAAGGGGTTCATAGCAATGGGAATAAGTATTGCATCTGATACCAGAACAGATCACAAGGAAGGTGGCTCGCGAATTACAAATGAAACCAAGCGTGAGGAAAAAATTTAGAAGACAGAGATGTACAGGAGAGTCGGGTTTCGATCCTGGGACCTGTGGGTTATGGGCCCACCATGTGGGTTAAAAGCAAGAAGGGTGCTAACATTTGCACGGCCATGATAGCAAGACAGTCAGAGTATTGCCTATCAGTTATGTCAGCAACAACATCGGTACCAAGGGCGAGGGATTAAGAGAACCATTTTCCTGCTCGTTAAGACGAGGCGGACCAATAGGCAAAGTTCTCGTCCATCAGTGGCTACCGGAATGTCATCAACAATAGTAACAAGGTCTTACTGACAAATTTTGTACACCGAGGTGTTACATAAGCAGTGAATTAACACTACTCACATATGTTAGGTCACAAGAAAGCTTAAACAAAACAATGGAAAGGGAAGTGTAGACTCGAATCAGTTATCTGCGTTCTCGAGTGTCTAACAACTCAGAACCCGTGGAAAATTTGAATCGGCGAGAAATAGTTGATGAAGAACTCAAAAGAAGTTATGTAGTTCCGTGATATTCTCGAGATACAAGAGGTTAATACTCGAGGGTAGAGCAGAATAGGGGTTGGACAGGTGAAGTGGTCTGCAGAAGACAAGTACTTCAACTTGCCCGAGAAAGGGGATCAAACAAGAACAATATGGTCGGAACCACGGTTGCAAAGGACCAAACACAGATATAAGATGAACTTATCACAAGGGGATTAACTTTATAACAAGAAGCTTCCATGATAAGTTCCACATCGGGTCCATGGGCATGAACACAAAGGCTCAAGGTCAACTCCCACTTCTCCAATGCATAACCTTCCATGCACTCCTCGCATTCGAAGAAGTTGTAGCGTTGAAATTTTACTTGGCGAAAAGCCAATAGAGTATAACCCGCATAACTTTCGAGTTCACCCGGATTTAGGGAATACATAGATTCAACCCAACGGGGCATCTCAGGAACAAATTCCACAAACTTTTAGGAATAAATTACTCAAACTCGTAAGCAGAGCATGGTTCACAAAAGCAAGGGATACGATTTACCAAAGGCATTATGTATCCAAGGAAAAGATCACAAGGTTACTAAATATGAAGGACGTTGTCGGATAAAATCCACAAAGGATCTGGTGGTCCACAAGGGATCTGATGTGAGCAACGGTACTCAACCAGAAAAAGAAAGAATGCAAGGAGGTTAGATTATAGAAGCAACTGACGAATTTAGAGTTCAAATGCAAATGAATTATGATTCCCAAATCAAGGGATCGGAAGCAAACGCTCTGATCAAGAATGGATAAGTTGAATAGACTTGGGCACAACTGATGGCAATCTGATTGGCCGAGAACCAGCTCAAGTTCAGGAAGACGTTTGAGCAGGAATGATAATTTATAAGGATCAACTGATGATTGCGACACAAACATATCAAATCGAAAGACTTAAGATGATAATGACAAAGGACGTCAATGGATACTGCTAGGCATATGGAATTAACCAGGGTGGAGGCAGGTAAGACCTTCTAGAGCAATAGGCGGTAGAGGTCATCGAAAGCTCGGATTGTATCACAATGTATCTTATGAAGCATAAGGATAACTAGGGATGAACGGATACTCGATAAGAACGAGTAATTATCCGTAGGGGTATTCATGCGGCAAGGAACTGCAAGGCAGTAGGCACAAGGTATTCTCGGAACAAATAAGGAGAAATTCAGGGTATCTTGTAATAACAAGATCAACGAGGAATGACTGTATGAACGGCAATGTAGGTAGTTACACCTAAGGATTTATCGGTGCTAGGGATCGCAACTTCGAAGGGTACAAGGGACTCGGTAAAACATCAGAGAGTATCTTCAGAATCTTTTGGTCAAGCGGGCCATCATCTGGAATGAAGGGGCTCTCCGGGAGATGTATTTACGAGAACCTAGAGTTATAGTTTGCAAAACCATTTAACCCGAATAGAAGAGAGATCAGATTCCCAGAGTATAGACGAGGAATAAAAGATCCTAATACCACCCAATTGGCGATGTGGGCCTGTAAGCCACACGGCCATGTTAGTAAATCAATTTTTTTAAGACTAGACTCAACCTCGACCAAGGAGTTGGAAAGGGGGATCCTACAGGCAGTTGGCTCTGATACCAACTTGTGACGCCCCCGATTCAATCGTACACTAATCATACACGCAAATGTGTACGATCAAGATCAGGGACTCAAGGGAAGATATCACAACACAACTGTAGACACAAATCAAAATAATACAAGCTTTATATTACAAGCCACGGGCCTCGAGGGCTTGAATAGAAGCTCGATACACAAGAGTCAGCGGAAGCAGCAATATCTGAGTACAGACATAAGGTTAAACAAGAATGCCTTAAGAAGGCTAGCACAAAAGAAACATGATCGAAGAGGCAAGGCCTCCTACCTGGGACCTCCTAACTACTCATGGACGTCGGCAGTCTTCACGTAGTAGCATCCATCTGCGGTGGCATCTGGCTCCAAGGACCCACCATCTGGTTGCATCAACCGGAAAGAAGAAAGAAAGGGGAAAAGGGGGTAGCAAAGCAACCGTGAGTACTCATCCAAAGTATTCGCAAGCATCAGATCTATACTAAGTATGCATTTGTATCAAATGGAAGGGTTGTATCTGTGGACTGCACTACAGAATGCCAGAATAGAGGGGGAAAGCCTAGCCTATCGAAGACTAGCATCTTCACGCAGCTCCGAGCATCTTGCAGCATGTAGAAGAGTAAAGAATAGCAGTTTATAATTAACAAACATGTTGTAACATTAATGCCTAGAGATCCTTCCTCGACTCCCTGCGAGAAAGCAATCCCGGAGCCACATATCTCAAGTATCCATTTGTAGTTGTATAAGATCAGGATATAAGTCTGAACGTCCATTACCGTGGACACGGTATTCGAATATATGTCTTCCCTGCAAGGGTGCACCACGTTACCCAACACGCTCGATCACTCTGGCCGGACACACCTTTCTGGGGTCAATGCCCGCCCTCGGAAGATCAACACGTCGCAGCCCTACCTAGGCTCAGCAGAGAGGTCCCCGCCGGTCTACATCCCAAGCACTCCGGGGTCTTGGGCCCATCGCCCGCAGCACTCCGGGTCGTTGTGTGCAGGGTGGATACCAGCACCGCCTCGGATGGCTAACACGATCCGACCGTGCCACAATGCTGAACTGGACGTCTGACAAAGCTTCGGCTGATACTGTGACATCGAGGCCCATATCTATTCTCACGTGGTGGTTAGTGCGTAAAGGCCAGAGGCCAACTCAGAACAAATACCCAAACCGTAGTGTATTATTAGCTTGCGGAGACGAGCAGAGACTCACGATCTAAAGTGACCCCGTCGCCCCGTCTCGTGGACTTACAACAAGAGCCTAGAATGTCCGGTCGTGCCAGGGCCCGCCCGACTTTCACCAAGGTCTCAAGTAAAGTCATGGTAACCGTGTGTCCAAACATCACGGGGAAAACCCGACGAATCACCCCTGGTGGATTCCACTCAATGTAATCATCAAGGTGAACGTAAGAGGGACCACCCTCGAAGTTCACACTTGAGGTGTTGAACGACAGAGCCGTATCGGGAATGGTGAAAGAGGAAATCACCCTCAATGACCACGACCAAATAGCTACACTACAGAATTATCATCAGGAGTGCGTTATGAGGGATCACCCTCGGCAGTCGATGGTAGCTGTGTAGAGTCGAGCAACTAAAGGGGCGTGATGTGATGTGAGGTGTCAGGCTCTGGTCCTCGATCACATTGATCGAGTCGTCGATGATGAAGCAGGGGCAACAACGACAAGGTGGGGGTCACTGATGGATCACTAACCAACCTATACTAAGCAGTTCAGGATAAGCAGGTAAGGTACAACAGTAGGTTAAAAAAGCAGGCTATGCATCAGAATAGGAGCAATCAATAACAGTAGCAAAATCTAATGCAAGCATGAGAGTATAGAATGAGCTATATCGGGATGATCCAAGGGGGGGCTTGCCTGGAAGCTCCGATGAAAGGTAAGAAGGGTCGTCGTCGACGTAGTCGATCACAGGGGCATCAGCAGCAGTCTCGGGGTCTACCGGAGAGAAGAGGAGGGAAGAAACAGTAAATACACGCAAATATATGTATAACAAGACAACAAGCGGGGCTAGAGGTGTTCGAACACGGTGCTAGGTGATACTGGCGAAGGGGGAAAACATCCGGGAAAGTTTTCCCGGTTTCGGACGTCTGTCAGACAAATGAACCGGAGGGGAAAGTTTGCAGGTTCGCTATGCTAGGGACGCGTGGCGGGAGAACAGACTGCGTATTCGGATTCGTCTCGAAATTCTGAGCAACTTTCATGTAGAAAACTTTTTCATCCGAGCTACGAATTATTTTCTATGATTTTCTAAAGTTTTAGTCATTTTCTGCGTTTATTTATTAATTCGAAATAAAGACTAAATTGCTATGTGTACACAGAAGTGTACCCAGCTATTTACACCAGGGGCTGCAGGTGGGGTCTAGTTGACTGCCAAGTCAGCAGTCAATTGAGACCGTTGACTTGTCAAAGGGCCCTGGGGACCCGCATGTCATTGACTGGGTTATCCCAGTCAGCAGTTTGACTGGTCAAAAGGGACCAGCGGGACCCATGTGTCATAGGAACATGTTATAAACAGAGTTTTATTAGCTTATTTAACTAGATGGGATCCACCAATCAGTGTCTATTGGCTAAAATATCTAGGCAATTAGATTAATTAACCTAACTAATTAACAGGAGGGGTCCAATGGTCAATGGGGGGTAGTGATAAAGGGGGATTAGCTCCCACTAATGAAGAGGGGCTCAACCTAGTTAGCAGCGGCCTCAGCACGCACGGCGTACAGGGACGCCGGTGGCCAGGGCGAGCAGCAGCTCGTAGCAGCACGAGTGTGCAGCACTAGCCACGGGCGGCGAGGACGAGGCCATGTCCATCCGCGGCCGGTCGGAGCAGGAGGGCGGGAGCGCGGCCTCAGGCGTGGACCCGTGCGCACGCGGCCTCGGCCTGGAGCGCGGGGGGGGTGGGGGCTGCGGTCGCGGCCGGGGACGAGCGGGACGAACGGCTTGGGACGGCGGCCTACGGCGAAGAAATCAGAGGGGAGGCAGGGGGTAGCGGCGAAGAGGCTCACAGCGGAGCACGACGATGAGGTCGGGGAGGCGTCGGAGTAGCAGGACGACAGCGAGGTAGTGGCGGGGTCGATGGGAAGAAGACGACACGGTGGCGTCGATGCACGCGCGATCCGGGCGGATCCGGCCTCGTAGACGACGTAGGCGACGTAGTAGGACGCGAAGGAGCTCCTGGACTCGACGGCGGGGCACGGGCGGTCGGTGGCCGCGGCTTCAGTGGGGGACGGCCATGGTCATGCGGCTCAGGGCGCGGGCAGCGAAGGGAGAGAGAGCGAGAGGAGAGTGGATCTGGGTGAGGTGGAGGGAAGGAGCCCGAGGGGTTGAGATGGGGCATCCTTATCCCTGCAGCGACGGGGTTGGCGAGGTGGTCAGGCGGCGACGGCGCCCTGTAGCGACGCGGGACGGATGAGCAGTGTATGAGTGGGGGGAGAAGGAGAAGGTGGGCTGGGCCGGTTCGGTGAGATGGGCCGAGGCTCGAGGGAGTCAGAGGAGGCCTTTTCATTTTATTTTCATTTTGCTTTTCTGTTTTCTAATTAGTTTCCTTTTATTTTTAGTTTTACAAAATACAACACTAGTCTCTAAATCAACACTAGTAACTTATGCCACTGCCACAAACAGTTTGAGGTTTAAAAAAATAGTTTAGTATTTTTACAATTTAAAAAGCGATTAAATTATTATCTAGGCCATTGTGTTGACTATCTTAAGGCATTTAAACACTTTGAAAAAATCTTGGTTCACCACCATATTTAGTTATGGAAAATTTGCCACACTTTGAACATTTTATTTTGCATGTTTGACAAAGTTGAATTTTTGGACTTCAATTTGAATTGAATTTGAATTATGCTTCGGATCAAATGAGGATTAGTAATGGTAAGAATGATGATGTGGCATCATTAGCAGGAGATTACTGTAGCTTAATTATTCGGGCGTCACACATTGCCCTTTCTCACCTTGATAGTTGGTGAAAACTTCGCCGGTGCATCCAAACAACGTGATACGATACGCTCTATTACAGATAAACCTCCTTATATCTTCCTCAAAACAGCCACCATACCTACCTATTATGGTATTTTCATAGCCATTCCGAGATATATTGCCATGCAACTTTTCACCATTTCGTTCATCATCATCATGACATACTTTACTTTTGTCATATTTCCATTGCATGATCATGTAGTTGACATCGTATTTGTGGCAAAGCCACCATGCATTAATTTTCATACATGTCACTCTTGATTCATTGCACCATCCCGGTACACCGCCGGAGGCATTCATATAGAGTCATATCTTGTTCTAATTTCGAGTTGTAATTCATATGCTGTAATCAATAGAAGTGTGATGATCATCATTAGAGCATTGCCCAAAAAGAAAAAAAGAAAAAAAAAGAAGAAAGGCCAAAAGAAAAAAAGAAAGGCCCAAAAAAAGGAAAAGAAAAAAAAGAAAAGAAAAAAAAAGAAAATAAATAAAATAAATAAAAAGGGCAATGTTACTATCTCTTTTTCCACATTTGTGCTTCAAAGTAGCACCTTGTTCTTCATATAGTGAGTCTCGTATATTGTGCTTCAAAGTAGCACCATGTTCTTCATATAGTGAGTCTCATAAGTTGTCTTTTTCATACTAGTGGGAATTTTTCATTATAGAACTTGGCTTGTATATTCCTACGATGGGCTTCCTCAAATGCTCTAGGTCTTCGTGAGCAAGCAAGTTGGATGCACACCCACTAGTTTTCTTTTGTTGAGCATTCATTTATAGCTCTAGTGCATCCATTGCATGGCAATCCCTACTCCTCATGTTGACATCAATTGATGGGCATCTCCATAGCCCGTTGATTATCCTCGTCAATGCGAGACTTTTTCCTTTTTTGTTTTCTCCACACAATCCCCATCATCATATTCTATTCCACCCATAGTGCTATATCCATGGCTCATGCTCATGTATTGCGTGAAGGTTGAAAAAGTTTGAGATTATTTAAGTATGAAACAATTGCTTGGCTTGTCATCGGGGGTATAGAAGTTGGGAACATCTTTGTGTGACGAAAATGAAGCATAGCCTAACTATATGATTTTGTAGGGATGAACTTTCTTTTGCCATGTTATTTTGAGAAGACATGATTACTTTGATTAGTATGCTTGAAGTGCTACTATTTCTTTTATCAATATGAACTTTTATTTTGAATCATTTGGATCTGAACATTCATGCCACAATAAAGAAAATTACATTAAGAATTATGCTAGGTAGCATTCCACATCAAAAATTCTCTTTTTATCATTTACCTACTCGAGGACGAGCAGGAATTAAGCTTGGGGATGCTTGATACGTCTCCAACGTATCTATAATTTTTTATTGTTCCATGCTATTCTATTACCCCTTTTGGATGTTTACGGTCTTTATTTTACACATTTATATTATTTTTGGGACTAACCTACTAACCGGAGGCCCAGCCCGTATTGCTGTTTTTTTGCCTATTTCAGTATTTCGAAGAAAAGGAATATCAAACGGAGTCCAAACGGAATGAAACCTTCGGGAGCGTGATTTTTCGAATGAACGTGATCCAAAGGACTTGGAGTGCAAGTCAAGAAGCAGCCGAGGCCTCCACGAGAGAGGAGGGCGCCCCCCTTATAGGGCGCGCCCCCTGTCTCGTGGGCCCCTCGGGCGACCACCGACGTACTTCTTCCTCCTATATAAGCCTACGTACCCCGAAAACATCCAGGGAGCCAACGAAACACAATTTCCACCGCCGTAACCTTCTGTATCCGCGAGATCTCATCTTGGAGCCTTCGCCAGCGCTCCGCCGGAGGGGGAATCGACCACGGAGGGCTTCTACATCAACACCATAGCCCCTCCGTTGAGTTGTGAGTAGTTTACTACAGACCTATGGGTTCATAGTTATTAGCTAGATGGCTTCTTCTCTCCTTTTGGATCTCAATACAATGTTCTCCCCCTCTCTTGTGGAGATCTATTTGATGTAAACTCTTTTTGCGGTGTGTTTGTCAAGATCCGATGAATTGTGGGTTTATGATCAAGTTTATCTATGAATAATATTTGAATCTCCTCTGACTTCTTTTATGTATGATTGAGTTATCTTTGCAAGTCTCTTCGAATTATCAGTTTGGTTTGGCCTACTAGATTGATCTTTCTTGCCACGGGAGAAGTGCTTAGCTTTGGGTTCAATCTTGCGGTGTCCTTACCCAGTGACAGAAAGGGTTGCAAGGCACGTATAGTATTGTTGCCATCGAGGATAAAAAGATGGGGTTTATATCATATTGCTTGAGTTTATCCTCTACATCATGTCATCTTGCTTAATGCGTTACTCTGTTCTGTATGAACTTAATACTCTAGATGCAAGCAGGAGTCGGTCGATGTGTGGACTAATAGTAGTAGATGCAGACAGGAGTCGATCTACTTGTTGCGGATGTGATGCCTATATACATGATCATGCCTAGATAATCTCATAATTATTCACTTTTCTATCAATTGCTCGACAGTAATTTGTTCACCCACCGTAATACTTATGTTATCTTGAGAGAAACCTCTAGTGAAACCTATGGCCCCCGGGTCTATCTCTTATCATATTTGCTTCCAATCTACTTTTATTTGCATCTTTACTTTTTGCATCTATATTATAAAATACCAAAAATATATTTATCTTATCATACTATCTCTATTAGATCTCACTTTCGCAAGTGGCCATGAAGTGATTGACAACCCCTTTATTGTGTTGGTTGTGAGTTCTTTGTTTGTTTGTGTAGGTGCGTGGGACTTTTGAGGAGCCTCCTACTGGATTGATACCTTGGTTCTCAAAAACTGAGGGAAATACTTACGCTACTATTGCTGCATCACCCTTTCCTCTTCAAGGAAAACCAACGCAAGCTCAAGACGTAGCATTTGGACATTTTATACATTAAATTGGTTTTGTAGCCATTTCAGGTGCACAATTCAAAATTAAACTACATGCACATGCCCCGGTGCACCAACATGGGTTGTAAAATCATATATGTGTCCATGGGTTTATGCTTATGTCCCATGCAAGAAATGGGGATGAATTTCAAACACCATGGCACCGTGGCTCTCCGGCAAACGTCAGCGTACTTGCTTTTGTAATTCTAGTAAATCCAAAAGTCGTCTGAAATTCATGAAACTTGGCATGCTATCATGGAGCGGCATCAACATGTCATGGTAAATTTTTTATCCCATTTGGGGCAGGTTTGGGTATAAGCTTCTCATAAACCAGAGCTTCTCACAACAAGTGTGATGGTTTCTTTTTTTGAGAACCAGGCAAAGCCTATTTAAAGAGCCCCCGAAGGGAGGTTGCAATCCTCATGGATGGTAAGCTTAAGTGCATCAGGCACAAACGCCACACAGGACACATTACCATTTCTTCTGGTATAAGCCGCCAATTCATGTGCTAGTTTGTTCCTGTTCCACTTGACTGAGCTGATTGATACCTTACTGAAGCTGCTACGCAAGGTTTTTACATCAGCAATCATGGGAAATAGAGATGATTGATTTTTGGCCTTACTATTCAGCAACAAAGCCATGGCTGCACAGTCAGTCTCCATGCAAATTGAACCATTGTACTTCCTACTTAGTTCAGACAGACCACAAAGGATGGCTGCTAGCTCGGCCTCTTCAGGTGAGTTACATGAAGATATCTGTTGGCCAGTTGACAGGGCAACTTGTCCGCTACTGTCTCTGGTGATGGCTCCAATAGTAGTCTCTCCTGTTTTGGCTATAAAGGATGCATGACAATTCATTTTCCAAGTTCCCGGTATTGGAGGCTCCCACTTCTCTGAAGCATCTATGTTTTTCGACAGGGCTACAGGATTTGGTGCTTCACTGGATCTGTTTACGTACCCATCAGACCCGTGGGCATCACTCCCCAGGTCGATCTTCTCCTTTACTTTTGCAATCGCCGCCAGTACATGGTCGTTGGCACTGTGTCTTGCTCCATCAGTACGTATGGTACTGCCATCATAGCTGTTGCTGGCTATGTGTGGCTCACTGATTTCCTCTGCGTACTTAGTCAAAAATTGAACTGACGCACCAATCGTTGCTCTACCTTTTACATGTATGAAATCCTCTCATAGCCACCAGGAGCGCCACGGAAGGAGCAGTATTTTCTGTCGCATGTCTATATTGCTTGAGCTAAGAAGAGTCTGCAACCAGGTGTTGCCTGTATAAGCAATTTTTTCCTCTGCAGGAAGGTTCCACTGCTTCCTCATCTCCATACGAAGTGCTCTTGCCTTGGTGCAAAATACCGTTGCATGATACTCATACTCCCCTTCCCTTCTACAGATACTTCATATGTTGTCTAGTTCCAATGTTCTTTTCCACTTATTCTTCTTTGTGGCCAATGTCTCAGTGGCCACTCACCAGGCAAAGGTACATACTTTCTCTGGGGTCCTAGATTTCCATATAAGATCCCAAATGCCTCTATTGTCCGAGTCACTTTCAGAAGTTGAGGTTGTAGCCCATACTTTCTGTTTGAGTTGTGTTCCTAGTTTGTAAGCACTCCGAACAGTAAAAACACCGCTTTTCTCGCTATGCCAGGCCACACAATCCTCAATGTCAGTGCTAGGCAGCCTTATTTTACATATCTCCTTAGCATCAAAATCATGAAACAATTGTTCCACCAAGTTGACATTCCACTCCTTGCCACCTGGTACCAGCAGTTGATTTACACATCTTAGTCTCACCCTTCTCTTGAATGTAGCAACTTTGAGGCCACTTTTTCTAGGTATCCATTCATCCCTCTGAATGTGAATTGACTTTCCATTCCCCACTCTCCAGATGATACCCTTCTTTAGGAGTTCAACAACGTGTACAATTCCTCTCCAAACATGAGAAGCCTCCATCACAAAGACTGTATTGAGGAGGTCACCTTTGGGGTAGAATTTGGTTTAAGTACTCTTGCACAAAGGCTCTCCGGCCGTTGCAGCAGTCTCCACCCCTGCCTCTCTAGGAGGGCTTGATTAAAAATCTGCATGTCACGGAACCCCATTCCGCCTGCTCTCTTGGGTTTAACCAATTGATCCCAGGCGGTCCAATGTACTTTTCTTCTGCCTTCCTCTTCACCCCACCAAAACTCCCTGATCAAGTGTTCATATTTCTCATAGAAACCAGATGAGAGCTTAAAGACACCCACGGTGTAGACCGGGAGAGCCTGCACAATAGCCTTAATATGCACCTCTTTCGCTGCGAAAGACATGAGTCTCCCCGAGCAGTCGTTACATCTCTTAAGGAATCTGTCCATTATAGGCTGGAAATTAGCATCCTTCATTCTGCCTTCTGGAGTAGGTAGACCAAGGTACTTACTCTTGAATGTTGAAGTTTCAATTTCCAAGATGCTTTTAATTTCATTTTGCACATCTAGGGGATAGTGTTTGCTGAACAGAATTGAGCATTTGCTACTACTGAGAAGTTGTCCCGTACATCTCTGAAACAAAGTGAGTGCTTTCCTAACAGCCAAGGCTTGGTCTCTTGACGCTTTAAAGAACAAAAGGCTATCATCGGCGAACAAGAGGTTTGAGATACCTGGGCTGTTCCGAGCAACCTTAACCGGAGTAATGCTGCCTCCCAAGACCTCTCTTTTGAAGATATTTGCTAACCCATCCGCCACAAAAAGAAATAGGTAAGGGCTTAAAGGGTCACCTTGCCATAACCCCTTCGATGGCGTAAAGGGCTCCAGAATTTCGCCATTTAACTTTACAAAGAATCGGACTGAACGCACACATTTCATAATCCAACATATCCATAATGACCAAAAGCCTGCTTTCTCCAGTGCCCCTTGGAGGAAGTCCCAATCAACTCTGTCATAGGCCTTCGTCAAGTCCAACTTATATTCACAGTGAGTATTATTAGGATTCTTACTATGATGAATTTCGTGGAAGCACTCGAAAGCGATGATGGTGTTGTCAGTGATTAGTCTCCCTGGAATGAAGGCACATTGCATTTCTGAGACCAGCTTGTCAAGGAAAGGCCGAAGCCGGTTCAGCAAACACTTAGAAATGACCTTATAGATCACATTGCATAGGCTGATGGGTCTGAAGCTTTTCAGATTTTGTGGATTCCTTCCTTTTGGAATGAGTACAATAACCGTGTCATTGACCCCCTCAGGCATCACACCATCCTCGAAGAATCTCCATACAGCGGCAATGATATCTTTCTTAATCGTACCCCGGGATTTTTGGAAAAACCGGGCTGGAAATCCATCTAGACCAGGAGCTTTTAGGGGGCCAATTTGGAACAAAGCATCACTAATTTCTTTCTCGGTGAATTCTTTGGTCAGTTTTGTGTTCATGTCGTCCTGTACTGTACGGGGCAGCAGCTCGATTAATTCCAAAGGGGCCACCTCATCATCTTTTGTATACAGATTTTTAACGAAATCGTTTGCCATGGCGTTCAGCTCCTCTTTTTTCTCAATCCATTTGCCCTCTGCATTTTGCAACTTCCTGATTGTATTCTATTTTTTGCGCCAAGTAGCCCTTCCGTGGAAATATCTCATATTTTAATTGCCCTCCTTTATCCACGTCATTCTGGACCTTTGTTTCCACATGATCTCCTCACGTATAAGAAGTTCATCCAACTCCCTAGATACCTTCTTGATTTGGTTCTCAATACCATTGTTGATCGGCAACTCGTGCAGCTCCTTTAACCTCTTCGGTTTTTTCTTTATGCTCCCTGCCACTGAGCCAAAATCCTTCCTGGCCCAAGTCTGTAGTGACCTCTGAACCCCCTTGAGATTTTTTGCCACTTCAGCAAGGGAAGCATTCGAGCCATCTCCGCCCCATGCAACTTTAATTGCACTTTCTAGGGTAGGGACCCTCTCCCACATAGTTTCGTACCTGAAAGTGCTTAGGTTACTGTTTGGTGCCTCCCTTACTAAGGACAGTAGAAGAGGAAAATTGTCAGAGTGCAAGGTGACAATATGCTGAACATTTGAGCCCAGGAAGAGGTCAGACCACTCCGGCAATGTGATGCCCCTATCAAGCCTTGCTCTAACCTTGTTCCTGTCGTGTTGCTTATTATCAAAAGTCCAGTCCAGGCCATGGTAGCCAAGATCATAGAGATTGCACCATGACAGTACTTCTCTGAAATTACTCATATACCTTTCAGATCTTTTTGCAGCAGAAAAATGTTCACTTTGCCATAATGTTTCGTTGAAGTCCCCTATCATCATCCAAGGAGCATCAGACCTCGGTTTGATTCTTTTCAGCAAGCTCCACATGTTTTTTTACTATAAAGCTCCACATGTTATGTCAATCATTTGCTTTAGGCTCACCATACACGAAGGTACCCCGCCACACTAGGCCATGGGGATCATCACGAATATGTGTATTGATGTACCTTGAACCATATGAGAGCATCTTTATTTCAATGCTATCATCCCAAAATAGGGCGATGCTGACACCCTTCCCCACTCCATCGTGGGTGATACAATGCTTGAGGCCTAGCCTCCACTTTATTTTTTTGACACTCTCCTTGCACCGCCACGTCTCCGAGATGAACACGACAGAGGGGCAGTGCGTGTGCACTAGGCACACAAGCTCACGAACTGTACCGGGGTGGCCCAAGCCCCGACAGTTCCAGCTTAGGATCCTCATCCCTCCTGGCGGGTGCACTCGTCTGCACCCACCAGTTCACCGGTAGCCCCAGGATCGGTCGCTTCCCTACCACCTATCTCATCCAAGTTACAAGCTCCTTCGCTCTCCCTATCCTCAACTGCATTAGGATCACCAGCCTTACTACGTGCCATTATCTTACCCAAGACACACTCATAGCCCAGTCCATTGCCATCCTCCTTGACCTGCAGCTTCATTTCTTCCTTATCCTTTATCTTGATACCCTCGCTCTTGTGCACCACAGTGGACTGGTCCGGTGGGGCAATGTTGTTGTTGAGCTCCACGTTTCCTGTTGGGAGGGCTACAGCCTCCGTAGCTATTGCCCCTGCCAGAGTTGGTGTCGAGGTGGAGACCTGGGCATCCGTGAATTTTGCCGCCGGCCCAAAACCCAGCGGGAATGGAGGGGTGGCACACTCCCCTTCGTCGACTACCTTGTTGGCTTGGGGAGGGGAGAGGTTGCCATTGGCGAACCCACAACCCGAAGATGGACCCAGGGCATTTGTCAGTGTAGAGCCGAGGATGGCCAAGGGCAGTGTGGGCGTAGAGCCCTGACCATTAGTCTTGCCGTTGATACAAGCAGCAACCTCCCGAGCATGGGAGCCGTCACCGATCCTTATTGCACTAACTGCAGCGATGGCAGCCTGTACAGTAGGATCATTCAGAATGTCATCGGGGATTTTTTTATACTTGATCATCTGACCCGCTTGGAGTGGATCAGCGCCATCTTGTGTTTTGTCGAGCTTCTCCCAAGCCAGCTTCGCCGGTGTCGTCCACGCCTCCCCGTACACTTCAAAACCGAAGTGCAGGAAGCGCCTCGCACTTCATGCGTTCGGCGCCACATAGCCCCCCTTGTTCTTGCTCTTCTTGTATGGCGATGCCCTCATAGCAGCAGTGCACCTCAGCTTTTGGTCATCTACAGGGAGCCTACAATATCTCTCATCGTGTCCTATATGGACACAATACATGCAGAACCTAGGAGCCCTCTCATACTTGACTTCTAATACAAACAACTCATCATCACCTAGCTCTCTAGTTTTGATCTACGTTGGAGGGGTTTGTTTACATTGTGCTCAACACGGACTCGAACAGACTCAGAAAAAATCTTGTCATACTTGTCAGCATATACTTGCAAGACCTTACCCAGACGGCTTCCAAGCTCCCATCCCACCTCTTCCGACAACATGAGGGGGAACATCATAGATGCAAGCCCAGATAGGCATCACATTCACCACCATATCAACAGTTTTACCTTGGCCATCAAACGGCACAATCAGGAAGGCATCTTTGCGGTGAGTCCAGGGGCCGTTCTCCAGAACGAAGCGGCAATCTCCTTCACGCTCTAACTCTAGCATGAACCTGTTGTTGCGGAGCGGGGTGTAGGCGAGGCGTTCACGGAGGCCCCAGTCGCTCTTCGGCTGTCCAAACAGCCCCTTTGTGCTGGAGAGGAACTAACCCACGGCGAACCACTGGGTGTGCATGGCTGCCCGGGCCCTGGAGAGGTCCAGCTCCACGAAGTCGGTGTTCTCCACCACCATCACTGCCGGAGTGATTCACGGCGGTGGCGCCACAAGGGAGTCCTCCCCACCATGCGAGGAGGACCCCATCACCATCTCTCTATTGCTGAGTCCTTCCCCATTCGAAGCCACTTCCTCAAGCTTGCTCACTACCATGACCTTCTTCATCTTGCGAGCGTCAGAATTCGCCATGGTGGAGCAGTGTAGGGGTTGAGTATTTCAGGGGTGTTGTGGTGGGTAATACACTGCATCTGAACATGCTTTTGTAGTCCACCTGTCCATGTTACAACTTTGCATCAAATCGCCCCTTTTTGATTCATTCCTTATACTATCATCAGGTAGATCACCGATTTGAGAAAGTGGGGAGCGTCATTGATTTTCTTGCCCTGGTGGATTGATCCGTATAGAGCAGATCTGGCAATCCCGGATCCCCCCGATTCTACTCTTTTTTACACTGAACTCTTCCACCTTCCTGTGATTTATTTCCTTTGGTTCCGCTCCGCTAACGCAAACAATCAAATCACACTTCCCCTGTTTTTGCGCAACCCGCCTGTTACTGATTTGATCCGATGGCTTGATCTTATTGCATATCACAGATGGCCCCTCTCCCTTAACATTAATGGTTGACATCGATTCCTTGAATTGCTCTAGTCTTCCCCACATATGTTCTAGGATCAAACTAGATCGTGTTCTTGAAGATCTCTGAGAACCCTGCAGTCTCTTTCCCCCTCCCTTCCTGGGATTCTAGCGATCGGATCATACCTTCGATTCTCTTCCTGACCTTTTGCAACCCAAGGGGGTCGTCCACACTGAGCTCGTGGTAGAACGGGCGTAGATCTCTCTCTCTCTCTCTCTCTCTCTCTCTCTCTTGCTGAGGATAGGGTGGCGTGGATCTCGCCGGCGGCAAGATCTTGATCACGGCATTGGGTCGCTTGTGGGTCGCCCCCGAAGGGGGAGAGTAACTTGCGGAGCCCATCGATAGCCAGAAATAAGAGATTTGATTCTGATTCTTCACCCACAAGAAAAAGTTAATTTAAGTGTGATGGTTTCGGTAGGGAACGTTTCACCTTTCCGGACGAAACGATATTCGTTGCATCTTCTTAATTTCAATTTTTTTCCTAGTGTCAACATAGAACAACATGATTGTTGTGTCAATTTGTGGGATTTTTCGGGGTTCGCTTGCACATTTTTAAACATTAACTGAGTTTTCTACGCATTCATGTGCATAATTCAAATTTGAACTACATGCACATGCTCTAATGCATATAAATTAGTTAAAAATTCAAATATATGTCCTTGGTTGCAAGCTTAGGTCCCATGCAAGAAATGAGAATGAATGTCAAACACCCTGCCACTGTCACTCGGCAGCAAACATTGAGATACCAGGTTTTTAAATTCTAGTAATTAAATCCAAAGCTCGTTTGAAATTCATGAAACTTGGCATGCTGTCATGGAGCGACATCAACATGTCGTGGTAAATTTTTTGTCCCATTTGGGGCATGTTTGGGGATATGCTTCTCACAAACCAGAGCTTCTCACAACAAGCCCGATGGTTTCGGTAGGGAACATTTCACCTTTCTGGATGAAACGATATGCATTGCCTCTTCTCGATTTCAATTTTTTTTCCTAGTGTCAACATAGAACAACAGGGGTGTTGTGTCATATTTTGGGATTTTTGGGGGTTCACTTGGACATTTTTATACATTAACTGAGTTTTCTATGCATTCATGTGCATAATTAAAATGTGAACTACATGCACATGCTCTAATGCATATAAATTGGTTGAAAATTCAAATATGTGTCCTTGGTTGCATGCTTAGGTCCCATGCAAGAAATGGGAGTGAATGTCAAACACCCTGCCACCCTCACTCGACCGCAAACATTGAGATACCTGGTTTTTAAATTCTAGTAAATGCAAAACTCATCTGAAATTCATGAAACTTGGCATGCTATCATGGAGCGGCATCAACATGTCGTGGTAAACTGTTTGTCCCATTTGGGGCAGGTTTGGGTATATGCTTCTCACAAACCAGAGCTTCTCATGACAAGCCTGATGGTTTCGGTAGGGAACGTCCCACCTTTGGGGACGAAACGATATCCATTGCTTCTTATTGCTTTCAAAAAAATTCTCACGTCAACATAGAACAACAGGAGTGTTGTGTCAATTTTTGGGATTTTTCAGGGTTCGTTTGGACATTTTTATGCATTAATTGAGTTTTCAATGCATTTATGTGCATAATTCAAATTTTAACCATTCATGTGACGCCACGTGTCTTGGTTTTAATGGCTATAGGTTTTAATGGCTCTTGATCGCAAACGTTTTAGAAAGAACACCTGTATGCAAAGTGAGAGCAGCATTTGTGCATCTCTTCAACGCAAACGGTTCTTTTGGATGACCCGTGTGCAACCACTTACAAACAATTTGGTAAGATTTGCATATGTCATATTGGGTATGTTGCCATTTGTCAAACTGGAAAGATTGACATTTGTTGATCTAGTAAAATTGCCATTTGTCAACCTTGTAACACTGCGACTTGTCAAAATATGAAGCTAAAAATCACTAGCAGTATTTAATTTTTGCAACTAAAATTCAGTAATTAAGCATAGATGGAGGCGAGCAGGCGTGTTCAGCCGGGCGTGCAGCAGGCGGTAAAGTACTATTCCATTTGATAGCGGGCGGCGCAATTCCTGATACGGCTTTATTGCAGACAAGGGAGAGGGTAGCGGTTCCTGAAATGTTGAACGGCCAATGATGCATCCTCCTTCAATTAGCATCATGAATGCATGAGGGAAGTAATGAGAGGAGGACCGGGAAAAGAGGTAGCACGATGTGAATGCAACGCAGTTTGCACTCATATAAAGGCGCCCCTCCATTCTAATGCATCTACCACATCGTATGCACCTAAGCATTTGCCTAAGCACCTACACTAAGCGCAAAAGTGCTCACTCCAGACCCATGGCGACGATGCACGCGAGCGGCCAGCGGCTGTGCCAGACGGTCCACAATGCGGGCCTGCGGCATGACACCAAGGATCGTCTCCGGACGGTGTTGGCGACCGACTTGTGGATGGACGCCGTCGACGCCAGCTACGACTCTCAGTTGGACCAGATGATCGTTGCCACCACCAACAAGTTCACCATCGTCAAGAAGCTCGCAGACGACATTGCCGTACTCCTCCAGCCCGCGTCCCGAGCTCCTCATTGCCTGCCACCCTAATCGGCCTCCATGGTCGGAACCTCTTTCAAGCACTGGTGGCCCTGCGACTGCTCGCCAATGCCACAAAGAATGTCCACCTAGAGGTCGCGCTCGCCACAAGGCACCTCGCCCTGCAAGAATCCGCCAACCTAAACATCCACGTGTACGAGCAAATCATGTACATAGGTATCTACAAGGCCAGTGAGGATGCTATGACGTTGGCCTTCTTCAACCGGCTAGAAGCCTTGGATGCCTTTGCTGAGAAGCACCTTGACCACACCATGAAAGCCGCCGCTCCTTAGCCGCCGGTCGCTGGCCCGACGCACTGAGTTGAGGAGGAGGAGGAGGTCATACATTGATGGATGCATATTTCTTCTTGCCTCCTGTAACCACCACTGTGATCGCATCATCGTCGCCTTAATTCTTATTGTGCTATTGCATTCTCATTCCAGTTAATAGAAACATGTGAGATCCCTTTGCTTAATTATATGCATCATTGTAACTAGTACTCCATCTGTCAATTTATAAGTTGTGCTGCCAGTGTTTGGGGCCGGCGCATGACACAATAAGCACACCCACGATGACACATACAAAGAGGACATCCAGCGGTTCCAATGGTGATTTGTCAAAATATGCAGCTAAAAATCACTAGCACTATCAAATTTTTGCAACTAAAATTCAGTAATTAAGCATAGATTCATTCATAAATTAAGCAGTCGTGCTTAATTTATACAAACAGTTCAACTATTAGGCGCCGCGGCGCGCTCTGCTCGCCATTAGGTGCCACGACGCCCTCTGCTCGCGTCCGTCGGCGCGCTCGGGTTGTGGACAGCTTTTCCTTGCGTGTTCAACTGCTATATGCATATATATGGTTGCTTGTCGTTGAGGCGACTACGGAGCGCTCTGTTGCGTCCCTCCGCGCGTGCTCTGCCAGCGGTTGGGCCTGCACACGATCACGTCGGGGGGCCCATATGCATGCGGTTGCGCCGCGTGTGTCGCCACGTGTTGCAGTTACGTGCAGCACAATGGAGTTACGCGCCGTGAATTAGAACTGCCATCAGGGCGTGCCGATCGATATTCCGGGCCGTCCGGCCTCCCCATGAATTAACGTGTCCATTATAACCTTAGTCTCTTCAACCTTTCGATCACGCCCCACAACACAACAAGCACACCCACGACGACACATATAGAGGGGATGTCTAGCAGCACTCCAATGGAGTTCAGCGAGCATAAAGTGGAGACCCACGCGAGGGAGATGGATCTTTGTGGTGTACACCATTGACCCGGCCGTGGTGGACGACTACATCAACACCATTGAGCAGTTGCTTGCTGGAGACAAGTACAAGGTGGTAGGCATCGACCTCCAGTACATCGCCGGTCGTCCCGGCATAGATCAGAAGGTTGCCGTCGCCTAGTTGTGCATGTGCAATCATGTCCTCATCTACCACTATTGCCTGGACACAGAGCCTTGCGACCATTTCAACAGGTTTGCCAACAGCACCGACTACAAGTTCGCCATGGTGGAAACCACCGACGATGTAAAAGTGCTCAATGTTATGGGCTTGGCCTGCAAGAACCTTGTTGGAATTCGTGACCACTACAGGGTGTGGGGCAGCACGAAGAAGGACTCCCTGGTCGAACTCGCATCGGCCATCATCGACCCCTACTACAAAAAGATGAAGCAGGATGCCCAGAGAACAGGTCCCATATCCTGGCATAGGGCCTGGATGCAGCGATTGGATGAACCTCACCTCAGGTTCGTGGCCAAGAGCGTGTACACATGCTACGAGATGCACAGGCGGGTCGTTGACATGAGGAAGTGCCTCGTTACCCAAATCGACGAGCCCAGATCGAGCCACAAGCAGAGCAAGCGTCACAAGCAGTAGTTGATGATCAGATGATCGTTTATGCTTGTTAATCATGTATGTAATATATAGTTTACTTTGGTGTGTGGAAACGACATGTGTGTAGTAGCCACCTATGTAATTATGCATGTAATAGTTTACTTTGGTGTGTGCAAATGTCATGGTTATAGTAGCCACCTATGTAAGTGGATGTTTAATTTGGTTATGCAACCATGTCTTTATAAGTGTGTATATATATATATGTCGTTGTTCTGTATACAATCCCATTGCACAACACACATGTCTTATTAGCAGCAATCGTCTGTGTTATTATTGGTCTTCGCATAGATTTCTGATTACATACCTGTTTGTCGCGTATCACACGCATCTTGTTATATTGAACCGTTTATGTTCTCTTCTCTCAACACAAACAGTTCATCCGCGTGAACCGCATGTCGTATATCGCACACACCTTGATCTGGCTGACCGTTTCTTTTGTGTTGCCTAATCACAAACAGTTCATCCTAGTGAACCGTATGCTGTTTATTGCACACACCTTCATTTGGCTGCCCGTTTCTTTTGTTGCTCCTCATCAAAAATGGTTAATTGCACTGAACCGTACGCCCTACATCATACATGGAACTAAAATCTGAACCGTGTTTGATGCATCCGTCATCGCAAACATGTTGCACCTTTTTTGATGATTTTTTTACACCACCGTTTGCGATTAATGCATCGCACACAGTTTCGTCAAAGGGTCTCTAACCGTAGTGTCGCTTGATGTAGGGCGGAACCCTATGGGGCCGATCTTTCACGTTTGGAGAGGAAGGAAACGAGGGAAAATGGTGGAACACAAGAGAAAACACTCAACCAACACGAATATGATCACACAAGTGCTAGATCATCGAGGCACAAAGTAACATGAGATCCAAAGTGAACAAGGGATGATACAAGGGTAACCGTTCTTCTTCGTGAGGAGGTATTGATTGTCTTCTCCGGATGGAGGTCTTGAATTCGGGTGGATCTTCTCTGAAGAGGTGCGGTCCCTCATGAGGTGTAGATCCGTGCGGATGAGCAATGCTCTATCTCAAATGAGCTAAATCAATGCTAGGTGGAGGGGGAGTATATATAGTCTAAGGGGCGAAGGGGTACATGAGCCACGACCTGGATGTGCTGCTCGCAGGCAGGAGGGGGGCCGGATGTCCGGGCGTCGAGCTGGATGTCCGAGCGCTCGCGAGGGGACGGATGTCCGGGCTGGTGGAGTTGGCCTTGCTGCTCTCTGGATGGACGAGGCCAGATGTCCGGGCGGAGGGGCCGGATGTCCGGGGCTTCGGGAGGCGCCGGATGTCCGGGGTGACAGCCGAACGTCCGGGCTGTCGGGGCAGCTGAGGGAGTTCCGGACTAGGGCGTGTCCGGATAGCCGAACTATCATCATCGGCCGGACTCCAAGACTATGAAGATACAAGATTGAAGACTTCGTCCCGTGTCTGGATGGGACTTTCCTTGGCGTGGAAGGCAAGCTTGGCAATACGGATATGTAGATTTCCTACCATTGTAACCAACTCTGTGTAACCCTAGCCCTCTCCGGTGTCTATATAAACCGGATGGCTTTAGTCCGTGGACGAACAACAATCATACCATAGGCTAGCTTCTAGGGTTTAGCCTCCTTGATCTCGTGGTAGATCCACTCTTGTAACACACATCATCAATATTAATCAAGCAGGACGTAGGGTTTTACCTCCATCAAGAGGGCTCGAACCTGGGTAAAACATCGTGTCCCTTGTCTCATGTTACCATCCGCCTAGACGCACAATTCGGGACCCCCTACCCGAGATCCGCCGGTTTTGACACCGACATTGGTGCTTTCATTGAGAGTTCCTCTGTGTCGTCACCGATAGGCTCGATGGCTTCTTCGACCATCATCAACGATGCAGTCCAGGGTGAGACCTTTCTCCCCGGACAGATCTTCGTATTCGGTGGCTTCGCACTGCGGGCCAACTCGCTTGGCCGTCTGGAGCAGATCGAAAGCTACGCCCCTGGCTGTCAGGTCAGATTTGGAAGTTTGAACTTCACGGCTGACATCCGCGGGGACTTGATCCTCGATGGATTCGAGCCACAGCCGAGCGTGCCGCACTGTCACGGCGAGCATGATTTAGCTCTGCAACCGGACAGTACCCTGGGGACCGCACTCAAACCCGCTCCGATCTTCAATTCGGAGCTGGCTGCGCAGATCGAGGACGGATGGCTAGACACCGCCTCGGGGGCTGCAACCTCTACGGCGATAGAGCCGAACAATGACCTTGTCCCTCATGAAGCTCGTGACTCCAAGGTGCCGGAGTCCTTTCTGGACTCCGAACCTCCCGCGCCCCCTCCGATCGAATCCGATTGGGCGCCGATCATGGAGTTCACCGCAGCGGACATCTTTCAACACTCACCTTTTGGCGACATCTTGAGTTCACTAAAGTATCTCTCGTTATCAGGAGAGCCCTGGCCGAACTGCGGTCAGGACGGTTGGGATGCGGACGACGAAGAAATTCAAAGCCCACCCACCACCCACTTGGTAGCCGCTGTCGACAATCTAACCAACATGCTAGACTACGACTCGAAGACATCGACGGTATGGACGAAGATGCCGGAGACGACCAAGAACCAGCGCCTACCGGGCACTGGAAAGCCACCTCATCATATGACATATACATGGTGGATATCCCAAAATATGGGAATGGCGAAGAAACAGCGGAGGATGACCCCTCCAAGAAGCAGCCCAAGCGCCGACGTCAGCGGCGCCGCTCTAAATCCCGCCACAGCAAGAATGAAGACTCCGGCACCGGAGATAATAATACACCGGACAGTGCCGAATATAACCCACTCCAGCAAGATGCAGCACAGGAGGACGGAGACGCCAGCCCTCATGAGAGAGCGGCAGAAGAAGAGGTAGAGGATTATATGCCTCCCTACGGAGACGAGGCAAGCCTCGACGACGATGAATTCGTCGTGCCTGAGGATCCTGTCGAACAAGAGCGTTTTAAACACAGGCTTATGGCCACGGCGAACAACCTCAAGAAAAAGCAGCAACAGCTTAAAGCTGATCAAGATCTGCTAGCCGACAGATGGACTGAAGTCCTCGCGGCCAAAGAGCATGAGCTCGAACGCCCCTCCAAAAGCTACCCTAAATGCAAGCTGCTCCCCCAATTAGAGGAGGAAGCGTATGAACCCGCATCACCAGGAGACAATACAGCTGACCGACCACCCCGTGGTCGCGACAGAGAGGCCTCTAGGCCCTCCACTAGACCCGTACCCCGGCATTGCTCAAAAAGCACAAGGCCACAGGGGAACGCTACGGACTTGCGAGATATATTGGAGGATAAGGCAAGACAATCAAGATCGATCTATGGATCGCGTGGGGGCCCCACGGTACGTGACAACAACCGTCGCGCCGGACACAGTAAGTCCGGCCGGGCCGAACAAAACAGACAAAGCTCTTTTGAGCTCCGTCGTGATATCGCCCAGTACAGAGGCGCCGCACACCCACTATGCTTCACAGATGAAGTAATGGATCATCAAATCCCCGAAGGGTTTAAACCCGTGAATATCGAATCTTATGATGGCACAACAGACCCCGCGGTTTGGATCGAAGACTATCTTCTTCACATCCACATGGCCCGCGGTGACAATCATCACGCCATCAAATATCTCCCCCTCAAGCTTAAAGGACCAGCCCAGCATTGGCTTAACAGCTTGCCAGCAGAGTCAATTGGGAGTTGGGAAGACCTGGAAGCCGCATTCCTCGATAACTTCCAAGGCACGTATGTGCAACCACCAGATGCTGATGACCTAAGCCACATAATTCAGCAGCCAGACGAATTGGCCAGACAATTCTGGACACGGTTCTTAACCAAGAAAAAACAAATCGTCGACTGTCCGGATGCGGAGGCCCTCGCGGCCTTCAAGCATAACATCCGCGACGAGTGGCTTGCGCGGCACCTGGGACAGGAAAAGCCGAAATCCATGGCAGCCCTTACATCACTCATGACCCGCTTCTGCGCGGGTGAGGACAGCTGGCTAGCACGCAGCAACAACCTCAGCAAAAATTCTGGCAGTCCGGATTTCAAGGACCGAAATGGCAGGTCGCATCGTAACAAAAGCAAACGCCGCATCAACGGCGACAATAGTGAGGATACGGCAGTCAATGCCGGATTCAGAGGCTCTAAACCCGGTCAGCGGAAAAAGCCATTCAAAAGAACTGCTCCGGGTCCGTCCAATTTGGACCGAATACTTGACCGCTTGTGCCAGATACACGACACCCCCGAAAAGTCAGCTAACCACACCAATAGGGACTATTGGGTACTCAAGCAGGCAGGCAAGCTAATTGCCGAAAACAATGACAAGGGGCTGCATAGCGATGACGAGGAAGAGACCCGACCGCCGAACAATAGAGGACAGAAGGGTTTCCCCCCACAGGTGCGGACGGTGAACATGATATACGCAACGCACATACCCAAAAGGGAGCGGAAGCGTGCGCTAAGGGATGTATACGCGATGGAGCCAGTTGCCCCGAAGTTCAATCCATGGTCCTCCTGCCCGATCACTTTTGACCGAAGGGACCACCCCACCAGCATCCGCCATGGCGGATCCGCCGCATTGGTCCTAGACCCAATCATCGATGGATTTCACCTCACCAGAGCCCTGATGGACGGCGGCGGCAGCCTGAACCTGCTTTATCAGGATATAGTGCGCAAAATGGGCATAGACCCCTCAAGGATTAAACCTACCAAGACGACCTTTAAAGGCATCATACCAGGTGTAGAAGCCAATTGTACAGGCTCAGTTACACTGGAAGTGGTCTTCGGATCCCCGGATAACTTCCAAAGCGAGGAGTTAATCTTCAACATAGTCCCGTTCCGCAGCGGCTATCATGCCTTGCTCGGACGTACCGCGTTTGCAAAGTTCAACGCGGTGCCGCACTATGCATACCTCAAGCTCAAGATGCCAGGCCCTCGAGGAGTCATCACGGTCAAAGGAAACACTGAACGTTCTCTCCGAACGGAGGAACATACAGCGGCTCTCGCGGTAGAAGTACAATGCAGCCTCTTAAGGCAATTCTCGAGTCCGGCCGTTAAGCGGTCGGACATAGCTAAGCGCGCCCGGAGTAACCTACAACAAGACCACCTGGCACATTCCGAGCACGCGTAGCAGTGCGGCCCCAACCCCAGCCCCTGCAAAACGTCAAAACAGGTCCTTCGCGTACACCATTACGCTCTGAAGATACCATGGGCACGGGGAGAGGGGCACGGCCACGATAAGCCCAGACGGCGGCTCAACCACACTAGGGGCTCTCAAGTGTGTCGTTCTTTTTTCTTTTTACCTTTTATTTTTTACCCACAGGACTCCGTTCGTCAGAGGCCCTGTCCGGCAGCAGACCTGCCGAACTCACGATGCAACAGCCAGGGAAGGATAAAGGCTACAACGAATATACAGGTGGTCTCCATTACGAGCATTTTTCTACACCAATCCGCAGCCTACCCCTGGAGGGGGACATGTTTAACAGTCCCATCCCTTGCTTATCGCACTATTTGTATCGTTCTGCATTCATAGCAGCACTTATTGAGTAAAACAATGCAACACCTTTTTGCTTATAATTGCATTTCCTTTTTATACATATGTTCATTTACGACATGTCGCATCCGTACACTTTGGTACGGTTAAAACACACCAGGGGCTTATGTTTCCCGCATCATGGTGTGATAAGTCCGAACACTTTCACAAGTGCGGCACCCCGAACTTATAGCATTATATGCATCGGCTCCAAATCATGTCTTGGGTCAATAGTTGGGTTTGCCCGGCTCCCATGTTTTGGTACCTTACGTTTCGTTGTATCGGCTAAGGTAGCACTAGGAGAACCACTGCGATTGCGCCCCAGTTGAGCTGGGTTAACGCCTCAGTGGAGAAAGCTAAAACTGACCGTCATGATGAGGCGAGAGTCGGTCGCTGTTCGAGAGGTTTTTGCGAGTCCTTAAAGACTTATGCCGCTTAGAGCGAGGAGCCGGATCTTGTCCGGCCCAGGCGTGGATAGCGCCCCAAATTCGGCCTTCCGAAGACTAGGGGCTTCGCCGAAATTTAAAATTATAGAATTCTATGGCTAAGTGGGAGTGTTCAAGCATTATAAGTCCGGTTGCCTTGTTCGCTGTGTTGAGCGCCTCCCTAGATGGACCCAAAAATGGGAACAAGAGTGCTCAAGTTTATCCCGAACACCCCAGCACTCGTGGCATGGGGGCTGAAGCCGATGACTTGCCATCTCTCAGATTTGATAAACAGCCGCACAGAAGGTAATATTTTAAATTAACAAGCGTTGCTTAGCGCATATGAACTAAGTTTTCAGCGCATAGGATAACAAAATGCGAGTCTACTAAAAAATTACATCTTTGGAGCACTCCCCCGCAATAGTGCGGGCGCCCTTCAGCACACTCTTATAATACATCTCGGGCGTGCGATGCTCCTTGCCCTCTGGTGGCGGGTCCGTCACAAGCTTCTAGGCATCCATCTTGCCCCAGTGCACCTTTGCGCGGGCAAGGGCCCGACGGGCACCCTCAATACAGGCGGAGTGCTTGATGACTTCAACCCACGGGCACGCATCCACCAGCCGCCGCACCAGGCCGAAGTAGCTCCCAGGCATGGCCTCCTTAGGCCACAGCCGAACTATGAGGCCCTTCATGGCCTGTTCGGCCGCCTTGTGGAGCTCGACCAGCTGCTTCAGCTGGTCGCTAAGGGGCACCGGATGTCCGGCCTCAGCATACTGAGACCAGAAGACCTTCTCTGTCGAGCTCCCCTCCTCGGCCCGGTAGAATGCGGCAACATCGAACACACTGCAAGGAAGATCTGCGAAAGCTCCTGGAGAGCTCCGAATTCGGGTAAGCAACAGGTAATTAACACTCACATGCTTACTTTGCATGAAAAATGCCTTACCCGCTGCTATTTTCTTCACCGCCTCAATCTCCTGGAGGGCCTTGTAGGCTTCGGCCTTAGCGGCTTTGGCACTCTCAAGAGCCGTTACAAGCTCAGACTCTCGAGTCTTCGAGTCACGCTCCAGGCTCTCATGTTTTTTCACGAGATCCTGGAGCTCTTGTTGTACCTCCGCCACCCACGCCTCCTGTTTCTCTCGCTCGGTGCGCTCTGCGGCCGCATTTCGTTCGGCCGCGGCCACCGCCTCTTTCAGGGTCGCCACCTCGTTAGTGGCCCCTGCAATACCCACGTTATCCTTGTCATTCTTTTTGCAACCAAAATCCTTTTTTGTAAGGTACAATTTTAATAAGGTGTTACTCACCTTCCTTGTCCTCGAGCTGCTTCTTGGCACGGCCGAGCTCGTTCTCAGACCTCTCGAGGTTTTCCTTCAAATATTGACCTCCGCAGTCAGTGCGGCAGAGGTCAGCAGCGCAGCCTGCAATCCCATATTGACATATTTTTTATGACTCCTGCGTATATCTTTTTAGATCCTCAGTCCGGCTTTTCTTTCCAAACACCGAACCGAGCATCAGGGGCTACTGTCTATGCGGTACCATTTTATACATATCGAAATTCTTACCTCAAAGCCTGTTAGAAGGCTGCGGCAGGCTTTGGTCAGCCCGCTCTTGGCGAGCTGCACCTTCTGAATCACCGCACTCATAACAGTGCGGTGTTCCTCTTCGATGGAGGCGCCGTTGAGCGCCTCCTGCAAGTTATCCGGCGCCTCCGGTTGGACGGAGGCAGCCGGCATCACGGTCTTGCCCTTCTTGCGAAGGGGTCGACCGCCGGACTCTGGAGCCACTGTGGGTTCCGGGGCCGAGTCCGGTGCAAAGTCCGGGAGGTTGTCCTGTGACACCTTCGGAGCCTCCTCCTCCTGGTGGGTCCCCTCCTGGGATCCCACCTCGGCATCATCCGTGGCACGGGGGGTGGAGGCAGTCGGAAGAGAATCCATATTCGACGCACCTAAGGACCCGCTCGACGAAGCGGGAAGATCATCCTTGGGCGGACTGCAGGGTTGTGTGCGGCATTAGAAAGACATTATGTGGCGAAAAAGACAAACCTCGAAGTTATTCGGGAGTCCGGATACTTACGATCTCGCCAGGGGCTTGGCCCTTGGAGGCCAGTCCTCGTCGTCGTCACTGGCGTTGGCAGAGCAGTTCGGGGGAAGAGTTTTTCCCTTCTTGGACCCCTCGGCCTCCCTTGTTGGGGAGGCCTTCCTTTTCTTCCCTCCCCCCGCTGGGGGAGAGGCTTTCTTCTTATCCTCCTCACCTTGGTGGGAGGAGTCGGCCTCAGATTCATCATCCGATAGCACCTGAAAACGGGAACTCTTCTGAGTCCCCATGGCCTTCTTCTTGGCCTTATTCTCCGGAAACACGTGGGGTGCCGGAGCCAGCAGCCCCGTTAGGCGGGCGTCCGCTGGGTCCTCTGGCAATGGGGCCGGACAGATAGTCCGTTCGGCCTTCGCCAGCCAGTCCTGTCAAAGGTAAAGGGAGTTTAGATCCTCCATAGAGTCAAACTATGGAAAACAAGTGGCGAAATCACTTACCTTGTCAGCTGGACGCTGCGAGCGGAATCCGCGATCTTCGGTAGCGGATGCGGGAGCCTCGGCGCCTTTGAACAGCACCTTCCAGACATCTTCGTACGTAGTGTCGAAGAGCCCGCTCAGAGTCTGGTGCTGCGCCGGATCGAACTCCCACATGTTGAAGCCCCGTCGTTGGCACGGGAGAATCTGGCGGATGAGCATGACCTGGACTACGTTGACAAGCATGAGCTTCTTGTCCACCAGCTTCTGGATACAGGCTTGGAGTCCGGTCAGCTCCTCCGAATCCCCCCAGATCCGGCCACTCTCTTTCCAGGAGGTGAGCCGTGTAGGGATGCTGGATCTGAATTCGAGGGCTGCTGCCCAATCAGGGTCACGCGGCTCGGTGATGTAGAACCACCCCGATTGCCACCCCTTGATGGTTTCCACGAAAGTGCCCTCCAGCCACGTAACGTGGGACATCCTGCCCACCATGGCGCCTCCGCACTCCGCTTGGCTTCCCTTCACAACCTTCGGCTTGACACTGAAGGTCTTGAGCCACAAGCCGAAGTGGGGCTGGATGCAGAGGAAGGCCTCGCACACGACGATAAATGTCGAGATGTTGAGGATGAAATTTGGGGCCAGATCATGGAAATCTAGGCCGTAGTAGAAAATGAGCCCCCGGACAAAGGGATGAAGTGGGAAGCCCAGTCCACGGAGGAAATGGGGAAGAAATACTACCCTCTCATGGGGCCTGGGGGTGGGGATGAGCTCTCCCTCGTCGGGGAGCCGGTGCGCGATGTCGCTGGACAAATATCTGGCGTCGCACAGCTTCTGGATCTGCCCCTCCGTGACGGAGGAGGCCATCCACTTGCCTCCCGCTCCGGACATAGTTGGAGAAGGTTGAGGTGAGAAGTGCGGACTTGGGCGCTGGAGCTCGAGTTCACGGAGATGGATAAGCCAAGGAGGAAGAAGGCGCAGGTAAAAGGGTTGGATCTTTATCCCCTTATATGGGCGGACAAAAACATGTGTCCCCATCGGCCTGGTAAAACTCGCTTATCTCCCAAGCGTCACAATCAATGGCGCGGTTGGGTTACCCACGTCTGTATTGATGGGAATCCCGGAATAAGGGGAACACGATCTCTGCTTTGACAAGACGTGCCAAGGAAACCGCCTCGCTAAATGCGCTGAGGTGATACAATAAAAACAATTCGAGTAAAGGCTTGGTAATGGTGTGACGTCACGCCACAAAATACGTCAGCAGATTGAACTTGTGTAATATTATTCTCTCTACGGTGGTACGTGGAATTTATTTTTGCAGAGCTGGACACTATCCTGGTGTTCACAATCTTCTATAAATTATTCGGAGGAAGAACCCGCCTTGCAATGCTGAAGACAACATGCGCGCCGGACTCGTCGTCATTGAAGCCTGGTTCAGGGGCTACTGAGGGAGTTTCGGACTAGGGGGTGTCCGGATAGCCGAACTATCATCATCGGCCGGACTCCAAGACTATCAAGATACAAGATTGAAGACTTCGTCCCGTGTCCGGATGGACTTTCTTTGGCGTGGAAGGCAAGCTTGGCGATACGGATATGTAGATTTCCTACCATTGTAACCGACTCTGTGTAACCCTAGCCCTCTCCGGTGTTTATATAAACCGGATGGCTTTAGTCTGTAGGACGAACAACAATCATACCATAGGCTAGCTTCTAGGGTTTAGCCTCCTTGATCTCGTGGTAGATCCACTCTTGTAACACACATCATCAATATTAATCAAGCAGGACGTAGGGTTTTACCTCCATCAAGAGGGCCCGAACCTGGGTAAAACATCGTGTCCATTGTCTCCTGTTACCATCCGCCTAGACGCACAGTTCGGGACCCCCTACCCGAGATCCGCCGGTTTTGACACCGACAGCAGCCTTTTGTGCTCCCTGTACGGCATGTCCGGATGTCCGGGCTGGTGGCCAGATTACCGGTGCGGAGGGCCGGATGTCCGGGCTGGACGCCGGATGTCCGGGCCCTGTAGCTTCTGCTGCAGACCCATGGCTGAGGGGTAGATCTCCAGGGGCCGGATGTCCGGGGCCATGGCCGGATGTTTGGTGCCTGGAAGTTGTCCTTGCCTTCTTCCGTTGGTTCTCTTCTTCCGTGGACTTGGTGGCTTGACCACCTTCATGTGCATCCTCGGGAGGGTCATCTTGGTACCTAATCATGCACAACATTCCGAACTTAGGTAGTAGCCATGTCTCGTGAGGATCATATGAGATATCACTAAGGAGAGAAGTCACCTCGGTCTCGAGAGCTCTAGCTCGTGCTCTTATCATGGGTCCTCTTGGTGCTTGGTGAGACGATGGTAGATCCATGGGGATGACCGAAGGATGCTCCGCATCATCTCCCCTCCCTTGGGAAAGGTCCGACCTCAGATCGAAATCCTCACCACCATGGTACAGGGAGAGATCGTTGACGTTGAAGGTGTCGCTCACGTTGTACTTGTCGCATGGGAGATCGATCTTGTAAGCGTTGTTGTTGTAGCGCGCTAGCACCTTGAAGGGTCCATCGGCTCGAGGTAGAAGTTTGGACTTGCATTCGTTGGGGAAGCGGTCCTTGCGAAGGTGTATCCACACGAGATCTCCAATGTTGAATATCATGGGTTGCTTTTTGACGTTGAGCTTAGTCGCGAGTCGTTGTACTTGGCGCTCAATGGTGTGCCTTGTATCCTCATGCCTCTTCTTGATGTAGCTTGCGCGTGCACTCACATCCATGTTGGTGCGCTCTTGTAGTGGTAGAGGTAGAATGTCCAATGGGGACAACGAGTTGAAGCCATAGACGACCTCGAAGGGGGACTTGCTGGTCGTCGAATGTCTTGCACGGTTGTATGCGTACTCGGCGATTGGTAGACACTCCTCCCACTCCTTGATGTTCTTCTTGATCAACACGTGAAGTAGAGTGGAGAGTGTACGGTTCGTCACCTCTGTTTGGCCGTCGGTATGAGGATGGTGTGCGGATGAGAAGAAAAGCTTGATTCCGAGCTTGGCGCAGAGTGTCTTCCAAAAGTAACTCAAGAACTTGACGTCGTGGTCGGAGACGATTATCTTTGGTACTCCATGGAGTCCCAAGATTTCCCTACAAAAGAGATTGGCAACATGTGAAGCATCGTCTATCTTGTTGCAAGGAATGAAATGTGCCATATTAGAACATCAGTCCACAACAACAAACACGGAATCCTTGCCATTTTGATTTCTAGGCAAACCAAGTACAAAATCCATGCTAATGTCTTCCCAAGGTTGATAAGGAATAGGAAGAGGCATGTAAATACCAAGGGATTGAGCTTTATACTTAGCTTTGCGACATGTAGAGCATCGGTTGGTGAAGCGTGAGACATCGCGGAACATCTTGGGCCAAAAGTAGTTCTTGGAGAACGTGGCGAATGTCTTGTCGCGTCCAAAGTGTCCCATGAGCCCGCCTCCATGAGCCTCTTGCAAAAGGAGCAAACGAAGAGAAGACTCGGGAATGCAAAGTTTGTTAGCTCTCATAAGAAATCATCCTTGATGTAATATCGTTCCCAAGATGTATGCGTCAAACATTTAGCATAAGGAGTAGCAAAAGATGGATCATTAGCATACAAGTGTTCGATGTGCTCAAAGCCAACAACATTCAACTCAAGTTTAGTGACAAGAGTGCATATGCGTGAAAGTGCATCCGCAACTACATTTTCCTTACCCTTAATGTACTTGATCACATAGGGGAAAGATTCAATGAATTCACTCCATTTGGCATGATGCTTGTTTAACTTAGTTTGGCCTTTTAAGTACTTTAGCGTTTCATGATCGGTGTGGATGGCAAACTCATGAGGTCTAAGATAATGTTCCCAAACATGTAGCACACGCACTAAAGCATACAATTCTTCATCATAAATGGGGTAGTTAAGTTGAGCACTGGAGAGTTTTTCACTAAAATATGCAATGGCTTGTTTTTCTTGCATCAAAACTCCGCTAATTCCAGTACCACTTGCATCACAATGAAGCTCAGAAGTTTTGTCAAAGTTGGGCGAAGCAAGAATCGGAGCATGAGTAAGCAAAGACTTGAGCTCATCAAAAGCGGTGGATTGCAAAGATCCCCAAACAAAAGGAGCATTCTTCTTACTCAAGGCATGCAAAGGAGCGGCAATACTGCTAAAATCTTTCACAAAGCGACGATAAAAACCCGCAAGGCCAAGAAAGCTACGCACTTGTTGCAAATTAGTGGGTTGGGGCCAAGTTTTAATTGCTTCAATTTTAGATTCATCAAGATGGACACCCTTGGAAGAGACAATGAAACCCAAGAAAACAAGCTTGTCAGCACCAAACATGCACTTTTTCATGTTGACATAAAGACGTTCCTTGCGAAGAGTTTGTAAAACAGACCTAACATGTTTTAGATGCTCTGTTGTAGGGTGGAACCCTATGGGGAGATATTTCACGAATTGGAGGGGGAATCCAAGAACAAGATGAACATAAGAGGGAAAACAAGAGGAACACTCAAGAACAAGTCCAATCACACATCCACTAGAAAATCAAACACATAAGATCCACAAGGTACATGAACAATCAAAGGGAAACAAGATACATGGTAGAGTTCATCCCAAATCCTATGAAGGAGATGATGGCTTGAATCCTAGAAGGATCTTCCCATGAAGGGGGGCTTGAATCCCTCGGGATCTTCTCACATGGAGGTCTTGAACTCCATGGGAGTTGTCTCTCTCTCTCAAGAGGAGGAGGTAGGAGGAAAGCTCACCTAAGAATGAGCTATCACTTTGCTTAGTCTAAATGGAGGAGGAAGGGGAGTATATATAGGTCCAAGGGATGAAGGGGTAAATAGGGACGAGATGGGGATACAAGGGCCAAGCCCAACAACCACGCGCAGGTGGCCCCGTGTGCACAGGGCAAGTGGAGCCCGTGCGCACGGGGTATCCAGAGACTTGACGCATGAGCCCGTGCGCACGGGGTCCGTGAGGCCCGTGGACACGGGGGTCCCGTGGGCACGGTATCCAGAGACTTCACGCATGAGCCCGTGCGCACGGGGTCCGTGAGGCCCGTGGACACGGGGGTCCCGTGGGCACGGGGTCGGAGGGGCCCGTGCGCACGGGGTCGCCTGGGAACTGCTGCCTTCTTCTTGGCGCTTCCTTCTCCGCTTCCAGGCTTCCCTCTTGGATGGTGTAGATGTTCTCTTCTTCTTGGACTCCTCCTCGATGAATGTGTAGCTCCGCTCACACCTATGTATGCACACGAGGGAGGGGTCAAGTAGTATACCATCCTCGAAAGGTACAAGTGAACACGTGTAAAGGAGATGATTCACCTTTGTATGCATGAAGTAGATGTGGCACGTGTCACTTGCCAAATGGACTCTTGACATGGTGATGACCATAGGATGCTCCGCATCATCCCCTGCCCCTTGGGAAGATCCGATCTCGGATCGAAATCCAAATTACCATGGGAAAGAGATGATGTCATTGTGTAGAAGTGGACGATCACCAAGCATTCGTCATCTTGTAGTTCCAAATTGGCACTCTCCAATGTCGCACCGTCTTGTAATTCCTTCAAAAGGAGCAAAGATAACAAGCACTTGGAAAAACAAATGTGGTTGGCGTAAGACCAAAACCAAGCATTCAAGAGGTGATTCACCCAACAAGTGTTGTCGTCAAGCATAGCATATGGTTTGAGAAAGAAGTGTGGCATGGCATTTAAGCATATAAATTGAGCACAATCAAGTACATCATGGGAACAAGCATGCAAATGGGAGGTCGAGATGCAAATATATGTGATAAGTGAGCAAGCATCTACCTCAAGGTCATAGCAAGCATGCATAAAGTGCTCAATTAACGGTCTATGGTAGGCATAAGAGTCATTCACAACACCAAATATAGTGAAATGTCTAAACACATGGGCCAAGTGCAAGACAATCCAAGCATAACGTGCATAGGGTGTAGTGAAGATATCGTGGCACTCAACACAATGGAAAGAGCAATTGTTCAACATGTGTGAGGCAATCAAGTCAAGTATGTGATAAGCAAAGGGACATGGCATATGTGAAGAACTAGATGTAACACACAAGGTATATATGTCATGGGGCATGGCAATGTGGTAATGATAAGTCAAAGCAAGATCGCTAGCATGTGTGCAAAGTGTCATGGAGCAAACAACACATGAAGTATGATACACAATATGCATGCTCATGGTTTGTGTGTTCTCGAGATAGAATGATATCACCTCGAAAGCATGTCCTTGTGCGTTCTTCACAATGTCGAAGTGGTAGGAAATGTGGTGTAGAAGCGAGTCATGGTCGAATGTATGACGCTCGCTCTCAAGAGCTCGAATGGTCAACTCACATGAAGTGGAATTTGACACGAAGTCCAAGTATCCTACACATGCACACAACAAAACAAAGAGCGTATGCGCATGGTAGATAAACACATAAACCATCATGATGGTTCTCTTCTCTTGCACATAGCCATTAGAAGCACAAGTGCATGAATAATATGATGCAACAATGGCGATATTCATGGCACTAGGTATATGGTGCAAAGAGGTAAGACAAGCATGCTTCACAAGGAATATGTCAAAATCTCCAAACATATGTGAGAATGTTATGGGGGCAATCTCATGAGCAAGACTATAAGCATTGTTGCACCCAATACATGGCAAGTCATCTAGCATGAGAGAGGCAACATATGGAGATATGTACAAGAAGCAATAACAATCATGTGCAAAGCATGTAGATGGTTGTCATCAACCGCATGAAATGAGCAAGTATGAGTCATTGGTGATGCAACATAACCAAGCATATCAATCAAGTTGTGCAAACTAGTGGAGCGAAGATGCAACACACTAGAGTAAATCATGGCAATCATGTCATGTGAGCAAATAGTGGATATAGGTAGTGCACATGACATATCGCAAGCACGAACACAAAGCAAGATCATAGTATCATCATAGGAATGGGTCATAGATGGAACATGGCAATAACAAGCAATATCTCCACCAAACTTGCAAATACACATAGAAGTACTATAATCAATCATCATGTGTAATGTGAAGCATGGGTCACAAATGCATGACAAAGGCATAGGATTGAGCATATCATGCAAAGTGAACATGGCAATATGGACATAAAGGAAGAAGTGATATATAACCCATAACCATGTGAGGGCCATGTAGAAGAGATGCGAGAAGTCTTTGCGCGAAGGGAGCTGTGGGAAAGACAATCCATGTGATCCCAAGTCATCATTGCTCTCTAGAGCTCATTTTGTCAACTCATGGGATTGTGAGGTTGACAAATATTCATGGGTACCTACACAAAATAGACACGAACCAAAGAAAGTGTGTGCGTGGTAAATGTACACATCATCCATCATGATGTGTATGTGCACGTGTGAGTTAGCACAATATAAGCAATGCTCAAAGAAATTTGAGGCATGGTATATGAACATGTCATCCATCATGAAAGAATAGTTGTTATGTATGACACGATGGGGACACAAATTGAGCAAACAAGTATATGGCACATCAATAGCATGTTTATTCATGGGGAGCATATGGTGCACACAATCATGGAAATCATGCAAATCATAGGATGGATCAAAATCTCCTAATGAGTATGAGGAAGCTATGGGGGTCTCCTCATGAGCAATATCGGAAGCATAATATGGAGAAAATGGACAACATGGCACACAATGCATGTTCGAAGCTAGGTGATCATGGAATGGCATATTAGATAATCGATGCAAAGGAAGCATATCAATATCATCACAAGAAAAACAAATGCCAATGACCATGGGTTTGTTATCTATGCCATATGTGCAAATTGGGTTTATTTTAATGGCATATGCATAGTCACTACAATGAGATTGCAAATATGACATATGGGAGATCTCATGCATAGCATATGACAAGTCAAGCAGATTATCAAACATGATGTGACCAAGAGAATTATCACAAGAAATCCTATGTAACATGGCATCACAACTACTAGACTCCTCATGGCAATCATCAAACTCATCATAAATTGGTAAATCATCGCATGGGGAAATCATACTAGCATGAAGCATGGTAATAGGTGGATCAACATCATGCAAGCAATCAAAATCAAGAATGTCCACTAGTGGGACTAGAGCATCACCTTCACCTATGTTACCTTTCTCGTTCCACTCAAGTGGTGTAGGTGATGTGGGAAAGAGCAAATCATGGTCATCTTCATCGTGATGGAACCATGTGGGGAGTGCATCATAGTCCACCATGGCCATCGTCATGTCCAAAGGGAGGACGAAGTCGTCGAGGATCGACGCGTCATCATATATGGGACCTAGCACCAAATAAGAAGACACAATAGAGGTAGAGGTTAAGTTGTTAGAAATCGAAATGGCCTCATATGCCTCATCAACTATCTCACTCTCTCTATGTGGCGGTGGCTCACTCACTCCCTCAAGGTAGGTGCACTCAATGTTGCATATGGTGGAGTCACTCAAATCACTCAGGTGGTGGTGGTGGTGGCTCTCCTCACATGGGAATCGGGGCAGCTCATCATATATGGGGCTACTGGTGAAGTCACTCTCACTCTCAATATGGTGGCAAAAGTCACTCAAGTCATCATACGTCGCCGTGGTCGAAGGGAGAATCCCATGCTCAACCGTCTTGTAGTCGTCGCCGTGGATGAAGGCCAAAGATGGCACATCATCACTCTCGTCATGGATGAAGGCCAAAGATGGCACATCATCACTCTCGCCATCTTGTAGCATGGTCGTTGCAAAGTGAGCTCGGGGTCGAGTAGACTTGGCCTTCTTGAGTTCTTGCTCTGCCTTGAGAGCACCAAAGTAGTAGTCGTCGAGGGACTTGTATTTCTCGAGGTAGATCGTCTTGGAGATGTCGTTGTTCAATCCCATCATGAAGTGGAACTTCATCGAAATGGGGTCGTCCACTCTGGCTCGTCGCAAGGCAATTTTCATCTCCTTGAAGTACTTGTCAATGAACTTGGATCCTTGGACGGTGTTCTCCAATTGGTGTCGAAGTTGTTTCGTGTAGGTTGGAGGCACGAACTCTCGCTGCAAAGCTCTCTTCGTCTTGGGCCAACTCATCTCGTAGCTCTCCGAAGGTGTGTGAAGCCACCATGTTGAGGCGTAGTCGTGGAAGTTTCTTGTGGCGCACTTCACTTGATCTTTGGGACGAACTTGATGTAGCTTGAGGTAGTCGTCCATCAAGCGCTCCCACTCGAGATACTCCTCGGGTTCTTGAGTCCCATAGAAAGGAATTGCATGGTCGATGTCGAGGTCGTAGTAGCTCGAGGGATTAGTGGACTTGAGCTCGTGGAGTAGGCAAAGATGCCATACGTCCGAAAGCGAAGATGCCTTGAAGTCACTTGGTGAAGATGCCAAAGGTGTTGAAGAAGTCGTAGTCTTGTAGTTGATGTCGCGGTTCTGTAGAGCCCGTGTGCATGGGGTCCCGTGTGCACGGGGGTCGAGGGCCCTTGTGCACGGGGTTGGCAGAGAAGCCAACTCTCGTCCAAAAGGTCGCTCTTCATGGTCCTGTCGATGTCGATGCTTGTGTGTACTTGCCGGAGATGGTAGCTCGGGAGTCTTTGCACTTGAGCGTCTTCTCAAAGATGAGGAAGACCGCTTGTGGTTCCTGATGAGGGCCTTGATCTCCTCCATGCGCTTGTCCATCTTGGCATCGATGAAGTTCTTCATAGCATCGAACTCGTCATCGTTGTTGTAGATCGGAGATGATGTGCTTTGCCTATCCATCACAAGACTCGAGCAAAGGTGAGTAGGAAATGAGATAAACAATACCAAGCTACCTTATCCCAAAGTTGAGGATGTATCTTGTATCACTCAATGTGAAATGAAAGAATAGTGGAATTGGTACCGGACTTGTTCACTCACACCTACAAAGTAAAGCTTATCGAGTGTCTTGGTTAGGACAAGTGGCACAAATTTCATGCAAATTGAAGTCCAAGATATTGTAAATGTTGAAATAAATCCAAAGGGCTCAAAATGCAAAGCAAGTGATCACAAATATAGAGCAGGGCAATAAAGAAACACACATGGTGGGATAATGGGGCTTGTGCAACTATAGGGATGAGCAATACAAAATTGCCTAACGAAGACTAAGCTCGTGTTGCACAAACACTAGGAGAGCACTAGCTTGATTGCACGCTTGGGCATGATTCACAACTTGGCACCAACCTATACGTATGCAAGCTAAATGTTTCCTATTCCATGTATCCTCATGCACAAGTATCTCTTTTCATGCTCAACTCTTTGCTTATAAGCTTATGATCATTCTCTTTCTTGCTTAAAAGCTTTTCTTTTTTTTCTTTTTTTTGAATTTCCTCTTCCTTTCCACTATACTTAATGAGCCTCAACCACAAATATGGGACAAGTATCACAAGATATGCACAGGAGTAAACAATGGCACAATATGATATATCTAATGATGCAACAATATGATATCGTATCACTATGGTGCACAAGTTTTCACGAAGCTCGGCAATACTCGGATAGCTAGTCTCAATAGGTATGAAGGTATGCACAAAGATGGTGGAGCTATCAAGATGTAATGGCAAGGAAGGAAAAGTTTATGGCGGAATGGATGCCTTCGTCACACTTAACCTTTCACGAAGTCGGGGGTAACCGGCCTTGCTTCTGGTTGAAGATGGTCTCGAAGGATGCATGATCGTTGTCAATGTGGAAGTTCGTAGTGGATGTAGTTGATGGACCGATACAAGTCACCGGTGGTGGATGAAGATGCAACCGTCCCTAAGTAGCCGAAACACCTTACGAGACTCAAATCACAACTCAAACAACCACAAATACCAAAGGAACCAAAATGGGTTAGTTTGCGGAAGTTTTATGCATGGTGCGGAAGTTATGGCGGAGGGCCGATGCAAAAGATGCAAAATGGACAAAATTTGATGGAGTCAAATGGTGGTAAAACCAAGATGAGCAGATTGGGCACGTCGCTAGCTTTTTAACGAGCCAAAGAACACCCAAATCAGAGTTCGGATGCGAAAGTTACGGCCAAAACAGTGAAGGCCGGATGGCTGCTGTAGGGGGGCCGTGCGCACGGGGTCCAGGGCCCATGGACACGGGGTCCCGTGCGCACGGTACACGTACTGAGGACACGGGGTCATCAGAGACTTCGCGGGGGCCCGTGGGCACGGGGTGGGGAGCCCGTGGGCACGGGGTAGGCGGAAATTTCGCGATTTTCTTGTCAAATTCGATGGGGGAAAGAAAAATTGGGGTATGGGGATGCAAGAGGGGGTAGATCTACTTGCTATACATCAGATCCACGGATCAAAATCAACAAAAACTCACAAAAACTCACAAAAACTCACAAAAACTTCAAATCACAAAAAATTGGTATGGCTCTTTTTGTGGGGAATTTTCGAAATTGGGCAAGAACAAGCAAAATTAGGCTAGAAAACTAAGAGGGGGGCTCCAATTTCATGAGAACCATGGCTAGTGATACCAAGATGTTGTAGGGTGGAACCCTATGGGGAGATATTTCACGAATTGGAGGGGGAATCCCCAAGAACAAGATGAACATAAGAGGGAAAACAAGAGGAACACTCAAGAACAAGTCCAATCACACATCCACTAGACAATCAAACACACAAGATCCACAAGGTACATGAACAATCAAAGGGAAACAAGATACATGGTAGAGTTCATCCCAAATCCTATGAAGGAGATGAGGGCTTGAATCCTAGAAGGATCTTCCCACGAAGGGGGGCTTGAATCCCTCGGGATCTTCTCACATGGAGGTCTTGAACTCCATGGGAGTGGTCTCTCTCTCTCAAGAGGAGGAGGTAGGAGCAAAGCTCAACTAAGAATGAGCTATCACTTTGCTTAGTCTAAATGGAGGAGGAAGGGGAGTATATATAAGGGACGAAGGGGTAAGTAGGGACGAGATGGGGATACAAGGGCCAAGCCCAACAGCCACGCACAGGTGGCCCCGTGTGCACGGGGTAAGTACATCCCGTGCGCATGGGGTATCCAGAGACTTGACGCATGAGCCCGTGCGCACGGGGTCCGTGAGGCCCGTGGACACGGGGGTCCCGTGGACACGGGGGTCCCGTGGGCACAGGGTCGGAGGGTCCCGTGTGCACGGGGTCGCCTGGGAGCTGCTGCCTTCTTCTTGGCGCTTCCTTCTCCGCTTCCAGGCTTCCCTCTTGTATGGTGTAGATGTTCTCTTATTCTTGGACTGCTCCTCGATGAATGTGTAGCTCCGCTCACACCTATGTATGCACACGAGGGAGGGGTCAAGTAGTATACCATCCTCGAAAGGTACAAGTGAACACGTGTAAAGGAGATGATTCACCTTTGTATGCATGAAGTAGATGTGGCACGTGTCACTTGCCAAATGGACTCTTGACATGTTGATGACCATAGGATGCTCCACATCATGCTCTTTCATGGATTTGCTAAAAATAAGAATGTCAGCAAAGTAAACCACAACAAACACTCCAATATAAGGTCGAAGCACAAAATGCATAAGACGCATGAAAGTACCGGGAGCTTCCGACAAACCCATAGGCATAACCAAGCACTCGTACAAGCCAAATTTGGTTTTCAAAGCGGTTTTCCACTCATCACCTTCTTGTATGCGGATTTGATAATAGCTTTTGAGATCAATTTTTGAGAAAATGGTGGCACCGCTAAGTTCATCAAGCATATCATCTAGGCGAGAAATAGGATGCCTATAGCGAATGGTAATAGCATTGATAGGTCTACAATCCGAGCACATGCGAAAACTACCGTCTTGCTTGTGCACAAGTATAACGGGAACAACACAAGGGCTTAAGCTTTCACGTACATGACCGTTGTCGATTAGTTGTTGTACTTGCCGTTGGATCTCCTTAGTTTCTTCAGGGTTGATGCGGTATGGAGCTTTGTTTGGAAGAGGTGCTCCGGGGATGAGGTCAATTCGATGCTCAATGCCTCGTAGAGGAGGTAGGCCTGGAGATAGCTCATCAGTGAAAACATCTTGGAATTCTTGCAAAAGAGATTGAAACACTAAAGGTAGATCATGAGAGGTGTTAGTTTTTGGTTCCTCATCATTGCACACAAGGACAAAGTGCTTAACACTCGATGGGTTCTCACACACTTCTCTCATCTCACTTTTGGTGGCAAATAGGACTAAGTTTTTCTTGTCGCTCATCGTGGAGGCGCTCGGTTTTGGCTTGTGGCTCTCGCTCTCTTTTGGGTGGATCACTCTCTCACTCTTCTCTCCATGATGGGTGGCTTGCCTGTCGGCTATCACTTGACTAGGAGACATAGGTCGTAGCACATATTCATTCCCTTCATCTTGAAGCTATAGTGATTGGTACGCCCGTTGTGGATGACGCCGCGGTCGAATTGCCATGGTCGACCAAGAAGGAGGTGGCAAACGGACATCGGGACGACATCGCACTTCAAAGTGTCCTCATATGCGGCAATCTTGAAGGAGACTTGGACCGTATGCTCAACTCGTATAGTGCCGGAATCACTTAGCCATTGGACTTTGTAGGGGTGCGGGTGCTTCATCTTGACCAATTGTAGCTTGGAGCATAGTTCTTCACTTGCCAAGTTGTGACAACTACCTCCATCGATGATGACCTTGACGGACCTTCCATTGATGTCGGCCTTTGTGTGGAAGATGTGGCATCGTTGGTCTTCTTCTTGTTGATGTTGAAAAGTCAAGACCTTGGAGACAACGAGAGAGGGGCTCGAATCCTCATCACAAAAGACTTGATCATCTTCATCCTCGTTCACGCGCCGGTGCATGGCCAATTGCTCAAGGGCTTCCATTTCGTCTTCACTCATGTAGTCATAGGTTCCATCATCGTTGAGGATCATGGTGCGCTTGTTTGTGCATTGGAAGGACTTGTGGCCTCCGTCACCGCAAGTGAAACACTTGAAGGAGCTTGTCTTGACGGTCTCATCGGTCGGAGTAGATGATGAAGTGCGAGCTTGAAGTTGCTTGTAGTAGAAGGAAGACGACTTGAGCTTGTCGATGTTTTCTTGTAACTTGACTTGTCGTCATTGCTTGTAGATGGCTTGGTTGAGGTAGAAGTTGGAGGAGTCATTGAAGCTTGGGTGTTGGAGAAGCCGTAGGTCTTGGATGAGTACTTGTCGTACTTGAAGTCATCTTGCACTTGACGTTCCGCCTTGGTAGCTTGATGCACGAGCTCAATGAGGTTGGAGTAGGGTTGGAATTCGGCGATCTTCTTGATGGGATGATTGAGGCCATTCAAGAAGCATGCCATACTTTGCTCATCATCTTCCGTGACATTGGCTCGTATTATGGCTATCTCCATTTCCTTGTAGTATTCTTTAACACTCTTTGTTCCTTGCTTGAGGAGTTGGAGCTTCTTGAAGAGATCGCGGTTGTAGTAGGTGGGCACAAAACGTTCTCGCATGACATCTTTCATTTGAGCCCAAGTGGTGATTGGTGGTTCACCACTTGCTTCTCAGCGCTCAAGGACTTGTTCCCACCATATGAGCACATAGTCTTGGAACTCAAGGGATGCCATAGCGATCTTCTTCTCTTCCTCATAGTTGTGCAAACGAAAAAATTTGTCGACTTTCAATGCCCATGAGAGGTACTCTTTGGGATCATTGCTTCCATTGAACTTCGGCATGGTGAATTTTAGCTTGACATAGCGTTGCTCTTCATTGTGTTGTTGGCGATGGTGATGATGACGCCCTTGACATGGCAGATAATCATCATCATGTTGCTCTTGGAGTGGAGGAAGTCCATGATCAACTTGCTCTTGTTGAACTTGAGGTTGTGGAGGAGCTTGTCGAGCTTGTGGAGGAGCTTGAGGAACTTGACGTTGCACTCGCGGTTGGTAGTTTCGCTCTTGCATTTCTTCTCGAAGTGCTTCCTCTTGATTGCACCGATCTCGATTGAGATTGGCGATGGCTCAACTTAATTCTTGAAGGGCACGTTGCGCCTCAAGAGCTTGTGCTTCACGTTGTTGTTGTCGAAGACGTTGAGCCTCGGCATCTTCTTCCTCTTGATGGAGACGCGCTCGTTCTTCCTCTTGGCGATGTTGACGTTGTCGTTCTTGAGCTTGTGCAAAAGCAACTTGGTATGGTTGAGGACGAAGTACTTGCTCGTCGACTTGCTCTTGTGAATGCTTGTCGTGTAGAGGATTGCGAGATGCATGACGGTCTTGACGCGCGTCTCGTCGAAGAGTGTTCGATGTCGGTGTACTTGAGCCGGAGAAGGTGTCCGCGGAGTGTCGAATTGAGCGCCTCCGTCTTGAGTATGAAGAAGTTGAAGGAGGAAGGTTGATGCAGAGCATCCTTCGGTCATCCCCATGGACTTTCCATCGTCTCACCAAGCACCAAGAGGACCCATGACTAGAGCACGAGTTAGAGCTCACGAGACCGAGGTGACTTCTCTCCTTAGTGATATATCACATGATCCTCTCGAGACATGGCTACTACCTCAATCCGGAATGTTGTGCGTGATTAGGTACCAAGAGGACCCTCCCGAGGATGCACATGAAGATGGTCAAGACCCCAAGTCCACGGAAGAAGAGAACCAACGGAAGAAGTCCAGAACAGCCTCCAGGCACCGGACATTCGGCCAGGACCCCGGACATCCGGCCCCTGGAGATCTACACGGCCAGGACTCTGCAGAAGAAGCTACAGGGACCGGACATCCGGCGTCCAGCCCGGACATCTGGCCCGCCCCACCGGAAATCCGGCCAAAATCCCGGACATCTGGCACCGGCGTCCAGGGAGCACAAAAGGTTGCCCCGTCAGCCCGGACATCCGGCCAGCACCCCGGACATCCGGCGCCTCCCGAAGCAACGGACATTCGGCCCCTCCGAGCGTACATCCGGCGCCGCCTATCCAGAGGACAAAACGGCCATCTTCACCAGACCGGACATCCGGCCTTGCCGACCGTACATCCGGCCCCTCGCGAGCCACCGGACATCCGGCCCGACGCCCGGACATCCGGCCTTCCCTGTCTGCGCATAGTGTAGGGCCGAGGCCCATGTACCCCTCTTCGCCCCTAGACTATATATACTCCATCCCCACCTACGTTTTAGGGTTAGCATTGTGATAGCTCATTGAGATAGAGCATTGCTCATCCGTACCGGATCTACTCCATGTGAGGGACCGCGCCTCTTCGGTGAAGATCCATTTGGATTCAAGGCCTCCATCCGGAGAAGACAATCAAGACCTCCTCACGGAGAAGAATGGTTACTCTTGTATCTTCCTTTGTTGATTTTGGATCTCATGATACTTTGTGCTTTCGGTGATCTAGCCCTTGTGTGATCGATTCCTTGTCGGTTGAGTGTTTCTCTCGTTTGTCCCCGTGATTTCCCTCATGTTCTTCCGCATGTTCTTCGTGTTTCCCCATAGGATCCTCTCCAAACGTGAAAGCTCAGCCCCTAGGGTTCCGCCCTACATCATCTTGGTATCATGAGCCACGTTGATCACGTTTTTGGAGCCCCTACCCCATGTTTTCTGGCTTGATTTTGTTGATTTTGTCCTAAATCCAAAAATCCCCACCAAAAATAGCACCCAATTTTTTTTGTGATTTGTTGGTGTGATGAAGTTTTGTTGGATTTGATCCACAGATCTGCTTTGCATCGAGTGGATCTAGCTTTTCCCCATCTCTCCCGCGATTTCCATCCACCAATTCGTCCGAATTTTGCCCCGGAGTTGCCTTTTTTCCCGTGGAGTTCATCGTGTTCAGCCCCGATCCAGGAGCCCGGACATCCGCCCCGTGTCCACCGGACATCCGGCAGCTGGCCCGGACATCCGGCCCCTGGCAGCAGCAACTCCATCCCCCGCGCCCATTTCCGCATAGTTTCGCCCAATTTTGCCCCGGTGCCCACGCTTACTTCCGCATACCACCACCGCTTTCCACAAGCACCACCACCGATCACCGCTACCTCCTATGTCGACTTTGACACGTTTTGGTCTTTGAGATTTTGGATTGTGGTTTCCCGTGTCCTATTGTGTTTCGGCTATATAGGTACGGTTCGAAGTCACCATCACCACCGCTCATCTCCATCGACTACTCATCATCGCCAAGGACGGTAACCTCGACGACATCTTTGTCATACCTTGCAATTGCATTGATACCCACATGGCCTTACTTTTGCGTATCTTACCCATCGAGACTAGCCATTGAGTATTGCCAGCAACCTGACTTGTGCACATTAGTGATCATACTCCATAGCATACATACCATACCATAGTGGTGCATATCTTGGCATCAACTTGTGTGTCAAAAAGTTGTCATCGCATACACAATTGCTATCTTGGTTCGTGAAATTTTGCATGAGAAAAGAGCTCAAAAGTGAAAGAGCCACCCAAGCATTTAAGCAAAGAGGAAAGATAAGCAAAGAGCTTATAAGCAAGAACCATAGCATCATACCACATTAAGATTGTCATACTCGATCATCTTGGATCATAGCACCGAAATACCATACATATAGCATACTTGGGATAGAGGCCGTTGCAATTTTTCCTAGTAGGTTGTGCACAAGTTCCGTATCCTCCTATTGTGCAATCGTGCTAGCGTCTCTCGTGTATTATGCAACAAGAGCATTTTCGTGGATTCCACATTTTGGCTCACTTTTGGTTTGCACAATCCCATTTATCTATTTGCGTGTGTGTTTCCGTGTACCCCTACTTGCTTGGTCTACTTGTTGCATTTGCAAACTTGTGAATCTTTTCCAACATTATTGAAGCTCACTTACAATTGCATCAAATTTTGTGCCACCATCCTAACCAAGCTCCACCATAAGCTTTTACTTGTGTAGGTGTGAGAACCGACAAGAATTGGTACCAATAGTGCTATTTCATTGTCCGCATTTGAGTGAACTTGATTCATCGTCAACATCGGTCAAGGTACATTGGTATAAGTTCTTCTCCTTCTACCACTCACGTTTTTTGCTTGGAATGATGGATAGGTCAAGTACTTCTACCAACCGACTCTTCATCGAGCAAGACGACGACATGTCATCATGCGTCACCAAGAGCCACCTCTTTGGTGCACAACGAGTGTTGCATCAAGAGCAACAAGCTATGAACGAATGCATCGACAACCTCACCACCGACTTGCGACTCTTCGAGCAACGTACCAAGGACTACTTCGACAACAAGCTCGACACACACAAGCAAGAGAACGATGCAAGGATGGATGAGATCCGCGCTTTTTTGGTGAACCGTCCTCCTTCTACATCATCATACTCAAGACGGAGCCAGTCAAGTCGACACTCCGATGACTCCTTCTCCGGCTCAAGTACACCGTTATCGAACACTCTTCGACGAGCCGCGCGTCAAGACTGTGATGCATCTCGCAATCCGCTACATGACAAGCATTCACGAGAGCAAGTCGATGAGCGAGTACCTCGTCCTCAACCACACCAAGCCGCTTTTGCACAAGCTCAAGAACGACAACGACAACGGCGCCAAGAAGAAGAACGAGCGCGTCTACAACAAGAGGAACAAGACACCGAGGCTCAATGTCTTCAACAATAACAACGTGAAGCGCAAGCTCTTGAGGCACAACGTGCCCTTAAAGAATCAAGTCGAGCCATCGCAAATTGCAATCGCGAACGGCGCAATCAAGAGGAAGCCCTTCAAGAAGAAATCCAAGAGAGGAACTACCAACCGCGTGTGCAACATCAAGTTCCTCAAGCTCCTCCACAAGCTCATCAAGCTCCACCTCAACCTCACGTTCAACAAGAGCAAGTTGATCACGGACTTCCTCCATGCCAAGAGCAACATGAGGATGATTACCCTCCATGTCAAGGGCGCCAACAAGACAATGAAGAGCAACGCTACGACAAGCTAAAGTTTACAATGCCCAAGTTCAATGGAAGCAATGATCCCGAAGAATACCTCTCATGGGCATTGAAGGTCTACAAAATCTTTCGTTTGCACAACTATGAGGAAGAGAATAAGATCGCTATGGCATCATTTGAGTTCCAAGACTATGTGCTCATATGGTGGGAACAAGTCCTTGAGCGCCAACAAGCAAGAGGTGGACCTCCAATCACCACTTGGGCTCAAATGAAGGAAGTCATGCGAGCATGTTTTGTGCCCACATACTACAACCGCGATCTCTTCAAGAAACTTTGTGAAGGAAGTGTCATTTATATTTTTCCTGAATGGCACTTTGTGAAGGAAGTGTCATTTATATTTTTCCTTGTGGCTCCCAACCTTTTTGGGCATGTTTCTATGTCCCAATAATTGCCTCATGCACAAGTTCAACTTTATTTGCCTAGCCAATCTTCCTCAGTGATATTTCAAAGTTTCTGTCAAACAGAAAGCTTTGTGAAGGAAGTACTAGCTAGGAGTATCCAAATGAGCTGAACTTTTGCACACTCCTTAATGTGCTCATATGAACCCCTTCCACCCATTTACAGCCCCATCCAATCATCTATGTGAGCACAGGAGCAAATCTTTGATTCTGGCAATATTTTCAGGTTGTGAAGCAAGTGCATTTTATATTGCTTCACAAATCCTAATAAATTACCAGATCATTCTTATACCCACAAAACATCTCTCCGCCAAATTTGGCATCATTCCATTGATCCATTTGATCACCATACTTATTCTAAGTTTCTGGACAGAAATGATGTTTGTGAAGCAAGTGCTATTTTGGCTTGTCCATTTAGCATGAGCTTTTTACAGCATCTTTATATGTCCATATCATGAGGATTTGCCAGGTTGCATCCCATTCCATAACTCTATGCGAGTGCACCATCATGATCTCCATTTCTGGGCCAAAAATGCAGTTGTGAAGCAACTATATCCAATCTTGGTCCATTTCCCCTCAAAACCTCTAGGATCATAGTCCCTCCATAGCTAAACACCCCAGACATAACACTTGGCACATAGCAGCTCCCTGTTGATCACATTGAGCTGATAAAGTTTACTGCAGTAAACTTCAGAGCTCACTAACCTTTTAACCGTAGCCGTTTTCACCAAACTACCACCTCCGTTGAAACCACCCTTTGAAGGACTTACCACTAGACAACGTTTGCCAGCTGTTTGCCTCCCTCACATGTCAGTACTGGTGGTGACCATCGTTTTGGCATGCCATGACCGTGCCCAGAATGGCCTCTTGCTCGGGCCCCTCTCCCTCTCGTCGTCTTCGCGCGCGTGAGCATGTTCCGTGGCTTCCCCGCGTTGTCGCTGTTCTCCTGGACCCCTCTCCCCCTCCGTCAGATCCTCCGTCAGCGCTCGTCGCCGTGCGCCCATAGGCGCACTGTGGCCGACCGAGCTTTAATGCCGCTCGGCCTCTTCCTCTGCTCCTCCCTCGGCCCCCTCTACCCTGTGTGCCTCTGTATCTCGTCCACTCTCCCCTCGTCGCATTCCTCGCCCCTCCCCATGAATGCTGTGGCCGGCAACGCCTTGGCCGGACTCCCACGGCGGCAACCGAGCTCATCTCCCTCGCCCCGCCTATAAATGGCCTCCCGCGAGCCGTTTGAGCTCACCACTGGCCTCGCCTCACTCTCAGCTCCCTCCCTGACCACTAGCCCGAGCTCTAGAAGCTCTCTTGCCCTCCCTTTGCCGCCATAGCCACCGCCTTGAACCGGCTAGATTAGCCCGAAGCCGAGCCTCCCCCTCCTCTTCTCCACCTCCAGTAGGCCTCCCCCACTCCGGCGGTCCACCCCACCTCTTCTCCATCTCGTCGGACTGCCCGAGCGGCCGTGCCCCCAAGTTAACCGCCACCAGAGCCGGTTCTGTCCCCTCTTCATCGTGGCCACCCCGCTCCTCTCCGGCGTCTCCTCTGCGCGAGGATGGACGCGACAGGCCACGCAGAGCCCGCCGGTGGCCTCTGTTTGGCCGGAGGTGGCCTGTGGCGCCGGAGCTCGCCCCGTCCTCCGCTTTGCGGGCGGGCGAGCGGTTGAAGACGACGGCCGCGCACAGGGACCCCACCTGCCCGCAGGCCCCGCGTGTCAGCCTCACGGCGTTGACTAGTCAACGCCAGCGTGGATAAGTGACGGGCCCCACCCCGTGGGACCCGCACGCATCCGTCCCCGCCACTATTCAAATGGATAAGGTGAAAGCGTATTTTCCCTGATTACGCTTTCACTTTTTCTTTCCAGGCCCCTGTTTGAAAATCTTTTCATTAAAGATAGGTCCCTGGCAGAAAAACATCCACAATTTTTTATCCGTAACTCCAAATGAGGTGATTCCAAAGCCTACTTCTTCGTTTTGCCGAGCCCGTTCCGGTTGTCATGTTTTCACTATGGTTTGAAACTGTGAAAATAACCATTCTGCCCTTGCCCTTATTCAGCCCCCTCCGAGAGAGTACGTTTTCCGGCGATTCGTTCCGCGGGTTTCTTGCACTTCTCCCCGGTGATTTCTTCCACCCCAGGCAAGCCACAATATTCACTTGCATGATAGTCATGCAGTAGCCATGGTTTTCAACTTGAATCCTTATTAATTGTTTGCCTGTTAAAAAGATGGTTATTGTTGTTCCGGTGATGTTTAGATTTGCATGTTCATTTTGTGCTATGTTGTCTTGTACTCTGTTACCATGTTCTACCTGCTAGTATTTCCTTTCATATGTTTATGCTTGCTAGTAGTACATGTTGATGTTGGTGATGGTCATGCTAGTCAGTATGCCATGCTCAGTGGATATGATTTATTGTTGATATGGTGGATAGTTATGTGATACCCTCATGATTATGTTGGTATCATGTTCATGCATTTTATCATGGCTCAGCATATTTGCATTCAAGTTAACCGGATTAAATTGAACTTGAACAATTGTTGGTTGAGTCATGGTGTCGCTGAAACGATGCTGACCAGTGCAACCACGCTTACCGGTATGTGACGGTCCTAACTGTGTCTATTGTCGTGCCTCTCGTCGGTGCCTCCAACGAGGGAAGGTTATGGGTGCGCGCTACCCTGATCAGGTAGGCGTACATAAGGCTTGTGTGCCCATTGTTGTTGTTATGTGCACATGTCCCCGTTTGGGATGGTTTATTGTTTTGGGCCACGACGGTGGTCGTTGGGGTGTCTTGAGGTAGACACGGGGCCACCCATGACTTAGCCCAGTGGGGAGTGAGTCGGAGTGGCCGGGAAAGTGTCATGGCAGTAGATCGGTTTTTTTGGAACGTCGTTGGTCCACCCGAATGGGAGTGCGAGGCCATGGGTTCCATAGTGTGGGTACAGTGTACTAACCTCTACAGAGTGTATATTAAATCTATCGATAGCCGCGCCCGTGGATAAGGGCCCAGGTCGAAAGTAGGGTACACCATGAGTCAACAGTAATAATAAGAACTTGATTAATGACAACTCGTGGTTGTGATCGCCGTAAGGATCACGGGCCATTTATTGGTCGGGTTGTGATCGCCATAAGGATCACGGGCCATTTATTGGTCGGGTTGTGATCGTCGTAAGGATCACGGGCCATTTATTGGTCGGGTTGTGATCGCCATAAGGATCACGGTTTGAGGCCAAGTGTTGGTCGTGGTTGTGATCGTCGTAAGGATCACCGTGGTATCGAGGATACAGAGATGTTGCATATTCGTGATGTTGTGCGAGAGTCGTGGGTAAAGATCAAGCTCCTTGTGGTCATTTAATGATCGCTATGGTATTGTTTATACCAAGCTTGATTTGATCCTGAGATGATCGTGTGATGTCCGAGGTTGGTAAGTGATGCATCTGTTGGTTACGAGGTAACAGGAGCAAAATAAGTGGTGCATATAGTGTCATCATGTTGCATGCTAGTATTGTTAAATTCATATGTTCATGCCAGGTTCATGTTGTTCTAGTTGTATCATGTTCATATTGATGCCATGTTGCTATGATGATATCATGTTAATTTCTGCTTAACCTGTAGTTGCCATGCTGTTGTTTGTCTTGAATGCTTCTGGTTATTGTGAGCTTGCAAGTACATTCAATGTACTGACCTGGCGTGTCATGCCAGCTTGCAGGTCACGCCGGATTTGATTGCTTGCTTGTCGTGGTTTCCGTTCGTGCGAGCTAGGATAAGCGTTCCAGCCAGAGTCCCTATGGAGTGGAGTTCACCAGTGTCGTCGTTGTTCCACAGCTAGAGTTCTTCTGTTGCATTGTATTGTTCTGCTGCTTGCATAGAGCAATAGTCAGGCGTAGTGTCGCCATGCCGATGTAACCCTTGTACCCAAATAGATCGTGATAAAGAGTTGGTTTGTTCTATGCTAAGCAGTGCCGTATTCCAGAAGACTTCATCTCGATCTCTGGGCTGGAATACAGGGCATTCCGGTTTTCTCTGAGCCGGGGTGCAACAGGCTTGGTATCAGAGCAGGTCTGGCTGTAGGACGCCCTAGACCGCGCGAATGTTAGAAAGCGGTAGTATAGGCCCTAATTTGTTTGTTGCACTTGATTGCTACAGTTGTTTGTCGCATAGCATGCATATAGATTATTATTTAGTCACTAACGGTTAATCTTGTGAGTGTAGGTGGTATCAGTTCCGATCCACTACCCATGTCCTCCTTCTTATCATGCCCACTCTTCGGTGTGGTGCGACCACATCATCATCCATGCCCTCCATCTCGTTATTTTGGCAACCCTTGCTGACCTTTTTATCCGAAAAGTGCAATGCCATTAGACCCAGTCTTCCACAGTTATCTTGCCTTGTCATTTCATTCTTTGGACACGTACGATTCCCTTCGTATGCTTGATGATGAGGTAGTCGTGACTTTTTGTGTCTCGCTACTTGATCATTAAGTCCGTCCTCACCTGTGTATCCATCCAGATCCAGCCACTGTTCAGCCAGTGCTTGGTATAGCTTCGGTTACGCCAACTCCTTTCCACACATGGATATAATTTTCGTGCACACCGCCACAGCATATTAGACCGCAATACCGGAGTTTCCGCGAGATTTGTGTGCTTAGGTGTGCATGCATATTATTGTGTGAGTAGCGGTAATATGTGATGACTGCTTGATTAATTATCTTAGTAGTATGCTTGTGTGCTCTTGTTTTAGTCGTTTCTTTTGTTCCTTTCTTTGGGCCTTCGGTGTTACAAAGTTTTACCCTATTAAAGTTGCTCGTCAGCCGACACCGGACCCGAAGAGTCAGCAAGAAATGCATATATTTGGAAACTCAGCTAAACAGAATGGAATTATCAGCAGACTGCAATGAAAATTGGAATATCTCTTATGAATGCAAAAGAAATCCTGGATGGACCGTCAGTATCAAGTTTGCATTAGCGTGCACTCATCACAACAAAATGATTAAATCAGCAAGAAGATAAATTGTGTGCAAGGTTGATAGAATATTATCAAAGGTATGGCTCAGATACAAGTTTAATTTTTTGTTGAGGATGATTTTGGAACTCGATGTACCTGGAAGCAAGCAAAAATATGGCATATACTCAGAAAGGAGGACAGTCCAGTAAAACCCTGTTTCATACAAGAAATCAACATCAGAAATATTAAGATGGTATGTATATGTGGAAATTGGTCCGCATATCACAATAAGAAGTTTCTAGTGTAAGCAACCCACTTTTCCCTCGCAAGATACTAGAGAAGCTTCCAAGGCAAGATTCATCTATCTTCCTCAGTACGATACATGGATGACTTCTCGCGGAAGGTACTCTGCCTTCTTCAGTAAGCAACCGCAAAAGCTTCTAGCATAAGGTACCGAGTCTTTCCCCAGCAAAGTCTTTAAGGGGGTAAGCTTCTGAAGCACGATACCCAATCTTCTTCAGCAAGCTGTCCGATGAAAGTTTCAAGCAAAAGCAGCAAATATTCCTCAGTAAGGCATTGGTACAAGGTAGTACGTTGTAAATTGACAACATATGGCAGTGAATCCCCAAGAATCAGATCCGCAACATTTTGGTCAGAAGCAAGAATCAGTCAGAATACACGTCTGCCTCGGAATGAGGTCCTCATATATATGCAATGAGAATACCATCAAGATCTTACAAGTCACTCAGATGAGGAGCTGACAACCACATGAGGATGGTTAATAGAAGAAAGCCAGTATACACCACAGTGTGACAAAGGATTATGAGGATTGACAACATTAATGAGCTCCATACAAGTATTGGTGAACTGGAAAATGATCCTGATGAGCCCTTGTCCCCTTTTCTCCAATGACGGCACCATGCCTGTGATCTGAGCTGTTTCTAGCTATCCGGGGTGGATGCCAATTTTTGTTTCTCTCTTCAACAACTGTCACGAGTCTGAGCTGCTTTTCGGCTGTCTCGTACAGCCGTTGAGTTTCTTTTTGTGACAGTAGCCCTATAGCTGCTTTTTGGCTATTTTAGGGAGTTGTCACCTTCTTCTTATCGACCCGGTCTCATGCTCTGAGCTGCTTTTCGGCCGTCCTGAGCCGTGGTTGAGTTATTTCAGTAATGTCCCAGATCTGAGTTGTAAAGACCATTCTGGTGGCTACTGATTTATTCGCCGATTTCTTGCAAGAGTTTCGGATGATCATTTCCCAACGATCAGAAATTGAGAGGTGTTGAACCTGCCATTTAATGAATTACCCTGTCAGAAAAACGAGGATAAGCTATGATTGCCGAAAAATTGCACCGACAGTACCTATGGTCATACAAAGAAGCAATATGGCCCACCTCTTTCAACCAAGGATCCAGACCAAGAAAACAATAATGAAGGAGCAAGACTAGTGATGCAGGTATGAAAATTGTACACGACCCCCATGGTGCAGATCCCCCAGATAGTCTAAGTCAGTATTGATCCACGTGGATATGCCTACAGCATGAGTAATAGGCATGAGGGATAACGGTCTTGAAGCCTGAGTCCTCACTTATATGAATCATCATGGATAGCCAGTCGTGAACAAAAATTTTCCGTCAGAACCACCATCAGCCAAGTCTGCAGATATTATCATACAGCCCAAACCCTTTATGCTGGCCGCAACAGGAGACTATCAAATATTTGGTACGGATCCGATACTCACGACACTGGAACCAGTTAAGATGATTTAGAAACTTCTGCGATGAGTCAGAATCTGTCAGGAAACGGTTATGTTTTAACTCACTGTTTGGAACACAAAGGACCTGCATTTAGCGGAGAAACCCAATGCAATGAGTTAGAGCTTGAGTTTTCATCAGAAAAATCTGATCATCATTACATGAAAGGTTGTCAAGTGTCGGGTGGCACACCCAGCGGAAATCACTTTTTGGATTTGTGAGACGGATATATATTCCAGTCGTGATAAACAAATCACACTTAGCTAGTCAGCAAATCTAAAAAGAAATTGGAGCCTATATAAGCATGAGCAAGCCAGGTAAGATCTGTTAGAATGTGGATATAGTGAATCAAACCACCCCAGTGCCAGTCAGATAAAAATTTAATGGGAACAACAATAAAGGAAAAAAGGATACCCGAGTTGGAAATGGTTTCCTTAAGTCAGAATATTCATACTAGTTCCCTGAGCAACTAAATCTCGAGGATGAGATTTCTTTAAGGGGGTAAGGTTTGTGACAGCCTGATTTTTGGCCCTTTCTTTTTCTTTTGTTTTTCCGAGGTTTTTGCCTGAGTTTTTCTTTTTCTGGCTTTGTGGTCTGGAAACTGAAGAAGATGCCCTCTTCTTTGCTTCTAGAGTGGCTTGTCATTCCCAAATCTTTCCCTAGACCCTGTCATTTCCATCCTAGCCCAAATCCCAATATTCTTTTTATTGGGAATATTCCTTTTCTATTAAAGGAATAACTCAATTTGCCCTAGGTTGTGAAGCAACCTATATTTCCATCACTCCAAAAATTCCCAAATAATTCTCATAAATTGTTTGGGTCATATCTTGATCAAATATGGCAAAACTTTTCATTGCCATGTTCAAAAATAGTTCCCCATTATTCCTTTTTCTATTCTGCCCTGAATGGCACTTTGTGAAGGAAGTGTCATTTATATTTTTCCTTGTGGCTCCCAACCTTTTTGGGCATGTTTATATGTCCAAATAATTGCCTCATGCACAAGTTCAACTTTATTTGCCTAGCCAATCTTCCTCAGTGATGTTTCAAAGTTTCTGTCAAACAAAAAGCTTTGTGAAGGAAGTACTAGCTAGGAGTATCCAAATGAGCTGAACTTTTGCACACTCCTTAATGTGCTCATATGAACCCCTTCCACCCATTTGCAGCCCCATCCAATCATCTATGTGAGCACAGGAGCAAATCTTTGATTCTGGCAATATTTTCAGGTTGTGAAGCAAGTGCATTTTATATTGCTTCACAAATCCTAATAAATTACCAGATCATTCTTATACCCACAAAACATCTCTCCACCCAATTTGGCATCATTACATTGATCCATTTGATCACCATAATTATTCCAAGATTCTGGACAGAAATGATGTTTGTGAAGCAAGTGCTATTTTGGCTTGTCCATTTAGCATGAGCTTTTACAGCATCTTTATATGTCCATATCATGAGGATTTGCACAGTTGCATCCTATTCCATAACTCTATGTGAATGCACCATCATGATCTTCATTTCTGGACCAAAAATGTAGTTGTGAAGCAACTATATCCAATCTTGGTCCATTTCCCCTCAAAACCTCCAGGATCATAGTCCCTCCATACCTAAACACCCCAGACATAACACTTGGCACATAGCAGCTCCCTGTTGATCACATTGAGCTAATAAAGTTTACTGTAGTAAACTTCAGAGCTCACTAACCTTTTAACCGTAGCAGTTTTCACCAAACTACCACCTCTATTGAAACCACCCTTCGAAGGACTTACCACTAGACAACGTTTGCTAGCTGTTTGCCTCCCTCACATGCCAGTACTTGTGGTGACCACCGTTTTGGCATGCCATGAGCGCGCCCAGAATGGCTTCTTGCTCGGGCCCCTCTCCCTCTTGTCGTCTTCGCGTGCGTGAGCATGTCCAGTGGCTTCCCCGCATCGTCGCCGTTCCCCTGGACCCCTCTTCCCCTCCGTTAGCCCCTCCGTCAGCGCTCATCGCCATGCGCCCACCAACGCACTATGGCCGACCGAGCTTTAATGCCGCTCGGCCTCTTCCTCTGCTCCTCCCTCGGCCCCCTCTGCCCTGTGTGCCTCTGTTTCTCGTCCGCTCTCCCCTCGTCGCGTTCCTCGCCCCTCCCCGTGAACACTGTGGCAGGCACCGCCTTGGCCGGACTCCCGCAGCGGCACCCGAGCTCATGTCCCTCGCCCCGCCTATAAATGGCCTCCCACGAGCCGTTTGAGCTCGCCACTGGCCTCGCCTCACTCCTAGCTCCCTCCCTGACCACTAGCTTGAGCTCCAGAAGCTCTCTTGCCCTCCCTTTGCCGCCATGGCCGCCGCCTCGGCCCGGCTAGATTAGCCCGAAGCCGAGCCTCCCCCTCCTCTTCTCTACCTCCAGTAGGCCTCCCCCACTCCAGTGGTACGCCCCACCTCTTCTCCATCTCGCCGGAGTGCTCGAGTGGCCGTGCCCCCAAGTCAACCGCCGTCGGAGCCGGTTCTATCCCCTCTTTGTTGTGGCCACCCCGCTCCTCTCCGGCGTCTCCTCTACGCGAAGATGGACGCGGCAAGCCACGCCGAGCCCGCGGGTGGCCTCTGTTTGGCCGGAGGTGGCCTGTGGCACCGGAGCCCGTCGCTGGAGCTCGCCCCGTCCTCTGCTCTGCGGGCGGGCGAGCGGTTGAAGACGATGACCGCGCACAGGGACCCCACCTGCCCACGGGCCCAGCGTGTCAGCCTCACGGCGTTGACCGGTCAGCGCCAGCGTGGATAAGTGACGGGCCCCACCCCATGGGACCCGCATGCGTCCGGCCCCGCCACAGTTCAAATGGATAAGGTGAAAGCGTATTTTCCCTGATTACGCTTTCACTTTTTCTGTCCAGGCCCCTGTTTGAAAATCTTTTCATTACAAATAGGTCCCTGGCAGAAAAACATCCACAACTTTTTATCCGTAACTCCAAATGAGGTGATTCCAAAGCCTACTTCTTCGTTTCATCAAGCCCATTCTGTTGGTCATGTTTTCACTATGGTTTGACACTGTGAAAATGACCATTATGCCCTTGCCCATATTCAGCCCCCTCCGAGAGAGTACGTTTTCCGGCGATTCGTTCCGCGGGTTTCTTGCACTTCTCCCTGGTGATTTATTCCACCCCAGGAAAGCCACAATATCCACTTGCATGATAGTCATGCAGTAGCCATGGTTTTCAACTTGAATCTTTATTAATTGTTTGCTTGTTAAAAAGATGGTTATCGTTGTTCCGGTGATGTTTAGATTTGCATGTTCACTTTTGTGCTATGTTGTCTTATACTCTGTTATCATGTTCTACCTGCTAGTATTTCCTTTCATATGTTTATGCTTGCTAGTAGTACATGTTGATGTTGGTGATGGTCATACTAGTCAGTATGCCATGCTCAGTGGATATGATTTATTGTTGATATGGTGGATAGTTCTGTGATACCCTCATGATTATGTTGGTATCATGTTCATGCATTTTATCATGGCTCAGCATATTTGCATTCAAGTTAACCGGATTAAATTGAACTTGAACAACTGTTGGCTGAGTCATGGTGCCGCTGAAACGATGCTGACCAGTGCAACCACGCTTACCGGTATGGGACGATCCTAACTGTGTCTATTGTCGTGCCTCTCGCTGGTGCCTCCAACGAGAGAAGGTTATGGGTGCGCGCTACCCTGATCAGGTAGGCGGACATAAGCCTTGTGTGCCCGTTGTTGTTGTTATGTGCACATGTCCCCGTTTGGGACGGTTTATTGTTTTGGTCCACGACGGTGGTCGTTGAGGTGTCTTGAGGTAGACACGGGGCCACCCATGACTTAGCCCAGTGGGGAGTGAGTCAGAGTGGCCAGGAGAGTGTCATGGCAGTAGATCGGTTTTGTCGGAACGCCATTGGTCCACCCGAATGGGAGTGCGACGCCATGGGTTCCGTAGTGTGGGTACAGTGTACTAACCTCTACAGAGTGTATATTAAATCTATTGATAGCCGCACCAACGGATAAGGGCCCAGTTCGAAAGTAGGGTACACCATGAGTCAACAGTAATAAGAATAACTTGATTAATGACAACTCGTGGTTGTGATCGCCGTAAGGATCACGAGCCATTTATTGGTCGGGTTCTGATCGTCGTAAGGATCATGGGCCATTTATTGGTCGGGTTGTGATCGTCGTAAGGATCATGATTTGAGGCCAAGTGTTGGTCGTGGTTGTGATCGTCGTAAGGATCACCATGGTATCGAGGATACCGAGATGTTGCATATTCGTGATGTTGTGCGAGAGTCGTGGGTAAAGATCAAGCTCCTTGTGGTCATTTAATGATCACTACGGTATTGTTTATACCAAGCTTGATTTGATCCTGAGATGATCGTGTGATGTCAGAGGTTGGTAAGTGATGCATCTATTGGTTACGAGGTAACACGAGCAAAATAAGTGGTGCATATAATGTCATCATGTTGCATGCTAGTATCGTTAGATTCATATGTTCATGCCAGGTTCATGTTGTTCTAGCTGTATCATGTTCATATTGATGCCATGTTGCTGTGATGATATCATGTTAATTTCTACTTAACCTGTAATTGCCATGTTGTTGTTTGTCTTGAATGCTTCTGGTTATTGTGAGCTTGCAAGTACATTCAATGTACTGACCTGGCATGACATGCCAGCTTGCAGGTCATGCCGGATTTGATTGCTTGCTTGTCGTGGTTTCTGTTCGTGCGAGCTAGGACAAGCGTTCCAGCCAGAGTCCCTGTGGAGTGGAGTTCACCACCGTCGTCATTGTTCCGCGGCTAGAGTTCTTCCGCTGCATCGTGTTGTTCTACTGCTTGCATAGAGCAATAGTCAGGCGTAGTGTCGTCGTGCCGATGTAACCCTTGTACCCAAATAGATTGTAATAAAGAGCTGGTTTGTTCTATGCTAAGCAGTGACTTATTCTAGAAGACTTCATCTCGATCTCTAGGTTGGAATACGGGGCGTTCCGGTTTTCTCTGAGCCGGGGTGCCACAGGAAGGTCTGTCAAGGTCATCACCGATGGAGGTAGTTGTCACAACTTGGCAAGTGAGGAACTATGCTCCAAGCTTCAATTGGTCAAGATTAAGCATCCGCACCCCTACAAGGTTCAATGGCTAAGTGACTCTGGCACTATCCGAGTTGAGCATACGGTCCAAGTCTCCTTCAAAATTGGTGCATATGAAGACACTTTGGAGTGTAATGTCGTCCCAATGTCCGTTTGCCACCTCCTTCTTGGTAGACCATGGCAATTAGATCGCGGTGTCATCCACAATGGGCGTACCAATCACTATAGCTTCAAGATGAAAGGAAAGGAGTATGTGCTACGACCTATGTCTCCTAGTCAAGTGATTGCCGACAAGCAAGCCACCCATCGTGGAGAGAAGAGTGAGAAAGTGAACCACCAAAAAGTGAGTGAGAGCCACAAGCCAAACTTGAGAGCCTCTTTGCCTAGAGAGAAAAACCTTGTCCTATTTGCCACAAAAAGTGAGATGAGAGAAGTGTGTGAGAGCCCATCGAGTGTTATGCACTTTTTCCTTATGTACAAGGACGGGGAACCAAAAACTAACACCTCTCATGAGCTACCTTTAGTGTTTCAATCTCTTTTGCAGGAATTCCAAGATGTTTTCCCTGATGAGCTACCTCCGGGTCTACCTCCTCTACGAGGCAGTGAGCATCGAATCGACCTCATCCCCGGAGCGCCCCTACCAAACAAAGCTCCATACCGCGTCAACCCCGAAGAAACTAAGGAGATCCAACGGCAAGTACAACAACTAATCGACAACGGTCATGTACGTGAAAGCCTAAGCCCTTGTGTTGTTCCGGTTATACTTGTTCCTAAGCAAGATGGAAGTTATCGCATGTGCTCCGATTGTAGACCTATAAATGCTATTACCGTTCACTATAGGCATCCCATTCCTTGCTTAGATGATATGCTTCATGAACTTAGCGGTGCCGCCTTTTTCTCAAAGATTGATCTTAAAAGTGGATATTATCAAATCCGCAATATGGGTTTATTGGAAGCTCCCGATACTTTCATGCGTCTATGGGTTTGTACGAGTGGTTAGTTAAGCCTATGGGTTTATTGGAAGCTCCCGATACTTTCATGCGTCTTATGCATTTTGTTCTTAGACCTTATATTGGAGTGTTTGTTGTGGTTTACTTTTATGATATTCTTGTGTTTAGCAAATCCATGAAAGAGCATCTTAATCATGTTAGGGCTGTTTTGCAAACGCTTCGCAAGGAACGTCTTTTTGCCAACATGAAAAAGTGCACGTTTGGTGTTGACAAGCTAGTTTTCTTGGGTTTTGTCATTTCTTCCAAGGGTGTCCTTGTTGATGAATCTAAAATTGAAGCAATTAAAACTTGGCCCCAACCCACCAATTTGCAACAAGTGTGTAGCTTTCTTGGCCTTGCAGGTTTTTACCGTCGCTTTGTGAAGGATTTTAGCACTATTGCCGCTCCTTTGCATGCCTTGAGTAAGAAGAATGCTCCTTTTGTTTGGGGATCTTTGCAATCCACCGCTTTTGATGAGCTCACATATTTGCTTACTCATGCTCCGATTCTTGCTTTGCCCAATTTTGACAAAACTTTTAAGGTTCATTGTGATGCAAGTGGTACCGTAATTGGCGGAGTTTTGATGCAAGAAAAATGAGTAATTGCTTATTTTAGTGAAAAACTCTCCGGTGCTCAACTTAACTATCCCATCTATGACAAAGAATTGTATGCTTTAGTGCGTGTGCTACATGTTTAGGAACATTATCTTAGACCTCATGAGTTTGTCATCCATACCGATCATGAAGCGCTTAAGTACTTAAAAGGTCAAACTAAGTTGAACAAGCGTCATGCCAAATGGAGTGAATTTATTGAATATTTCCCCTATGTGATCAAGTACATTATGGGTAAGGAAAATGTAGTTGCGGATGCACTTTCCCGCATATGCATGCTTGTCACTAAACTTGAGTTGAATGTTATTGGCTTTGAGAACATAAAAGACTTGTATGCTATCCATCTTTTGCTACTCCTTATGCTAAATGTTTGACGCATACATCTTGGGAACAATATTACATCAAGGATGGTTATATTATGAGAGCTAACAAACTATGCATTCCCGAGTCTTCTCTTCGTTTGCTACTTTTGCAAGAGGCTCATGGAGGCAGACTCATGGGACATTTTGGACGCGACAAGACATTCGCCACGCTCTCCAAGAACTACTTTTGGCCCAAGATGTTCCGCGATGTCTCACGCTTCACCAACCGATGCTCTACATGTCGCAAAGCTAAGTCTAAAGCTCAATCACATGGTCTTTACATGCCTCTTCCTATTCCTTATCAACCTTGGGAAGACATTAGCATGGATTTTGTACTTGGTTTGCCTAGAACTCAAAATGGAAAGGATTCCGTGTTTGTTGTTGTGGACTGATTTTCTAAGATGGCACATTTCATTCCTTGCAACAAGATAGACGATGCTTCACACATTGCAAATCTCTTTTGTAGGGAAATCTTGCGCCTCCATGGAGTACCAAAGACAATCATCTCCGACCGCGACGTCAAGTTCTTGAGTTATTTTTGGAAGACGCTATGCGCCAAGCTCGGAATCAAGCTCTTGTTCTCATCCGCATACCATCCTCAAACCGACAGCCAAACGGAGGTGACGAACCATACACTCTCCACTCTACTTCGTGTGTTGATCAAGAAGAGCATCAAAGAGTGGGAGGAGTGTCTACCCATCGCCGAGTACACCTACAACCGTGCAAGACATTCGACTACCGGCAAGTCCCCTTTCGAGGTCGTCTATGGCTTCAACCCGTTGTCCCCATTGGACATTCTACCTCTTCCTCTACAAGAGCGCACAAACCTCGACGCAAGTGCACGTGCAAGCTACATCAAGAAGATGCATGAAGATACAAGGCACACCATCGAGCGCCAAGTACAACGACTCGTGACCAAGAACAACGTCAACAAGCATCCCATGATATTTAACATTGGAGACCTCGTGTGGCTACACCTTCACAAGGACCGCTTCCCCAACAAACACAATTCCAAGCTTCTCCCTCGAGCCGATGGACCCTTAAAGGTGTTAGCACGCTACAACAACAACGCTTACAGGATCGATCTCCCACGCGACAAGTACAACGTGAGCGACATCTTCAACGTCTTCGATCTCTCCCCGTACCATGGTGATGAGGATTTCAATCCGAGGTCGGATCTTTCCCAAGGGGGGGGGGGAGATGATGCGGAGCATCCTTCGGTAATCCCCATGGACTTTCCATCGTCTCACCAAGCACCAAGAGGACCCATGACTAGAGCACGAGCTAGAGCTCTCGAGACCGAGGTGACTTCTCTCCTTAGTGATATATCACATGATCCTCTCGAGACATGGCTACTACCTCAATCCGGAATGTTGTGCATGATTAGGTACCAAGAGGACCCTCCCGAGGATGCACATGAAGATGGTCAAGACCACAAGTCCACGGAAGAAGAGAACCAACGGAAGAAGGCAAGAACAGCCTCCAGGCACCGGACATCCGGCCAGGACCCCGGACATCCATCCCCTGGAGATCTACATGGCCAGGACTCTGCAGAAGAAGCTACAGGGACCGGACATCCGGCGTCCAGCCCGGACATCCGGCCCACCCCACCAGAAATCCGACCAAAATCCCGGACATCTGGCACCAGCGTCCAGGGAGCACAGAAGGTTGCCCCGTCAGCCCAGACATCCGGCCAGCACCCCGGACATCCGACGCCTCCCGAAGCAACGGACATCCGGCCCCTCCGAGCGGACATCCGGCACCGCCCATCTAGAGGACATAACAACCATCTTCACAAGCCCGGACATCCGGCCCTGCCGACCAGACATCTGGCCCCTCGTGAGCCACCGGACATTCGGCCCGACGCCCAGACATCCGGCATTCCCTGTCTGTGCACAGTGTAGGGCCGAGGCCCATGTACCCCTCTTAGCCCCTAGACTATGTATACTCCATCCCCACCTATGTTTTAGGGTTAGCATTGTGATAGCTCATTGAGATAGAGCATTGCTCATCCGTACCGAATCTACTCCACGTGAGGGACCGCGCCTCTTCGGAGAAAATCCATTCGGCTTCAAGGCCTGCATCCAGAGAAGACAATCAAGACCTCCTCACGGAGAAGAACGGTTACTCTTGTATCTTCCTTTGTTGATTTTGGATCTTGCGATACTTTGTGCTTTCGGTGATCTATCCCTTGTGTGATCAATTCCTTGTCGGTTGAGTGGTTCTCTCGTTTGTCCCCGTGATTTCCCTCGTGTTCTTCCGTGCATTCTTCGTGTTTCCCCATAGGATCCTCTCCAAACATGAAAGATCGGCCCCTAGGGTTCCGCCCTACATCAATGGTTCACCAACAAGGCACGGATCTCGTCCATTCTTGCATCATTCTCTTTCTTGTGAGTGTCTAGTTTGTTGTCGAAGTAGTCCCTTGCACGTTGCTCGGAGAGGCGCAAATCGGTGGCGAGGTTGTCGATGCGGTTAGTCATTGCTTGTTGCTCTTGATGTAACGCTCGTTGTGCACCAAAGAGGTGGCTCTTGGTGACGAATGATGACATGTCGTCGTCTTTCTCGATGAAGAGTGGGTTGGTATAAGTACTTGGCCTATCCATCATTCCAAGCAAAAATGTGAGTGAGATAAGGAGGAGAACTTATACCAAATGTACCTTGACCGATGTTGACGATGAATCAAGATCACTCAAATGTGGACAATGAAATAGCACAATTGGTACCAATTCTTGTTGGTTCTCACACCTACACACGTAAAAGCTTATGGTAGAGCTTGGTTAGGATGGTGGCACAAAATTTGATGCAATTGCAAGTGAGCTTCAATAATGTTGGAAAATATTCACAAATTTGCAAATGCAACAAGTAGACCAAGCAAGTAGTGGTACACGGAAACACACACCCAGATAGATAAGTGGGATTGTGCAAACCAAAAATGAGCCAAAATGTGGAATCCACGAAAATGCTCTTGTTGCACAATACACGAGAGATGCTAGAACGATTGCACAATAGGCGGATACGTAACTTGTGCACGACCTACTAGGCAAAAATGCAACGACCTCTATCCCAAGTATGCTGTATGTATGGTATTTCAGTGATATGATCCAAGATGATCGGATATGACAATCTTAATGTAGTATGATGCTATGGTTCTTGCTTATAAGCTCTTTGCTTATCTTTCCTCTTTGCTTAAAATCTTGTGTGGCTCTTTCACTTGTGAGCTCTTTTCTCATGCAGAACTTCTCGAACCAAGATAGCAATTGTGTATGCGATGACAACTTTGTGACACAAGAGATGATGCCAAGATATGCACCACTATAGTATGGTATGTATGCTATGGAGTATGATCACTAATGTGCACAAGTCAAGTTGCTGGCAATACTCAATGGCTAGTATCGATGGGTAAGCAATGCAAAAGTAAGGCCATGTGGTTATCAATGCAATTGCAAGGTATGACAAAGATGTCGTCGAGGTTACCGTCCTTGGCGATGATGAGTCCTTTGCAAAGATGAGCGGTGGTGATGTTGACATCGAACCGTACCTATATAGCCGAAACACAATAGGACACGGGAACCACAACTCAAAAACTCAAAGACCAAAACATGTCAAAATCGTCATAGGAGGTAGCGGTGAGCGGTGGTGGTGCTAGCGGAAAGTGGTGGTGGTATGCGGAAGTATGCGTGGGCACCGGGGCAAAATTTGGTGAAACTAGGCGGAAAATGGCACGGGGTGATGGAGTTGCTGCTGCCTGCTGCCAGGGGCCGGATGTCCGAGGACTCGGGCGGATGTCCAAGCGCCTGGATCATGGCCGAACGCGATGAACTCCACGGGAAAAAGGGCAACTCCGGGGCAAAATTCGGACGAATTTGTGGATGGAAATGGCGGGTAAGGTGGGGGAAAGCTAGATCCACTCGATGCAAAGTAGATCCATGGATCAAATCCAACAAAAAATTGGGGCTATTTTTGGTGGGGAATTTTCGGATTTAGGACGAAAACAACAAAATCAAGCTAGAAAACATGGAGTAGGGGCTCCAAAAACGTGATCACCATGGCTCATGATACCAAGATGATGTAGGGCAGAACCCTATGGGGCCGATCTTTCACGTTTGGAGAGGATCCCTACGAGGAATACGAAGAACGCGCGGAAGGAAACGAGGGAAAACGGTGGAACACAAGAGAAAACACTCGACCAACACGAATATGATCACACAAGTGCTAGATCATCGAGGCACAAAGTAACACGAGATCCAAAGTCAACAAGGGACGATACAAGGGTAACCGTTCTTCTTTGTGAGGAGGTCTTGATTGTCTTCTTCGGATGGAGGTCTTGAATCCGGGTGGATCTTCTCCAAAGAGGTGCGGTCCCTTACAAGGAGTAGATCCATGCGGATGAGCAATGCTCTATCTAAAATGAGCTAAACCAATGCTAACCCTAGAACATAGGTGGAGGGGGAGTATATATAGTCTACGGGGCGAAGGGGTACATGGGCCATGGACCGGATGCGCTGCTCGCAGGCAGGAGGTGGGTCGGATGCCTGGGCGCCGGGCCGGATGTCTGGGCGCTCGTGAGGGGCCGGATATCCGGTCTGTTGGGCCGGACGTCCGGGCTGGTGGAGTTAGCCTTGCTGCTCTCTGGATGGACGGGGCCGAATGTCCGGGCGGAGGGGCCAGATGTTCGGGGCTTCAGGAGGCGCCTGATGTCCGGGGTGACGACTGGATGTCTGGGCTGTCAGGGCAGCCTTCTGTGCTCCCTGGACGGCGTGTCCGGATGTCCGGGCTGGTGGCCGGATTTCCGATGCGGAGGGCCGGATGTCTGGGCTGGACGCCAGATGTCCGGGCCATGTAGCTTCTGCTGCAGACCCGTGGCTGAGGGGTAGATCTCCAGGGGACGGATGTCTGGGGCCATGGTCAGATGTCCGGTGCCTGGAAGCTGTGCTTGCCTTCTTCCGTTGGTTCTCTTCTTCTGTGGACTTGGTGGCTTGACCATCTTGATGTGCATCCTCGGGAGGGTCATCTTGGTACCTAATCATGCACAACATTCCGGACTTAGGTAGTAGCCATGTCTCGTGCGGGTCATATGAGATATCACTAAGGAGAGAAGTCACCTCATTCTCGAGAGCTCTAGCTCGTGCTCTTGTCATGGGTCCTCTTGGTGCTTGGTGAGACGATGGTAGATCCATGGTGATGACCGAAGGATGCTCCGCATCATCACGTTAGCAGCATCCTGCAGTAGTTTAATGCAGGTTATACTACAGGGTCCATGATGCCTTTCTAAGTAATTTTACCGCAGATATTGTAAGGTGTTGTGTCGCTTAGCAAACTTGACTCCAGTATATGCAACTTTCAGAGTTCTAATTCGTCTGTGTTATAACAGATTTGGTTTGATCAATTCAAATTTCTTATTCAGGCATGTATACACAAATTTCAGAGTGTATTAGCGCTTGGGAAACTTGCTTTTAGTGTGCATTATTTTCAAGCTTCAAGGAGTATTATTCACTACTGCAAGATGCTGCTAACGCGACACTACGATCAGAGAACCTTTGACGAAACTATGTGCGATGCAGTAATCGCAAATAGTGGTGTAAAAAACCCGTCAAAAAGGTGCAAAACCTTTGCGATGACGGATGCATCAAACACGGTTTAGATTTTAGTTCTGTGTGTGATGTAGGGCATATGGTTCAGTGCAACTAACTGTTTGCAATGAGGAGCAACAAAATAAACGGGCAGCCAGATGAATGTGTGTGCAATAAACAGCATACGGTTCACTAGGATGAACTGTTGTTGATTAGGCAACACAAAAGAAACAGTCAGCCAGATCAAGGTGTGTGTGATATATGGCATACGGTTCACTCGGATGAACTGTTGTGGTGAGACAAGAGAACATAAATGGTTCAATATAACAAGATGTGTGTGATACGTGGCAAACATGTCTGTAATCAGAAATGTGTGCGAAGACCGCAAATAACACAGACGATTGCTGCTAATAAGACGTGTGTGTTGTGCGATGGGATTGCATACAGAACAACAATATATTGAACCGTTTTTTACACCACTGCTAATAAGACGTATATATAGACACACACACACACACACACACACACACTTATAAGGACATGGTTGCATAACTAAATTAAATATCCACTTACATAGGTGGCTACTACAACCATGGCATTTGCACACACCAAAGTAAATTATTACATGCATAATTACATAGGTGGCTACTACACACATGCCATTTCCATACACCAAAGTAAACTATATATTACATGCATGATTAACTAGCATAAATGATCATCTGATCATCATCTACTGCTTGTGACACTTGCTCTGCTTGTGGCTCGATCCGATCTCGTTGATTTGGGTAACGAGGCACTTCCGCATGTCAATGATCCCATGTGCATCTCGTAGCATGTGTACATGCTCTTGGCCGCGAACCTAAGGTGAGGTTCATCCAGTCGCTGCATACAGGCCCTGTGCCAGGATACGGGACTTGTTCTCTAGGCATCCTGCTTCATCTTTTCATAGTAGGGGTCGATGATGGCCGAGGCGAGTTCAACCAGGGAGTCCTTCTTCGTGCTACCCCATACCCTGTAGTGCTCACGGATTTCGACAAGGTTCTTGCAGGCCAAGCCCGTAACCCTGAGCGCTTTTACATTGTCGGTAGTTTCCACCATAGCGAACTTGTAGTCGGCGTTGTTGAAAAACCTGGCGAAACAGACGCAAGGCTCCGTGGCCAAGCAGTATTGGTAGATGAGGACATGATGGCGCACACACAACTGGGCGATGGCAACCTTCTAATCTTTGCTGGGAAGACCGGTGGTGTACTGGAGGTTGATGCCGACCACCTTGTACTTGTCTCCAGCAAGCAACTGCTCAACGGTGTTGATGTAGTCGTTCACCATGGCCGGGTCGATGGTGTACACCACCGAGAGATCCGTCTTCCTCGTGTGGGTCTCCACTTTATGCTCGCCGAACTCCATTGGAGCGCCGCTAGACATCCCCTCTCTATGTGTCGTCGTGGGTGTGCTTGTTGTGTTGTGGGGCATGATCGAAAGGTTGAAGAGACTAAGGTTATAATGGTCGCAGGAATTAAAGGGGAAGCCGGACAGCCTGGAATATCGATCGGCACGCCCTGATGGTAGTTGTAATTCACAACGTGTAACTCCATCATGTCGCACATAACTGCATTGCGTGGCAACACGCGCGGCGCAACCGCATGCATATGGGCCCCCCGACGTGATCGTGCGTAGGCCCAACCGCTGGCGGAGCACGCGCGGAGGGAGGCGAGCAGAGCGTTCCGCAGTCGCCTCAACCGAGCAGTTAAACACACAAGTTGAACACGCAAGGAAAAGCTGTCCTCAACCCGAGCGCGCCGACGGACGCGAGAAGATCGCGCCGCTGCGCCTAACGGCGAGCACAGCATGCTGCGGCGCCTAACGGTGAGTAGAGCTTTTCGAGGGACGCGAGCAGAGGCCGGCACAGTGATACATGGCAAATAAGATGAAGTGTGCGAGCGATGTCGGAGACATCAAGCACGAATCAGATTTGAGTTGCGTGTGTGATACATGGCATACTGATACGTCTCCGTCGTATCTATAATTTTTTATTGTTCCATGCCAATATTATACAACTTTCATATACTTTTGGCAACTTTTTATACGTACTATTTTTGGGACTAACATATTGATCCAGTGCCCAGTGCCAGTTCCTATTTGTTGCATGTTTTTTTTGTTTCACAGAAAATGCATATCAGACGGAGTCCAAATGGGATAAAAACGGACGGAGTTTTTTTTGGAATATTTATGAATTTTGGGAAGAAGAGTCAACGCGAGACGATGCTCGAGGGGCCCACGAGGAAGGGGGGCGCCCCTGACCCTCGTGGACACCCCGTAAGGCGGTTGTTGCCCTTCTTTCGCCGCAAGAAAGCTAATATCCAGAAACAAATCGTGTTCAAAGTTTCAATCCAATCGGAGTTACGGATCTCCGAGAATATAAGAAACGGCGAAAGGGCAGAATTTGGAACGCAGAAACAGAGAGAGACAGAGAGACAGATCCAATCTCGGAGGGGCTCTCGCCCCTCCCACGTCAGGGAGGCCATGGACCAGAGGGGAAATCCTTCTCCCACCTAGGGATAAGGTCAAGGAAGAAGAAGAAGGAGGGGGCTCTCTCCCCCTCGCTTCCGGTGACGTCGGAGTGCCACCAGGGGCCATCATCATCACCGCGATCTACACCAACATCCCCGTCGTCTTCACCAACATCTTCATCACCTTCCCCCATCTATCTACAGTGGTCCACTCTCCCGCAACCCGTTGTACCCTCTACTTGAACATGGTGCTTTATGCTTCATATTATTATCCAATGATGTGTTGCCATCCTATTATGTCTGAGTAGATTTTCATTGTCCTATCGGTAATTGGTGAATTGCTATGATTGGTTTAATTTGCTTGTGGTTATGTTGTTGTCCTTTGGTGCCCATCATATGAGCGCGCACATGGAACACACCATAGGGTTAGTTGTATGTTGATAGGACTATGTATTGGAGGGCAAGAGTGACAGAAGCTTCAACCTAGCATAGAAATTGATGCATACGGGATTGAAAGGGGACCAATATATCTTAATGCTATGGTTGGGTTTTACCTTAATCAACGTTAGTAGTTGCGGATGCTTGCTAATAGTTCCAATCATAAGTGCATAGAATTCCAAGTCAGGGATGACATGCTAGTAGTGGCCTCTCCCACATAAAACTTGCTATCGGTCTAGTAAAGTAGTCAATTGCTTAGGGACAATTTCGCAACTCCTACCACCACTTTTCCACACTCGCTATACTAACTTTATTGCGTCTTTATGTAAACAGCCCCTAGTTTTTATTTACTTGGTCTTTTTATTCGTGCAAACCTATCCAACAACACCTACAAAGTACTTCTAGTTTCATACTTGTTTTAAGTAAAGTGAACGTTAAGCGTGCGTAGAGTTGTATTGGTGGTCGATAGAACTTGAGGGAATATTTGTTCTACCTTTAGCTCCTCGTTGGGTTCGACACTCTTACTTATCGAAAGAGGCTACAATTGATCCCCTATACTTGTGGGTTATCAAGACCTTTTTCTAGCGCCGTTGCCGGGGAGTTATAGCGTGGGGTGAATATTCTCGTGTGTGCTTGTTTGCTTTATCACTAAGTAGTTTTTATTTTGTGCTCTTGTTTTCTATATTTAGTTATGGGTAGGAAATGCAAAATACCAAAAAAAATAGTTGTACCTACTACACCAATGGTTGAAGAACCACTCAAAATCTATCACACTCCTAAAGATTTTTACTTGGATCATCTTCGATCCCTTTGTGCTCGTGCTGAAACCCCAACTAGCTTAGTTGAGGGAAAATATTTAGATGAGCATGCTTGTTATGTGCGACACCACTTATCTCATAAAGGGAAACTTTTACTGGACCAAATTCATCGTTTGCAATGCTATGTTGGAATTTATGTGAAATATATGATTTTACTTGTTTTCTGAAGACCCTAAGAAACACCTTCCCTACCAATGTGAGTTTAGTGATAATGGAATTGTATCTTCGTATGCTAAGGGTGTTTATAATTACTATGATGTTCAACAAATTGAAGAATTTGTTGCTTTTAAGGGTGCTTATGAAATTGCTTCTTTGATTGGAAAGTATGATGCTACTCTTTACAAATCTGAAAATTTTGCCATACTTAAATATTGTTATGATAATTATGCTTTTAATTCCTATATTAAACCATATACTGAGGACTCATCTGCTATCCAAGAAGAGACTAATATTTTGTAGGAGTCTATGGAAGAAGAAATTGATGAAACTGTGAGCTCATTGGATGAAAAAGATGATGAGGAGAGCAAAGAACAAAAGGAGGAAGAGCGGATTAGCTACCTGTGCCCACCTTCTAATGAGAGTAACTCTTCAACTCATACATTGTTTAATTTCCCTTCGTGCTTACCGAAGGATGAATGATATGATGATTGTTATGATCCCGTTGATTCTTTTGAAATATCCCTTTTTGATGATGCTTGCTATGCTTGTGGCCAAGATGCCAATATGAATGATGCTTATGGAGATGAACTTGCTATAGTTCCTTATGTTAAACATGAAATTGTTGCTATTGCACCCACACTATATTGGAGAAGTTTGCTCTTATTAAGGATTATGTTGATGGGTTGCATTTTACCGTTGCACATGATGATTTTGATAGATATAATATGGATGTGCTTGCTGCTCCAACTTGCAATTATTATGAGAGAGGAACTACATCTCCGCCTCTTTATGTTTCCAACACGATAAAATTGCAAGAAACTGCTTATACTATGCATTGGCCTTCACTTGGTGTGCATGAATTGTTCTTTTATGACATGTCGACGCATAGGAAGAGAGTTAGACTTTGTTGTTGCATGATATACGTTACTTTATGCTCACTACTAAATCACAAATCATTGTTAATTAAAATTGGCTTTGATATACCTTGGGCTCCGGGTGGATCCATTACTTGAGCACTATATGCCTGGCTTAATGGATTTAGAGAAAGCGCTGCCAGGGAGACAACTCGGAAGTTTTAGAGAGTCATTTATTTCTGTTTTGTGCTTTTATAAAGTTTATTTAATAAAAATAATGTGTCAAGGTTTGCCTTTAGGATGTTTACAATGCTTGTTGGTTTGTGCGGTGTAGGACGGTAACTTTGGTTGTAGTGCGCGATTTTACATTTTTTACTGGAACGTCAAACAGTTATGAAACTTTTTGCACTGTCTTTATATACGAATGTTTTATTTTTTCCTAATTGTTTCAGAATTTTTGGAGTAATAGAAATATGGTGAATGTTCCGATTACTACAGACTGTCATGTTTAAGACAGATTCTGTTTTTGCTGCATAGTTTGCTTGTTTTGATAAAACTATCAATTTCTATGAGTGGATTAAGCCATGGAAAAGTTATATTACAGTAGCTACAATTCAAAAACAAAATTTGAATTGGTTTGCAACAGTACTTAGAGTAGTGATTTGCTTTATTATACTAACGGATCTTACCGAGCTTTCTGTTGAGTTTTGTGTGGATGAAGTGTTTGAAGATCGAGGAGGTCTCGATGTGAGGAGAAGGAGGAGAGGCAAGAGATCAAGCTTGGGGATGCCCAAGGCACCCCAAGTGAATATTCAAGGAGACTCAAGCATCTAAGTTTGGCGATGCCCGGGAAGGCATCCCATCTTTCTTCAACAAGTATAGGTATGTTTTTCGGATTCGTTTCATTCAGGTGATATGTGCAAATCTTGGAGCGTCTTTTGAATTTAGTTTTCACTTTTATTTTATGAACCATGCTGGTATGAGATAGTCCTTGGTTGATTTATAGAATGCTCTTTGCACTTCACTTATATATTTTGAGTATGGCTTTATAGAATGCTTCATGTGCTTCACTTATATTATTTGAAGTTTGGATTGGATGTTTCTCTTCACATAGAAAACCGCCATTTGTAGAATGCTATTTTGCTTCACTTATATTTGTTAGAGCGTGGGCATATCTTTTGTAGAAAGAATTAAACTCTCTTGCTTCACTTATATCTATTTAGAGAGATGACAGGAATTGGTCATTCACATGGTTAGTCATAAAATCCTACATAAAACTTGTAGATCACTGAATATGATATGTTTGATTCCTTGCGATAGTTTTGCGATATAGAGATGATAATATGTGTGAGGTTCTAGTAAATGGTCGTATTTAGTAAGAATATTGGTGTTAAGGTTTGTGATTCCCGAAGCATGCACGTATGGTCTCCTAACTATGTAACCAAATTGGTGCGCATTGTATTTTGATTGTTTATCTTTGCGTGAAGGTCGGAGGCGCGCGATGGTTAACTCCTACCAACCTTCCCCCTAGGAGCATGCGTAGTAGTACTTTGCTTCGAGGGCTAATAAACTTTTGTAATATGTATATGAGTTCTTTATGACTAATGTGAGTCCATGGATTATACGCACTCTTACCTTTCCGCAATTTGCTAGCCTCTACGGTACCGTGCATTGCCCTTTCTCACCTCGAGAGTTGGTGCAAACTTCAACGGTGCATCCAAACCACGTGATACGATACGCTCTATCACACATAAGCGTCCTTATGTCTTCCTCAAAACAGCCACCATACCTACCTATCATCGCATTTCCATAGCCATTCCGAGATATATTGCCATGTAACTTCCATCATCATCATATACATGACTTGAGCATTCATTGTCATATTGCTTTGCATGATCGTAAGATAGCTAGCATGACGTTTTCATGGCTTGTCCGTTTTTTGATACCTTTGTTATGCTAGATCATTGCACATCCCGGTACACCACCGGAGGCATTCACATAGAGTCATATCTTTGTTCTAGATATCGAGTTGTAATATTGAGTTGTAAGTAAACAAAAGTGGGATGATCATCATTATTAGAGCATTGCCCCAGTGAGGAAAGGATGATGGATACTATGATTCCCCCACAAGTCGGGATGAGACTCCGGACTTTATGAAAAATAAAAGAGGCCAAAGAAGCCCAAATAACAAAAGAGGCCAAAGAAGCCCACCAAAAAAAGGAAAAAATAAAATAAAAAAATGAGAGAGAAAGAGAGGAGGGGCAATGTTACTATCCTTTTACCACACTTGTGCTTCAAAATAGCACCATGTTCTTCATATAGAGAGTCTCTTGAGTTATTACTTTCATATACTAGTGGGAATTTTCATTATAGACCTTGGCTTGTATATTCCAATGATGGGCTTCTAATACGTCTCCAATGTATCTATAATTTATGAAGTATTCATGCTATTATATTATATATTTTGGATGTTTATGGGATTTACTAAGCACTTTTATATTATTTTTGGGACTAACCAATTAACCGGAGGCCCAGCCCAGATTGTTGATTTCTTGCCTATTTCAGTGTTCTATAGAAAAGGAAAATCAAATGGAGTCCAAACGTAACGAAACCTTCGGGGGAGTTACTTTTGGAACGGAAGCAATCCAGGAGACTTGGAGTAGACGTAGGGAATCTTCGAGGTGGCCACGAGGGTCAGGGGCGCGCCCTACCCCCTGGGCGCCCCCCACCCTCATGGGCCCCTCGTGGCTCCTCTAACCGACTTCTTTCGCCTATATATGTCCATATACCCCAAAAACATCGAGGATCACAATAGATCGGGAGTTCCGCCGCCGCAAGCCTCTGTAGCCACCAAAAACCAATCGGGGCCCTATTCTGGCACCCTGCCGGAGGGGGGGAATCCCTCACTGGTGGCCATCTTCATCATCCCGGCTCTCTCCATGACAAGGAGGGAGTAGTTCACCCTCGGGGCTGAGGGTATGTACCAGTAGCTATGTGTTTGATCTCTCTCTCTCTCGTGTTCTTGATTTGGCACGATCTTGATGTATCGCGAGCTTTGCTATTATAGTTGGATCTTATGATGTTTCTCCCCCTCTACTCTCTTGTAATGGATTGAGTTTTCCCTTTGAAGTTATCTTATCGGATTGAGTCTTTAATGATTTGAGAACACTTGATGTATGTCTTGAGTGGGATACCCCGTGGTGACAATGGGGTATTCTATTGATTCACTTGATGTGCGTTTTGGTGATCAACTTGCGGGTTCCGTGACCTTGGGAATCTATGCATAGGTGTTGGCACACGTTTTCGTCTTGATTATCTGGTAGAAACTTTGGGGCACTCTTTAAAGTTCTTTGTGTTGGTTGAATATATGAATCTAAGATTGTGTGATGCATATCATATAATCATACCCACGGATACTTGAGGTGACATTGGAGTATCTAGGTGACATTAGGGTTTTGGTTGATTTGTCTCTTAAGGTGTTATTCTAGTACGAACTCTATGATAGATCGAACGGAAAGAATAGCTTCGTGTTATTTTACTACAGACTCTTGAATAGATTGATCAGAAAGGATAACTTTGAGGTGGTTTTGTACCCTACAATAATCTCTTTGTTTGTTCTCCGCTATTAGTGACTTTGGAGTGACTCTTTGTTGCATGTTGAGGGATAGTTATATGATCTAGTTATGTTATAATTGTTGAGAGAACTTGCACTAGTGAAAGTATGAACCCTAGGCCTTGTTTCCTAGCATTGCAATATACCGTTCATGCTCGCTTTTACCACTTGTTACCTTGCTGTTTTTATATTTTCTGATTACAAAGACCTATATCTATTATCCATATTGCACTTGTATCACCATCTCTTCGCCGAACTAGTGCACTTATACAATTTATCATTGTATTGGGTGTGTTGGGGACACAAGAGACTCTTTGTTATTTTGTTGCAGGGTTGTTTGAGAGAGACCATCTTCATCCTACACCTCCCACGGATTGATAAACCTTAGGTCATCCACTTGAGTGAAATTTGCTACTGTCCTACAAACCTCTGCACTTGGAGGCCCAACAACGTCTACAAGAAGAAGGTTGTGTAGTAGACATCAAGCTCTTTTCTGGCGCCGTTGCCGGGGAGGTGAGTGCTTGAAGGTATATCTTTAGATCTTGCAATCGAATCTTTTTGTTTCTTGTTTTATCACTAGTTTAGTTTATAAAATAAAACTAAAAAAATGGAATTGAGTTTGCCTCATACACTTCGTATTTTTAATATCTTTCGTGAGAATGATGGAAAGGAAAAATGTGCGCAAGTGCTAGAAGAAGAAGTCTATAAAATGTTTGGCACTAAATCTTTGAATGATGAACATGATTGCAATGTTGTTAGTATGAACTCTTTGAATATCCATAGTACTAATGATGATTGCACTAGTCATGATGAAAATGTCTCTTATAAGCATGTCTATTTTTGTGGAGTGCATAGAGTTTGCAAGTACACACCAAATAGGGAAGATAGATTTTGCAAGAGGCATAAGTATTTGGAAACTAATTGGTTGCAAGAAAGGCTAGGTGTGAGTGTTGAAAATTTAAAATTTCTTTACCGTACTTGTGAACTTTGCAATGAACGTGGTCATTTAAATCTCCGATGCAAATTGTTTCATGATCGAATCGTGTCCAAAATTTGTGATGACTTGATTTCCCTCACACACCATAATGGACTTAGTTTGCTTTTGGGTTATGAAGAAATGAAATGTGCAACTAAGCATATTCCAGAATATAACCTTGAGAAATTCCTTGATATTGATCTAGAGGAAATTTATATGTATTGTACGGTGAATTGCATTGAAAATCCTTATATTGTCAATTACATAAAGAAAAGAAAGCAAATAGAAGATGAAGAGAATACTAATGAAAGGGAAGATACTTCCCAATATCCTCCTATTATTTCTTATGATGAATCGGGTAACGAGGAGGAGCTTTCTATTCAACCAATCTCATTAATAAGGAGCTCAAAAAAGAGGGTTAAACCCACACATGATGTGAAGAAGAAAAAGAAAACATGGAGAAGCAAAGGTAGAAAGGTATCCCTCTCAAATGGTGTTGCTCCTATTATTCATTGTGATGATGATAATTGCTATACTATTGGTGATATCCATACTATTAATGATGACAGTGATTATGCTTATGATATGAAAAGGCCCAAGCTTGGGGATACTATGTTTAATGAGAATGACATGTTTGAGAATATATTTGCTGCAATTAATGTTTGTCCTAAGCTTGGGGATGCTATGTTTAATGAAGATGATATTTTTAGCTTCCCAAGTTTCGATGAGCAAATTTATTATGATGATAGCATGTCTCCTACTTATGGTGATTATATTGATCAAAGTGGGTTTGGAAGAGTGTCAACTTTAGGAAGTAATGATCCCACTATTCTGGAGAATGTTGAATCTTATTTTGATATTTATGAAAGTGGATTTGGAGAGGTCATGACTTTATTTAGTGATGAATCCACTATCTTGGAAGAGGTCTCAATTGATTATGATGAGAACAAAGTTGCTACTTATGATGATTATTGTGATGAAACTTATGATATAAAAAGTAGTGATGATTATATCTATAAAACTTGTCATGATTATGATTGCCCTTTTTCTGAACATTACTCTTTTAATGTGGAAATAATTTATAGTATTCGAGTCTCTTATGATACTCCCACTATTCCAAACGAGAAGAATTTTGCTTATGTGGAGAGTAATAAAATTTCTATGCTAGTAGATCATGAAAAGAATGCTTTAGGTGCTGGTTATATTGATGAATACATTCATGGTGCTACTAAAATTATTATGAGGGAGGAATATATGCTTGTAGGAATTGCAATAATATCAAGTCTCCTCTCTATGTGCTTAAAATCTTGAAGTTATACTTGTTTTGACTTCCTATGCTAGTTGATTATTGTTCCCATAAGTTGTTTGCTCATAAAATACCTATGAATAATAAGTGGTTTAGGCTTAAATGTGCTAGTCATATTCTTCATGATGCTCTGTTTATGTTTCAATTCTTATCTTTTATGTGAGCATCATTGGCATCATCATGCCTAGCTAGAAAGGCATTAAAGAAAAGCGCTTGTTGGGAGACAACCCAATATTTACCTTTACTGTTTTTGTGTGTTCACATGATTATGCTACAATAGTAATCATGTTTTATAGCTTTTCTTTCAATAAAGTGCCAAGTAAGACCTTTAGGAAAGCTTACGGTGATAGTTGTGTTGATCCTGCTGAAAATCAGAAACTTTTGCACCCAGTAAATTAGTTCTGGTAATTCACAGAAACGTGATCTTGATCTGTTTCTTTTTTCTATGGATTGGCACACAAATTTCTCAGGCTTTCCTAATTTTGTAGAATGTTTCGAGTTCCATAAGTATACGTTTGATACAGATTATTACAGACTGTTCTGTTTTTGACAGATTCTGTTTTCTATGTGTTGTTTGCTTATTTTGATGAATCTATGAGTAGCATCGGAGGGTATGAACCATAGAAAAGTTGTCATACAGTAGATATTACACCAATATGAATTTAGAATGAGTTCACAACAGTACCTAAGTGGTGATTTATTTTCTTATACTAACGGAGCTTACGAGTTTTCTGTTGAGTTTTGTGTTGTGAAGTTTTCAAGTTTTGGGTAAAGATTCGATGGACTATGGAATAAGGAGTGGCAAGAGCCTAAGATTGGGGATTCCCAAGGCACCCCAAGGTAATATTCAAGGACAACCAAGAGCCTAAGCTTGGGGATGCCCTGGATGGCATCCCTCTTTCGTCTTCGTTCATCGGTAACTTTACTTGGAGCTATATTTTTATTCACCACATGATATGTGTTTTGCTTGGAGCGTCATTTTATTTTCTTTTGTTTTGCTTGTTGTTTGAATAAAATACCAAGATCTAAAATTCTTAAATGTTAGAGAGTCTTCACATAGTTACATAATTATTTAACTACTCATTGATCTTCACTTATATCTTTTTGGAGTAGTTTGTCATTTACTCGTGTGCTCCACTTATATCCTATGAGTAAATGGTTGAATGATTTGAATATAATAAATCTGAAATTATATATGTTTCATATGCTTATCCCATGGGGATTAATGACTTCACATCTAAGAAGTAGAGGTGGTAAGTTTATTGAAGGTTAGCAAACATTGTATTGGTCACTTGAACAATTCATGAAAGAATATTGAAGGATGAGAGATTTCACATATAAATATACTATATTAGACATCTTCTATGATTGTGAGCCCCATTAATTATTTTCAAACCTGAGAAAATTAGTTGAAATTGGACAAGGAAGACAACGTAATGAGTTATGCTTGGATATATTTGTATAGAAGTTATATTGTTATAGATCCTCCAACATGTGGTGCTTGCTATTTAGAATCCTTTGCTAGCCAAAATATCTGTACTAAGTGGGAATACTGCTTGTGCATCCAAATTCCATGAACCAAGTTTCTTCCATGAGTGTCCACCATACCTACCTGTATGCGGTATTTACCTGCCGTTCCAAGTAAATTTGCATGTGCCAGACTCTAAACCTTCAAATAATAATATGTTTTGTATGCCCGAATCGCTCATGTAGCGACTAGGGGCTGTCAGTATCTTCCATGCTAGGTGGGTTATTCTCACGATGAGTGGAATCCGCTCATCATTCACGAGAAAAATGGCTAGTAACTGGGATGCCCAGTCCCATGATCAAAAGATCAAAATCAAATCAAAATAATTGCAAACAAAACTCCCCCAGGATTATTGTTAGTTGGAGGCACCCGTTGTTTTGGGAAAGCCATGGATTGATTATTTTTGGTGGAGGGGGAGTAAAAACTTTAACATTCTATTTGGGAACCGCCTATAATGTATCTAGTATGGAAGATATCGGGAACTCTTGGTTGTTATGTTGACAATGAAAGCATACCTCTCAAAATTATTTTCATCTCTGTTTAAAAGCTTCGAGCTCTGGCACCTCTGCAAATCCCTACTTCCTCTATGAAGGGCTTATCTTTTACTTTTATGCAAGAGTCAGTAGTATTCCTTCTCATTCCAACCTACTCTTTAGTTGGCAAGCATCGTGTGATGGGAAAAGATCTAAGCATATATGGCCATTCAAATATATTTGATCATGAATTATTATTGTTGACAATTATCTATATGATAAGTAAGTTGGGAGGCGAAACATTAAGCCCCTATCTTTCTCTGGGTTCGATGGATGCTATTTGTTCTAAAAATATGCTTTGAGTGGTAGCAATCATGGAAGACTATATGATAGTTGAGTATGTGGGATTTGCTAAATCAAAGCTCTTACATAGACCCTTCCTGAAAATAAGATGAATTGCAATTGTTTGATGATTGAGAACATAGTTTGCTAGTTTTCAAGAAAGTTTATGGTCTATGCTTTAACATGTAAATAGCTTGTTACTTGATCGTGAGAAGTTTTATGAGATGAGCTACTGTTATGACATATAATGATGCTAGAAAAGGTGACTGAAATTATCGTTGATCAAACTTGTTCACCTACTAGCATTCACACTTCATAAATTATTTCTTTTTATCATTTACCTACTCGAGGACGAGCAGGAATTAAGCTTGGGGACGCTGATACGTCTCCAACGTATCTATAATTTATGAAGTATTCATGCTATTATATTATCTGTTTTGTATGTTTACGGGCTTTACTAAGCACTTTTATATTATTTTTGGGACTAACCTATTAACCGGAGGCCCAACCCAAATTGTTGTTTTCTTGCCTATTTCAATGTTTTGAAGAAAAGGAATATCAAACGGAGTCCAAACGGAACGAAACCTTCGAGAGAGTTATTTTTGGAACGGAAGCAATCCAGGAGACTTGGAGTAGATGTTAGGGAAGCTTCGAGGTGGCCACGAGGGTCAGGGGCGCGCCCTACCCCGCTGGGCACGCCCCCACCCTCGTGGGGCCCTCGTGGCTCCCCTGACCGACTTCTTTCACCTATATATGTCCATATACCCTCAAAACATCGAGGAGAACAATAGATCAGGAGTTCCGCCGCTGCAAGCCTCTGTAGCCACCAAAAACCAATCGGGACCCTGTTCCGGCACCCTGCCGGAGGGGGGCTCCCTCACCGGTGGCCATATTCATCATCCCGGCGCTCTCCATGACGAGGAGGGAGTAGTTCACCCTCGGGGCTGAAGGTATGTACCAGTAGCTATGTGTTTGATCTCTCTCTCTCTTGTGTTCTTGATTTGGCATGATCTTGATGTATCACGAGCTTTGCTATTATAGTTGGATCTTATGATGTTTCTCCCCCTCTACTCTCTTGTAATGGATTGAGTTTTCCCTTTGAAGTTATCTTATCGGATTGAGCCTTTAAGGATTTGAGAACACTTGATGTATGTCTTGCGTGGGATACCCGTGGTGACAATGGGGTATTCTATTGATTCACTTGATGTGTGTTTTGGTGATCAACTTGCGGGTTCTGTGACCTTGGGAATCTACGCATACGGGTTGACACACGTTTTCGTCTTGATTCTCCGATAGAAACTTTGGGGCACTCTTTGAAGTTCTTTGTGTTGGTTCAATAGATGAATCTGAGATTGTGTGATGCATATCGTATAATCATACCCACGGATACTTGAGGTGACATTGGAGTATCTAGGTGACATTAGGGTTTTTGTTGATTTGTGTCTTAAGGTGTTATTCTAGTACGAACTCTATGGTAGATCAAACGGAAAGAATAGCTTCATGTTATTTTACTACGGACTCTTGAATAGATCGATCAGAAAGGATAACTTTGAGGTGGTTTCGTACCCTACAATAATCTATTTGTTTGTTCTCCGCTATTAGTGACTTTGGAGTGACTCTTTGTTGCATGTTGAGGGATAGTTATATGATCCAGTTATGTTATAATTGTTGAGAGAACTTGCACTAGTGAAAGTATGAACCCTAGGCCTTGTTTCCTAGCATTGCAATACCGTTTACGCTCACTTTTACCACTTGTTTCCTTGCTGCTTTTATATTTTCTGATTACAAAAACCTATATCTATCATCCATATTGCACTTGTATCACCATCTCTTCGCTGAACTGGTGCACCTATACAATTTACCATTGTATTGAGTGTGTTGGGGTCACAAGAGACTCTTTGTTATTTTGTTGTAGGGTTGTTTGAGAGAGACCATCTTCATCCTACGCCTCCCACGGATTGATAAACCTTAGGTCATCCACTTGAGGGAAATTTGCTAATGTCCTACAAACCTCTACACTTGGAGGCCCAACAACGCCTACAAGAAGATGGTTGTGTAGTAGACATCAGCTTCCTCAAATGCCCGAGGTCTTCATGAGCAAGCAAGTTGGATGCACACCCACTTAGTCTCAGTTTGAGCTTTCATACACTTATAGCTCTAGTGCATCTGTTGCATGGCAATCCCTAATCCTCGCATTGACATCAATTGATGGGCATCTCCATAGCCCATTGATTAGCCGCGTCGATGTGAGACTTTCTCCCTTTTTGTCTTCTCCACACAACCTCCACCATCATACTCTATTCCACCTGTAGTGCTATATCCATGGCTTGTGCTCATGTACTGCGCAAGGGTTGAAAAAGCTGAAGCGTGTTAAAAAGTATGAACCAATTGCTTGGCTGACACCGGGATGGGCATGAGGGGTACCTTGTGTTAAGAAAAGGGAGCATACAAGACTATATAATTTTGTAGGGATAACATTCTTTAGCATTGGTATTTTGAAAGACATGATTGTTTGTTGGGATGCCCGAGTATTAATTCTTTTATGTCAAATGATAGACTATTGCTTTGATTCACTCGTGTCTTAATATTCATGCCATGATTAGATTTATGATCAAGATTGTGCTAGGTAGCATTCCACATCAAAAATTATCTTTTTTATCATTTACCTACTCGAGGACGAGTAGGAATTAAGCTTGGGGATGCTGATACGTCTCCGTCGTATCTATAGTTTTTGATTGTTCCATGCCAATATTATACAACTTTCATATACTTTTGGCAACTTTTTATACTACTTTTGGGACTAACATATTAATCCAGTGCCCAGTGCCAGTTCCTGTTTGTTGCATGTTTTTTTTGTTTCGCAGAAAAATCATATCAAACATAGTCCAAACGGGGTAAAAATGGACGGAGACTCTTTTTTGGAGTATTTATGAATTTTGGGAAGAAGAATCAACGCGAGACGATGCTTGAGGGGCCCACGAGGCAGGGGGCGCGCCCCTGACCCTCGTGGACACCTCGTAAGGCGGTTGTTGCCCTTCTTTCGCCGCAAGAAAGCTAATATCCAGAAACAAATCGTGTTCAAAGTTTCAATCCAATCGGAGTTACGGATCTCCAGGAATATAAGAAATGGTGAAAGGGCAGAATCTGGAACGCAGAAACAGAGAGAGACAGAGAGACGGATCCAATCTCGGAGGGGCTCTCGCCCCTGCCATGCCATGGAGGCCATGGACCAGAGGGGAAAACCTTCTCCCACCTAGGGAGAAGGTCAAGGAAGAAGAAGGAGGAGGGGGGCTCTCTCCCCCTCGCTTCTAGTGGCGCCGGAGTGCCACCGGGGGCCATCATCATCACCGCGATCTACAGCAACACCCCCGTCATCTTCACCAACATCTTCATCACCTTCCCCCATCTATCTACAACGGTCCACTCTCACGCAACCCACTGTACCCTCTACTTGAACATGGTGCTTTATGCTTCATATTATTATCCAATGATGTGTTGCCATCCTATGATGTCTGAGTAGATTTTCGTTGTCCTATCGATAATTGGTGAATTGCCATGATTGGATTAATTTGCTTGTGGTTATGTTGCTGTCCTTTGGTGCCCATCATATGAGCGCACGCATGGATCACACCATAGGGTTAGTTGTATGTTGATAGGACTATGTATTGGAGGGCAAGAGTGACAGAAGCTTCAACCTAGCATAGAAATTGATGCATACGGGATTGAAAGGGGACCAATATATCTTAATTCTATGGTTGGGTTTTACCTTAATGAACATTAGTAGTTGCGGATGCTTGCTAATAGTGCCAATCATAAGTGCATAGAATTCCAAGTCAGGGATAAAAAGCTAGCAGTGGCCTCTCCCACATAAAACTTGCTATCGGTCTAGTAAAGTAGTCAATTTCTTAGGGACAATTTCGCAACTCCTACCACCACTTTTCCACACTCGCTATACTAACTTTATTGCGTCTTTATCTAAGCAGCCCCTAGTTTTTATTTACATGCTCTTCTTATTCTTGCAAACCTATCCAACAACACCTACAAAGTACTTCTAGTTTCATACTTGTTTTAAGTAAAGCGAACGTTAAGCATGCGTAGAGTTGTATCGGTCGTCGATAGAACTTGAGGGAATATTTGTTCTACCTTTAGCTCCTCGTTGGGTTCGACACTCTTACTTATCGAAAGAGGTTACAATTGATCCCCTATAATTGTGGGTTATCACATACAGTTGATCCATCCTAGTTGTTTGTGATGGAATAAGCCGTGTGTGTTGTGGGCAAACGCTTGCTGGTATATAACTTCAAATTTAACCAACAAAATGTTAATGCATGTTACAAAAATTATATAGCTGGAAACTATGTTCAAATATGAATCCAACAATATAATCTTTGGCGACATGCATTCGTATTTTATTAATTAAATCCTACTTATAAACAGGACGGGGGTATAGTAGGTAATTAAATCGCAAACGTTTTTTTATTAAATGTATGTGTATGTGTCCTTTCATCCTCCTCTAGCACGTCTTGTCACCCCGCTGCCGCAGACGGTTCGAGTGCAAGCTTGAGCAGCGCGCGGGCGCGTTCTTTTGGCCAAATGGTGGTGAGCCCGTTCCCGCGCAACCATGCAGGTTCCCGCGCAAGCTTCCTGCCCGACTCAGTTAAATCCCCCAAAATCCCAATGCTTACCAGCCTAATTTATAAACCCTCACGGCCAGCGAGTCCTGCGTCGCATTTTCCCCTCCCTCCCTGTAGGTTATCTCGTCTGCTTCTCCCACAATCGGCAATGGAACCGGACCGTCGTGTTGCTCAGCCACTCCGCCGTCATCAGAGCACAGCTCCAAGTGGGAGGCTACCCTGTGGCGGCAGCACAGTCCCCGGCGTAGTGTAGTGTGCGTGGCATCCCTATTGGGTGTGTGCGGAATACACACCACATGCTCGGCCGCCAGTGCCCGTCGGCAGCTGTTGTGGCCGTTGTTGTCGCCACAGCTCCGTATAAAGCCAAGGCCATCGCCTACTCTGCCGCCACGGCCCAAAGGCGGGAGGTGGCCGTCGTGGCCACCACTCCACTGCCGGCCATCGTGGCCATCACCCGCTCTGCCAGCACGGCCCAAAGGCGGGAGGTGGTGGTCGTGGCTGCTACCCCATCGTCGGCCGCAATGGCCGCCAGCCCACTGTCAAACGTCGGGATCATCACCCGCTCCGCCACCGCCGCCCGAAGGAGGGAGGCGGAGGTGGAGGCCTGCACGTGTAGCAGAGACCTTGCACGCTACATCGAGTTCCTACGGGAGGAGGAGGAGCGCCTCGTCGAGCACGCAAAGAGCCTTACCGCCGCCGTGGCTGCGGCACACGCCGACGTAGAGGCGAGGAATTAGGAGATCTATGAGCAGTCCGGCCGCTTCAAGAGGGGTCGTCTGGAGCGGTAGAGGGCGTTCGACGTGAGCGTCGCTGATGGTGCAGCAGTGGCAGGCATCGTATTGTAGTTGTCCAGCTTGTCGGTAGGCTCCTCCTCTTCTTCCTCTTACTGAGCGTGCTCGGTAGAGGAGAGGCTGTCGGAATTAGTACAAAGCCCCTCCATAGTAGTAGTAGTATTTAGGGGCTATTTTGTTCAGTTCATCTGACTATAGATGTGGTGAAACTGTACAACATACTTAAAATTAGCTAGTATATTGATGTCTACTACACAACCTTCTTCTTATAGACGTTGTTGGGCCTGCAAGTGCACAGGTTTGTAGGACAGTAGCAAATTTCCCTCAAGTGGATGACCTAAGGTTTATCAATCCGTGGGAGGCGTAGGATGAAGACGGTCTCTCTCAAATAACCCTGCAACCAAATAACAGAAAGTCTCTTGTGTCCCCAACACACCCAATACAATGGTAAATTGTATAGGTGCACTAGTTCGGCGAAGAGATGGTGATACAAGTGCAATATGGATGGTAGATATAGGTTTTTGTAATCTGAAAATATAAAAACAGCAAGGTAACTAATGATAAAAGTGAGCGTAAACGGTATTGCAATGATATGAAACAAGGCCTAGGGTTCATACTTTCACTAGTGCAAGTTCTCTCAACAATAATAACATAGATAGATCATATAACAATCCCTCAACATGCAACAAAGAGTCACTCCAAGGCCACTAATAGCGGAGAACAAACGAAGATATTATGGTAGGGTACGAAACCACCTCAAAGTTATTCTTTCGGATCAATCTATTCAAGAGTTCGTACTAGAATAACACCTTAAGACACAAATCAACCAAAACCCTAATGTCACCTAGATACTCCATTGTCACCTCATGTATCCGTGGGCACGATTATACGATATGCATCACACAATCTCAGATTCATCTATTCAACCAACACAAAGTACTTCAAAGAGTGCCCCAAAGTTTCTACCGGAGAGTAAAGATGAAAACGTGTGCCAACCCCTATGCATAGGTTCATGGGCGGAACCCGCAAGTTGATCACCAAAACATACATCAAGTGGCACGTGATATCCCATTGTCACCACAGATAAGCACGGCAAGACATACATCAAGTGTTCTCAAATCCTTAAAGACTCAATCCAATAAGATAACTTCAAAGGGAAAACCCAATTCATCACAAGAGAGTAGAGGGGGAGAAACATCATAAGATCCAACTATAATAGCAAAGCTCGCGATACATCAAGATCATGCCATGGAAAGAACACGAGAGAGAGAGAGAGAGAGATCAAACACATAGCTACTGGTACATACCCTCAGCCCCGAGGGCGAACTACTCCCTCCTCGTCATGGATAGCGCCGGGATGATTAAGATGGCCACCGGTGAGGGATCCCCCCCCCCCCTCCGGCAAGGTGCCGGAACGGGCTCCCGAGAGGTTTTTGGTGGCTACAAAGGCTTGCGACAGCGGAACTCCTGATCTATCTTCGTATTTGATGTTTTTAGGGTATGTGGACTTATATAGGCGAAAGAAGTCGGTCGTGGGAGCCTCAAGGGGCCCAGGAGATAGGGGCGCCCATGGGGGTGGGCGCGCCCTCCTATCTCCTGGCTTCCTTGAACCTTCCCTGGCTTGAACTCCAAGTCTCCCGGATCATATCCTTTCCAAAAATCACGCTCCCGAAGGTTTCATTCCGTTTGGACTCCGTTTGATATTCCTTTTCTTCGAAATACTGAAACAGGTAATAAAACAGCAATATGGGCTGGGCCTCCAGTTAATAGGTTAGTCCCAAAAGTAATATAAAAGTGTATAATAAAGCCCGTAATCATTCAAAACAGATAATAAAATAGCATGAATGCTTCATAAATTATAGATACGTTGGAGACGTATCAGCATCCCCAAGCTTAATTCCTGCTCGTCCTCGAGTAGGTAAATGATAAAAGAAAGAATTTATGAAGTGTGAATGCTAGAAGGTGCACAAGTTTGATCAATGATAATTTCAATCACCTTTTCTAGCACGATTATATGTCATAACAGTAGTTCATCTCATAAAACTTCTCACGATCAAGTAACAAGCAATTCACATGTTAAAGCATAGACCATAAACTTTCTTAAAAACTAGCAAACTTCATTCTTAGCCATCAAACAATTACAATTCATCTTATTTTCAGGAAGGGTCTATGTCAAAGCTTTGATTTAGTAAACTCCACATACTCAACTATCATATAGTCTTCTACAATTGCTAACACTCACGCAATACTAATGGTTATGGATTTTTAATCGGACAGTAAGAAAGATAGGGGCTTATAGTGTTGCCTCCCAACGTATTCACCTTTGGGTGATGTCAACAATAATAGTTCATGCTAACTTTCATCCAATTGGATATATATCAGGATCTTTCCAACACGAGGTGCTTGCCAAAGGATAAAATGAAAAAGGGAAAGGTGAAGATCACCTTGACTCTTGCATAAAATTAAAAGATAGGCCCTTCGTAGAGGGAAGCAGGGATTTGCAGAGGTGCCAGAGCTCAATTTTGAAATAGAGATAAATAATTTTGAGAGGTATGATCTCATTGTCAACATAACAACCAAGAGTTCCCAATATCTTCCATACTACATACATTATAGGCGGTTCCCAAACAGAATGGTAAAAAAATTTACTCCCCCTCCGCCAACAATCATCAATCCATGGCTTGCCTGAAACAACGGGTGCCTCCAACTAACATCAAACCTGGGGGAGTTTTGTTTGCAATTATTTTTTATTTGATTTTGATATTTTGATCATGGGACTGGGCATCCCGGTTACCAGCCATTTTTCTCGTGAATGATGAGCGGAGTCCACTCATCTTGAGAATAACCCACATAGCATGGACGATACTAATAGCCCCTAGTCGCTACATGAGCGATTCGGGCATACAAAACAGATTATTATTTGAAGGTTTAGAGTTTGGCACATGCAAATTTACTTGGAACGGCAGGTAAATACCGCATATAGGTAGGTATGGTGGACACTCATGGCAAAAACTGGGTTTAAGGATATTTGGAAGCACAAGTAGTATCTCTACTTGGTGCAAGGAATTTTGGCTAGCATGAGGGGGAAAGGAAAGCTCAACATGTTTGACTGATCCATGACAATATACTTTAACTGAGATGTGAGAAAACATAACCCATTATGTTGTCTTCCTTGTCCAACATCAACTCTTTAGCATGTCATACTTAATGAGTGCTCAAAATTATAAAAGATGTCTAGGATAGTATATTTATATGTGAAATCTCTCTTCCTTCATATTCTTTCATGAATTGTTCAAATGACCAATACAATGCTTGCTAACCTTCAATAAATTTACAACCTCTACTTTTTAGATGTAAAGTCATTACTCCCCATGGGATAAGCAAATGAGTCATATATAATTTCAGGTTTATGACAATCAACTCATTCAACAATTTACTCATAGGATATAAGTGAAGCACACGAGTAAATGACAAACTACTCCAAAAAGATATAAGTGAGGATCAATGAGTAGCTAGATAATTATGTAACTATGTGAAGACTCTCTCTCTCATTAAAGAATTTCAGATCTTGGTATTATATTCAAACAGCAAGCAAAGCAAAATGACATTGCCAGGATAGCACAACTCATGTGAAGAAGCAAAAACTTAGGTTCAACCGATACTAACCGATAATTGTTGAAGAAGAAAGGTGGGATGCCTAACGGGGCATCCCCAAGCTTAGATGCTTGAGACTTCTTGAAATATTATCTTGGGGTGCCTTGGGCATCCCCAAGCTTGAACTTTTGTGTCTCCTTAATTCCTCTCATATCATGGTTTCTCTATTTCTCAAAAGCTTCATCCACACCAAACTCAACAAGAACTCATGAGATAGGTTAGTATAAACCAATGCAAAACCTTATCATTTTCTACTGTAACAAATCACTAAAATTACTATTCAACATTGCATACTAAATGCCTCTGCATATTTAATACTCCTATCCTCAAATAGAATCATTAAACAAGCAAACATATGCAAACAATGCAAACATAACAGCAATCTGCCAAAACAGTATAGTCTGTAAAGAATGCAAGATTCATCATACTTCCCTAACTCCAAAAATTATGAGAAAAATATTATGCTGTAGAAGATTTATCAGAGCTCAATATGCAAAAAGTTTCAACATTATATCATTCTCTGACTTTTCTAGGGAATTTTTGCAACAGCGGTAAAATTTCTGTTTTCAAACAGCAACATGTATACTAGAAAAATAAGCATGGTAAAGGCTATCCTTGACATTTTTATTGAAACTAAAGATGCAAAACATTATTCTAAATAACAGCAAGCAAATACTAACAAAAGAAAATGACGCTCCAAGCTAAACACATATCATGTGGTGAATAAAAATATAGCTCCAAGTAAAGTTACCGATGAACGAAGACGAAAGAGGGGATGCCTTCCGGGGCATCTCCAAGCTTAGGCTCTTGGTTGTCCTTTAATATTACCTTGGGGTGCCTTGGGAATCCCAAGCTTAGGCTCTTGACACTCCTTATTCCATAGTCCATCGAATCTTTACCCAAAACTTGAAAACTCCACAACACAAAACTCAACAGAAAACTCGTAAGCTCCGTTAGTATAAGAAAATAAAACCACCACTTAGGTACTGTAATGAACTCATTCTAAATTCATATTGGTGTAATATATACTGTATTCCAACTTCTCTATGGTTCATATCCTCCGATACCACTCATAGATTCATCAAAATAAGCAAACATTACATAGAAAACAGAATCTGTCAAAAACAGAACAGTCTGTAGTAATCTGTATCAAACGTATACTTCTGGAACTCCAACAATTCTACAAAATTAGGAAGTCCTAAGCAATTTGTGTACAAATCCAGATAAAAAAGAATCGTATCAAAAGCACGTTCCTGTGAATTAACAAAACTAATTTACTGGGTGCAAAAGTTTCTGATTTTCAGCAGGATCAACATAACTATCACCGTAAGCTTTCCTAAAGGTCTTACTTGGCACTTTATTAAAACAAAAGCTATAAAACATGATTTCTACAGTAGCATAATCATGTGAACACACAAAAATAGTATGGATAAATATTGGGTTGTCTCCCAACAACGCTTTTCTTTAATGCCTTTCTAGCTAGGCATGATGATGACAATGATGCTCACATAAAAGATAAGGATTGAAACATAAAGAGAGCATCATGAAGCATATGACTAGCACATTTAAGTCTAACCCACTTCCTATGCATATGGATTTTGTGAGCAAACAACTTATGGGAACAATAATCAACTAGCATAGGAAGGTAAAACAAGCATAACTTTAAAACTTTAAGCACATGGAGAGGAAACTTGACATTATTGCAATTCCTACAAGCGTATGTTCCTCCCTCATAATAATTTTCAGTAGCATCATGAATGAATTCAACATATAACCAGCACCTAAAGCATTCTTTTCATGATCTACTTGCATAGAAATTTTACTACTCTCCACATAAGCAAACTTCTTCTTCATGGCATACGTATCATCACAATAATCATCATAAATGGTAGGCATGCTTTCATCATCATAAATATTCTCATCAAAACTTGGGGGAATAAACATATCATCTTCATCAAACATAGCATCCCCAAGCTTGTGGCTTTGTATATTATTAGCATCATGGATATTCAAGGAATTCATACTAACATCATTGCAATCATGCTCATTATTCAAAGATTTATTATCAAACATTCTATAGATTTCTTCTTCTAGCACTTGAGCACAATTTTCCTTTTCATCAATCTCACAAAAGATATTAAAAAGATGAAGCGTATGAGACAAACTCAATTCCATTTTTTTGTAGTTTTCTTTTATAGACTAAACTAGTGATAAAATAAGAAACAAAAAGATTCGATTGCAAGATCTAAAGATATACCTTCAAGCACTCACCTCCCCAGCAATGGCGCCAAAAAAGATATATATAGTTGAACTAGCTATTTCAGTACATGGTTCGCAACAATTGGGGAAATGTTTGGTCGGTTCAGCTATCGAGTTGAACTGTTTGTATAAATTAAGCACGACTGCTTAATCTATGAATGAAATATATGCTTAATTACTGAATTTTAGTTGCAAAAATTAGATAGTGCTAGTGACTTTTAGCTGCATATTTTGACAAATTGTAGTGTTACAAGGATTGACAAATGGCAATGTTACTAGTTCAACAAATGTCAATCTTTCCAGTTTGACAAATGGCAATATACCCAATATGGCAGATGCAAATCTTACCAAATTGTCTGTACGTGGTTGCACACGGGTCATCCGAGAAAACCGTTTGCGTTGAAGGGAGGTAGAAATCCTGCTTGCCAAATTTTCTCTTGGCTTAGCGCCAAGTCTCGCTTTGCATACCTTAGTCAATCTGAACCGTTTGCGTTGAGGAGATGCACAAATCCCGCGCAGCAAATTTTCCATTGGCTTACTACGAAAGACCATAGCTCTCACTTTGCATACATGTGTTCTATCTAAACTGTTTGCGATGAAGAGCTGCACAAATCCTACTAGGCACATTTTCCCTTGGCTTACTGGGGAAGCTGTCAGTGTACATATAGGTGTTCTATCTAAAACGTTTGCGGTGTTAGAGTGGCAGCTCGTTGTTTCAAAATGTCTTCGTTGACTGTTATTCGAGTGCGCCTTCTCTCAAAATGGACACGAAAATTACCACAGTATGTCGGGTGCCATTCCACGATAGCATGCCAAGTTTCATGAATTTCAGACGAGTTCTAGATTTACTAGAATTTAAAAACAAAGTATCTCAACGTTTTGCTGGCAATCAATAGTGCCTTGGTGTTTGAAATTCATTCTCATTACTTGCATGGGTCCTAAGCATGCACCCAAGGACACAGATTTGATTTTTCAACCAATTTATATGCATTGGAGCATGTGCATGTAGTTCAAATTTGAATTTTGCACATAAAATGCCTAGAAAACCGAGTTAATGTATATAAATGTCCAAATGAACCCCGAAAAATTCCAAAATTTAACACAACACTCTTGTTGTTCTATGTTGACATTAGAATTTTTTTAAAGCAATAACAGGCAAAGGGTATCGTTTCGTCCCCAAAGGTGGCACGTTCCCTATCGAAACCATCAAGCTTGTTGTGAGAAGCTCTGGTTTGTGAGAAGCTTATACCCAAACCTGCCCTAAATGGGACAAAAAAATTACAATGGCATGTCGGGTGCCATTCCATGATAGCATGCCAGGTTTCATGAATTTTAGATGAGTTTTGGATTTAATAGAATTTAAAAACTAGGTATCTCAATGTTTGCGGCCGAGTGACAGTGGCAGGGTGTTTGACATTCATTTCCATTTCTTGCATGGGACCTAAGCATGCAACCAAGGACATGAATTTGAATTTTCAACCAATTTATATGCATTAGAGCATCTGCATGTAGTTCAAATTTGAATTGTGCACATAAATGCATTGAAAGACAATTAATGCATAAGAATGTCCTAACGAACCCCGAAAATTCCAAATTTAACACAACACTCATGTTGTTCTATGTTGACACTAGAGAAAAAACTAAAATCAAGAAGAGGCAACGGCTATCGTTTCATCCAGAAAGGTGAAACGTTCCCTACCGAAACCATCAGGCTTGTTGTGAGAAGCTTATACCCAAACCTGCCCCAAATGGGACAAAAAAATTACCATGGCATGTCAAGTGCCATTCCATGATAGCATGCCAGGTTTCATGAATTTCACACAAGTTTTGGATTTACTAGAATTTAAAAACCAGGTATCTCAATGTTTGCGCCCGAGTGACGATGGCATGGTGTTTGACATTCATTCCCATTTCTTGCATGGGACCTAAGCATGCCACCAAGGACACATATTTGAATTTTCAACCAATTTATATGCATTCGAGCATGTGCATGTAGTTCAAATTTGAATTATGCACAGAAATGCATTGAAAACTCAATTAATGCATAAGAATGTCCTAACGAACCCCCAAAAAATTGAAAATTTAACACAACACTCATGTTGTTCTATGTTGACACTAGAGAAAAATTGAAATCAATAAGAGGCAACGGCTATCGTTTCGTCCAGAAAGGTGTAATGTTCCCTACCGAAACCATCAGGCTTGTTGTGAGAAGCTCTGGTTTGTGAGAAGCTTATACCCAAACCTGCCCCAAATGGAACTACGATGGCTTGTTGATGCCGCTACATGATAGCATGCCATGTTTCATGAGTTTCACACGAGTTTTGGATTTACTACAATTTAAAAATCAAGTATCTCAATGTTTGTGGTCGAGTGACAGTGGCAGGGTGTTTGACATTCATTTCCATTTCTTGCATGGGACCTAAGCATGCAACCAAGGAGACAGATTTGAATTTTTAACCAATTTATATGCATTGGAGCATGTGCATGTAGTTCAAATTTGAATTGTGCACATAAATGCATTGAAAACTCAATTAATGCATAAAAATGTCCAAACGAACCCCAAAAAATCCCAAAATTTAACACAACACTCCTATTGTTCTATGTTGACACTAGAGCAAAAATTTAAATCAAGAAGGGGCAACGGATATCATTTCGTCCAGAAAGGTGAAACGTTCCCTACCGTAACCATGATGCTTGTTGTGAGAAGCTCTGGTTTGTAAGAAGCTTATACCCCAACCTGCCCCAAATGGGACAATACTTTTACCACTACATATTGCTGCCGTTCCATGATATCATGTCAAGTTTCATGAATTTCACATGAGTTTTCGATTTACTAGAATTTTAAAACCATGTATTTCAATGTTAGCGGCCGAGCGACGGTGGCAAAGGTGTTTGACATTTATTCCCATTTCTTGCATGGGACCTAAGGTTGCAACCAAGGACGCACATTTGACTTTTCAACCCGTTTATATGCACTGGAGCATGTGCATGTAGTTCAAATTTGAATTATGCACATGAATGCATAGAAAACTCAGTTAATGTATAAAAATGTCCACGCGAACCTCGAAATATCCCAAAAAATTGCACAACACTCCTATTGTTCTATGTTGACACGATAAATTTTTTGAAAGTAAGAACATGCAACAGATATCATTTTGTCCCCCAAGGTGGCACGTTCCCTATCAAAACCATCATGCTTGTTGTGAGAGAAGCTCTGGTTTGCGAGAAGCTTATACCATAACCTGCCCCAAATGGGACAATATTTTTTTACACCAACATCTTGATGTCGTTCCATGATAGCATGCCAGGGTTCATGAATTTCAGACGAGTTTTGTATTTACTAGAATTACAAAAGCAAGCACCTCAATGTTTGCCGTAGAGCCACGGTGCCGTGGTGTTTGAAATTCATCCCCATTTCTTGAATGGGACGTAAGCATCAACCCGTGGACATTTTACAGCCATTTTGGTGCACCAGAGCATGTGCATGTGGTTTAGTTTTGAATTGTGCAGCTGAAATGCCTAGAAAACCAAGTTGATGTATAAAAATGTCCAAATGAACCCTGAATAATTCCAATTTTTTGACAACACATCTATAGTTTCATGTTCACTGTAGATAGAAGTTCAAGCAATTCAAACACCATCCTTTGCAGTTGTGACCCCATTATGTAATTCAAATCAAGACAAAAAATCAAGTAGATCGCACATAGTTTATTATCACCAACCATGTGAGATGCGGTACAAAATATCCTGGAGCACCGTTGGTGTATAGTACGGCTATGGCTTACGCGAGAACGTGCATCGGCTACAGTCCACAACCGGCGTGTCAAGCACACTAGCTCACTCCCCAAATATCATTTCACTGTTTAATCGTCGTCGGTGAAAGATGCGGATGTGGACCTGCGTCATGAGGGCAACTTTGGCGGCCCACTCCAGCGAGAGCGCGGCCGCAGCCACCATGCGCGTGCTAACAAGGTCATCGGATTTAGGGTTCCGCAAACCATTGATAGGTTTGAACTCTGGGGTGCGTGCAGAGATCTCAACCTACCTAGCCTGCCTACTGACGATCTTCCTAAGACTAGTGCGTCGAGCTCAAAGGGGCAGAGAGACACAATAGTTTATCCTGGTTCGGGCCACCTCGTGGTGTAATACCTTACTCCAACATTTTGGTGGATTGCCTCGAAGGGCTGAGGATGGACTAGTACAGTGGATGAACTGGCCTCAGGAGGTGAGGTGTTCTTGAGCTCAAGAGAGCTAGTGAGGTGGTTGGATGAGAAGGGATCTGATATGTTCGTCCTCCCCTTCTTTGGTGGTGGCTAAGTCCTATTTATAGTGGCCTTGGTTCTCTTCCCAAATGTTGGCAGGAAGGGATTCCACAACGGCCAGATTTGAAGGGGGGAAAGTAGTACATCCTATCCTGACTAAAGTGGTCTTCGCCTGTGAAAAGCCTCTGGTCATGACGCTGCGGTGGGCTCAGCGATGACCTCCGTCCTGCTGTCCTGGCGGTCTTGGTCTTGTTGCACCAGAATGGAAACCTTTGGCTGATTCCTCGGGACTCTGCACCTGCCGCTTGCCTCCCTTGCACCAAAGGGGAACTGGCGCCCTGCACCCGCTGGCGCCCGCCTCGCCTTGGTCATCATGGCTCATGTCAGCTGAGCCTCGTGAGGTGCACCTTGCATAGAACTCTCTGCCCCTCGGGAGCCAGCCCGAGGAGGCCGATCCCTCGGGGGTCTTGGCATTGTCCGCCTCGCAAGGCTTGGCCCCTCGCGAGGGTCTTGAGCTGTTGATGCTGAAGCTGGGCCGTACTAGGCCGTCGATGGAGCCACGTAGTGGGCCGCAGGCAGGCAAGTCTGGGTACCCCCGTATCCAGAACGCCGGCAGTAGCCCCCGGGCCCAAGGCGCGCTCGGACTTGGCTTCTAGGCAAATCCAAAGGGCAAGTGTGGAGCACTACGGCCCTAACCGCCTGCGGCCTTGAACGACGTGTGACGATTGATGGGACGTGGGCCTCTCCACTTCCCCATGCCGCCTCGGCAACCGTTCGACTTGACGAGTCGATGCTGCATGCAGAAGATCATCATTGCACGAGGGCGTGGAGGCAGGCGGCTGGCCTCCCTCCGGCTATAAATGAGGGGAGGGGCAGAGCCCCCCCCCTCGCTCATCTCTCCCTCTATCTTCCCGCTGCTTGTTTCTTCTCCTTCTCCATCTTGCTTCCATGGCGCTGACGAGGAGGTTTTCTGCAGCTGAGAAGGGGAAGGCTTCCAAGCAGGGGCCAGCCTCTCTGCCTACCAAGAGAGGTCACGACCGTCCCCGCAAGCACCCCGCCACCCCTGCTGTGGCCCCCAGGGGGCGCGGGCGCGCATCCCCCAGGGTTGGCGTCTCTCTTGGCGCTCACGGTGGTGCCTCTTCTCGCGGCGGGGGCCACTGGATTTGGAGCAGCCCCCACGATGAGGGGAGGTGCATCGTGGTTGCGCGCCCTCCCCGCCCACGGAGTTTGTGGTGTGGTCGGAGGCGCCTGCTGGCACCTCGCTCCGGCTTCCGTGCTTCTTCTCCAGTGAGTTACCATCCTCGGGGCTCGATGGCCTCTGGATGCAAGCCGATGGCTGCTGCAGTAGGGCCTCGTGGGTGGGGACGGAGGTTACCGCCACGGGCAACATGGTCCTAACCCGCGGCTGGCAGACATTTGCCCGCGCATGAGGCCTGGGCAGGAGGTGCACCCTCCACTTCAAGTACGACGGCCTGGTGACCCTGTATGTGAGGGTGTCCAGGGAGGACGGCCGCCGCGTCGGGTGCTGCCCTGAAGATGGCAACGCCGACGAAGGCAATGAGGGTGAGCTTGGCCTTGGTGACGTCCGCTCCACCTCCCATGGCGGCAGCTCTTCCTCGGACGAGAGCTTGAGCAGCGGCGACTACGACCAGCCCCCACGCCACCGAGCTCGGATCGAGGGCGGCGGTGGGTCATCCCGACCCCATGCTCCGATGAAGCTGGAGGGGAGCCCGACATGAGCTCGGGGCTGCCGAACTTGGACTCAAGGCCTGCTGCGGCCCCGGGCTGCCTGTAGGGGAACTAGTGGAGCGCCGGGGCCACCTTGAGGTGCTGCTTGAGGACGCGGCGCTGGTGCTGGATCCGCACGCCCTTGGGCCATCTTTGTTTAGTTTTTCCTTTCTTCTAAAATTGAAAAAAGTAGTATGCCCCACTGGAGCGTGTAATGAACTATGGCAATTATGCCCCCTTTTATGTTATGCTTATCCTCTCAAGGCCAAGTTATAGCGTCTGTACTCTGGGTAGGCAAGGGTAGGATAACTTATCTTGACGTGTCTGTAGTGGCTTCCCTCCTCACGAGGGTAATGCCCTTGGTATCTGGCAAAGCCCCCGTTCCAGGCGACTCGGGGGGTGCTTCGGCCCTCGGGAGGTGTTGTAGATATGCTGCAGAGCTGTTTAGAGAAAAAGGAAGCTTGTCCGGCACATCGTTCCTTTGCACGCAAGCCCCCTGTCGTAGATTAGTTGTGGCTTAATGCACCGCATCGCACTGCCTGAGGGGCACGGACATGAGGGGTGCTAGTGCCCGTGAGCTTGATCGAGGGCTCCTCACGAGGATGAAGCCAAAGCACCGAGGCAATGAGGTTCAGCGTGGTGTGCGCATGCGAGGGCAGGCCCAAGGCATACACACCTGCCTAGCCCCCACGTGCGAGGCGCACGAGGAAGAGCGACGGGAAACTGCCACACCTTCCTGGCCCTTAGGCTAAGAACGAATGAAATAGGAGGAGAAAAATCCAATTTGGTGAACCAAAGCACGAAAGCACCAACTCCATTAAAGATCACTAAAAGACTGCAAGTAACTTCGGAAAGCAAATGAACAGTCGCGTTCGGCACCAAATCTAGTCTTCTCACCAGCGCGAAGCTAAGTGATGCCACTAAGACGTGGGAGGGAGCCCCCATGAGGCCCTAGGGCGGCTCTCAGGAGACTCCGAGGCGTGTACATCCCCACTCATTATTATGTGAGAGTGTCACGAGCGGAGACCTTCACAGGCCGGATCCTTTCTTCATGGATAGAACTTCCGGAGGTGCTGGATATTCCAGGCGTTCTGGATGGGGACCCCATCCTGTGTCTCCAAGCATGCGGCACCAGGCCTGGAGACGCGGGCAATCCTAAACGGGCCCTCCCACATGGGAGAGAGCTTGTGCAGCCCCTCCCTGGAGAGCACCCGCCTCAGGACGAGGTCGCCCACCTCCAACATCCTGGAGCGGATGCTGCGGTAGTGGTACCGCTGCAGCGCCTGCTGGTACCTTGCCACTCGGAGTGAGGCTTGACGGCGACATTCCTCCCCTGGCACGAGATCCATCCCCCATGTGGCGTCGTGACGCGCCTTGTCAAACGCCAGGACCCGCGTGGAGCAATGCTTGACCTTGTGTGGGAGAACCGCTTCAGCTCCATAGATGAGGAAGAATGGCGTCTCTCCATTGGCTTGGTCGCGGTGGTGCGGATGGACCACAACACGGACTGGAGCTCATCGAGCCAGCCCCTGCCGCAGGCCTCGAGCTTCTTCTTGAAGGTCCTTGCCTTGAGGCCCCTCAGGACTTCGGTGTTGGCGCGCTCAGCTTGGCCGTTGCTCCTGGGGTGTGCCACTGAGGCATAGCATATCTGCGTTCCAAGGTTAGCACAGTATGTTTTGAAAAGATTGCTAGTGAACTGCGAGCTGTTATCGCTGATGATGCGGTTAGGGACCCCAAACCGGCTCATGAGGCCCTTGATGAACTTGACGGCTGACCCAACTGGGATTGTGCGGACGGCTTCCACCTTCGCCCATTTGGTGAACTTATCGATGGCGGCGTAGAGGTAGCGGTAGCCCCCTGGCACTCGAGGGAACGGCCCCAGGATGTCCAGCCCCCAGACCGCGAACGGCCATGTGAGCGGGATAGTCTGGAGGCCCTACGCAGGCTGGTGAATTTGCTTGGCGTGGAACTGGCATGCTTCACAGGAGCGCACCAGCTCTGCAGCGTCGTTGAGTGTAGTGGGCCAGTAGAAGCCACTGCGGAATGCCTTGCCCACAAGAGTGCACGACGAGGAATGATGTTCGCAATCCCCACCATGTATGTCTATCAGCATCTCGAGCCCCTGCTCCCTAGAGGTGCATTGTAATGAAACGTCATTGGGCCTCTTGCGGTACAACTCACCATCTCGGACGCAGTACACGGTGGCCTGACGTGCCACACGCTCGACATCCTCCTCCTTCTCTGGCAATGTCCCCTAAAGCTGGTATGTCTTGAACTCCTTAGTCCAGCACCCCTCCTGAGGCTCGAGCGCGAGGAGCAGGTGGGCCCCTAAGGGAGGGTTGCATGCTAGGGCGCCGGTTGTCGGTGCTTGGGGTAGATCCTCTTGAGGTGGCGCTGGAGTCATGGTGGGAGGAGCCGCCGGCGGCTTGAAGAGACGCTCTTCAAACACCCTCGGCCCCTGAGGGAGCCTCCGAGATGCTCTCTTGGCGATGTTGTCCGCTTCCTTATTCGTTCCTCACGGCGCATGCTGCAGTTCCAAGCCTAAGAAATGTCTCCATCTTGCGTACCTCTTCTAGGTATGCCTCCATGTGCTCGTCCTTGGGTGTGTACTCTTTGTTGGAGAAGTTGATGAGGAACTAGGAGTCGCCTTTGATGGCAAGGCGCTTCACCCCTAGCGCCACCGCGGCCCTGAGGCCAGCGAGGAAGCCTTCATACTCTGCGATGTTGTTGGAGACCTTCTCGCCCTGCTGAAAATAGAGTTGCACTATGTAGTAGAGCTTGTCCTTGGTGGTGAGATGAGGACGGCCCCAGCCCCTGCACCTTGTCGTGCGAACGCGCCATCAAAGTACATGATCCACCCGTCTGGCTCTTCGTCCCCAGGCAAGAGGGAACAGTCCTTGCTCACTCCGCGGTCAGGGGCGTCGGCCCATTCTGCCATGAAATCCGCGAGGGCCGCACCCTTGATGACTCTGGTGGTACTGAACTCTAGTTGGAATGACTAGAGCTCGATGTTCCACTCCGCAACTCGCCCGGTGGCATTTGGACTCCGGAGTACCCTCGCCAGTGGGTAGGCCGAAACGACTTTGATGGGGTTGCCTTAGAAGTAGTGGTGCAGCTTCCTGGAGGCGACGAGGAGCGCGAGCAAGAGCTTTTGAGGCATAGAGTAATGCGCCTGTGCCTCCTGCAGCACCGTGCTGACGAAGTAGACAGGGTGCTCGACGAGGGAAGAGGTGTTGGCGGAATCTTGTACTTCTTGAGGATGTGGGCCTTCGGCGGTCCCGCCTTCTGCTGTGCTGAGCATGGTCTCGCGAGGGCCGACCTCAGGAGCCCCCCCCCAGCCGGGAGGTCAGTTGCAGCCTCGGGAGGATTGTCGGCCACCGGATCGGCCAAGGCCTCAGGAGCGCTATCCTGAAGTTGCTGCGCTTTGCTTGGTGATCGAGCGCCGCGTCGAGGGCCCTTGAGCGCATGTTCCTCCCTTAGCGCCACCAGGGCTGTGCTGGTAGAGTGAGGGGTGGATGACAGATAGAGTACTAGGGGCTCAAGAGGGCGCGGCGCCACCATCACTGACGGGCTAGTCAGGTATCTCTTGAGGTCTTGAAAGGTTGCGTCAGCCTCAGGGGTCCACTCGAACGGCCCCTTCTTTTTCATCAGCTTGAAAAATGAGAGGGCGCGCTCTCCCAACTTAGAGATGAAGCACCCCAGCGAGGTCACGCAGCCTGCCAGCTTCTGCATTTCCTTCAGTGTCTGCGGGGGGCTCATGTCTTCTATTGCCTTGAACTTCTCTGGGTTTGCCTCGATCCCTCCGTGTGATACTAGAAAGCCCAACAGCTTGCCAGAGGGAACTCAGGATACACACTTTTCGGGATTGAGCCGCAGGTCCACCTTGCGCAAGCTGGCAAACGTCTCCTCCAGATCCTCAATAAGGGTCCTCGCCTCCCGAGACTTCACCACTATGTCGTCAACATATGCCTCGGCATTTCTCCTGAGCTGCCCGCCCAGGGCGATGTGCATCAGCCGCTATAAGGTAGGCCCAGCATTGCGCAGCCCGAAGGGCATGCAAGTGTAGCAGTACACTCCGTAGGGGGTCAGGAACGCCGTCTTCTCCACATCTTGCACTGCCATCTTGATCTGGTGGTAGCCTGAGAAGGCGTCCAAAAAGCACAACAGGTTGCACTCAGTGGTGGAGTCAATGATCTGGTCGATGCAAGGAAGTGGGAAGGGATCCTGAGGGCAAGCCTTGTTGAGGTTGGTGAAGTCGACACACATGCGTTCCTTCCCTCCTTTCTTGGGGACGACAACTGGGTTTGCTAGCCATTCCGGGTACCGTACCTCCCTGATGACCCCGGCATCCTGTAGCTTGCAGGTTTCTTGGACAATGAATGCCTGCTTCTCGGTGGACTTGCGGTGGGCCTTCTGGTTCACTGGGCACATGTTTGGGCATATCTTCAGGTGGTGCTCGATTATTCCCCTTGGAACCCCGACTAGGTCTTTGGGCTCCCATGTGAACACGTCCTTGTGCAGGAAGTCGACCAACACTTTCTCTTGGTCCTGAGGGAGGCCAGCTCCTATGGTAAAGGTGGCGCTTGACGCCCCATCTTCATTGACCGACACTTGCTTCGTCTCGGCTCGTTCTTGGGAGAACAGTTGCTTCTTCTTGGCTGGTGCTGCCCCTGGGGCCTCAGGGCCCCCTTTCTCGCCAAGCAGCACAGACGATGCAGACCTGAAAGCGAGCTTGAGGGCGTGCAGCGCGTCCTTGGTGTCCCCTGACATCGTGAGGACACCGTTGCTACCTGAGATCTTCATGAGGTTGTAGGCTGGATGAGTTGCCGCCATGAACTTGGCCAGAGTGGGGTACCCAAGGATGGCGTTGTAGGGCAGGTCGATCCTGGCGATGCTTAAGTCGATGAGCTCTGTACGGTAGTTGTTGCGGGTCCCGAAGGTGACGGGGAGGCGGATCTGCCCCAAGGGGTTGGTGAAGCCACTGTCGACCCCAGAGAAGGGCTTGGTGGGGCAGAGCCGGTAGGGGGGCATGTGCAGCAGGCCAAATGCCTCCGCGGAGAGCACGTTGAGGCCGGATCCGCCGTCGATGAGGGTCTTGGTGACCGCCACATTGCAGATGGTGGGGGTGCAGAGCATCGGGAGTGCGCCTGCTCCCGCCGTAGTTGCTGGATGGTCTTCTGGTCCAAATGCGAGGTCAGCCTTAGGCGCTGCCCAGCCTGGAGGGGTCCGGGGCTCACTTGGGCAGCGCTCACTTGGTGGTAGAACTGCTTGATGTGCTGGTCAGAGGGTGGTGCCTGCGAGCCACCTAGGAGAGCTTCAACGACGGGAGGCGCCGGCGCCGCAAAGCACGCGACGAAGAGGCCGCATAGATCCTCCCAGGAGGCCACAGAGGACGCCGATAGGTTGAGCATCCAGGCGTGCTGTGCGCCTACGAGGGCCATGGGGAGCCAGTTGGCCTTCACCTTGTGGTCTCTGCCGGCCGCCCAGATCGCCTCCTCGTACGCCTGGAGGAAGCCGACCGGGTCCGCCACGCCATCGTAGCATGGTGGCATCTCTGGCTTTAACTTAGGTGGCCAATCCACCCGTCACAAGGAGGGGGTGAAAGCGCGGAGCCCCTCTGCCCCCTCAAAAGTGGGCAACGGTCGAGTCGATGAAGGTGCGCCCGCCATCGAAGCCGGTGGCGCAATGTGACGGATAGAGCAGGGGATATCCGATGCACTCCTACCTGGGACGCCAAATGTCGGATTTCGGGTTCCGCAAACCCTTGATAGGTTCAAACTCTGGGGTGCATGTGGATATCTCAACCTACCCAGCCTGCCTACTCGCGATCTTCCTAAGCCTAGCGCATCAAGCTCAAAGGGACAGAGAGACATAGTAGTTTATCCTGGTTCGGGCCACTCCAGTGTAATACCCTACTCCAGCATTTTGGTGGATTGCCTCGAAGGGCTGAGGATGGACTAGTACAATGGATGAACTAGCCTCAGGATGTGAGGTGTTCTTGAGCTCAAGAGAGCTGGTGAGGTGGTTGGATGAGAAGGGATCTGATCTGTTTGTCCTCCCCTTCTTTGGTGGTGGCTAAGTCCTATTTATAGTGGCCTTGGTCCTCTTCCCAAATGTTGGTGGGAAAGGATTCCAGAACGACCAGATTTGAAGGGGTACACGTAGTACATCCTATCCTGACTAAAGTGGTCTTCGGCTGCGAAAAGCCTCTGGTCGTGATGCTGCGGTGCACTTGGCGATGACCTCCGTCCTGCCGTCCTGGTGGTCTTGGTCTTGTTTCACCAGAGTGTAAACCTTTGGCTGATTCCTCGGGACTCCGCACCTGCCGCTTGCCTCCCTTGCACCAAAGGGGAAACTGGTGCCCTGCGCCCGCCGGCGCCCGCCTGGCCTTGGTTGTCATGGATCACGTCAGCTGAGCCTCGTGTGGTGCACCTTGCATAGAACTCTCCGCCCCTCGGGAGCCAGCCTAAGGAGTCTGATCCCTCGAGGGTCTTGGCGTCATCCGCCTCGCGAGGCTTGGCCCCTCACGAGGGTCTTGAGCTATCGATGCTGAAGCTGGGCCGTACCAGACCATTGATGGAGCTGTGCAGTGGGCCGCAGGCAGGCAAGTCTGGGTACCCCCGTATCTAGAACGCTGACAAAGGTGCATGAGCGTGGCCGCAATCTGTGACAGGGCGGCCAAGGCAGCCCAAACGGTCGTTGTTGCGTCTCAGGTGGCGGCAGCAACATCTTCCTCGGGGATAGCAACTGGCGAGAGCGGCACAACAGTTGTTCGTTCCACAGCAGCGGCCTTAGCCCTGATGGAGGCCACCCACGACCATGTTGAGGCCGCCTGTTGGTGTCAAAACCGGCGGATCCCGGGTAGGGGGTCCCGATCTGTGCGTCTAGGCGGATGGTAACAGGAGACGAGGGACACGATGTTTTTACCCAGGTTCGGGCCCTCTTGATGGAGGTAAAACCCTACGTCCTGCTTGATTAATATTGATGATGTGGGTTACAAGAGTAGATCTACCACGAGATCAAGGAGGCTAAACCCTAGAAGCTAGCCTATGGTATGATTGTTGTTCGTCCTATGGACTAAGGCCATCCGGTTTATATAGACACCAGAGAGGGCTAGGGTTACACAGAGTCGGTTACAAAGGTAGGAGATCTACATATCCGTATCGCCAAGCTTGCCTTCCACGCCAAGGAAAGTCCCATCCGGACACGGGACGAAGTCTTCAATCTTGTATCTTCATAGTCTTGGAGTCCGGCAGATGATGATAGTTCGGCTATCCGGACACCCCCTAGTCTGGAACTCCCTCAGTAGCCCCTGAACCAGGCTTCAATGACGACGAGTCCGGCGCGCATATTGTCTTCGGCATTGCAAGGCGGGTTCCTCCTCCGAATAATTTTATAGAAGATTGTGAACACCAGGATAGTGTCCGGCTCTGCAAAAATAAATTCCACATACCACCGTAGAGAGAATAGTATTACACAAGATCAATCTGCTGATGTATTCTGTGGCGTGACGTCACACCACTTCCAAGCCTTTACTTGAATTGTTTTTATTGTTCCACCTCAGCACGTTTAGCGAGGCAGTTTCCTTGGCACGTCTTGTCGAAGCAGAGATCGTGTTCCCCTTATTCCGGGATTCCCATCAATACGGACGTCGGTAACCCAACCGCGCCCGTTGCCACGCCCCCTCCATCGAAGGCGGGTTCCAAACGGTCATGGGGACGGCTCTTGGTATTCTTCCTCTTTATAATGAGACCAAGGCCAGTTCTTTTTATTCAATCCTCTATCGAATCCGCCCCTCTCCCCGAGTTCCAACACCCAGGGCTCCAAATTCAGGCACCTTCGATCTTCGACAATGTCTGGTCCTGACCTACGAGGCCGGTGGATGCCCTCCTCCGTCACGGAGGAGGACGTGCTAAAGCTGAGAGATGTCAGGTACTTAACCTACGAAATTTCGCATAGGCTGCCTACCCGAGGGCAAGTTATCCCAACTCCCGAGCCTGGCGAGAGCGTCGTGTTCGTGTCTCACTTCCGTCGGGGTTTAGGCTTCCCGACGGATCCCTTCATGAGGGGGCTCATGTTTTACTATGGGCTGGAATTCCACGACCTGGCTCCGGAGTCCATCCTCCACATCTCATCATTCATTGTCGTCTGCGAAGCCTTCCTCCGCACTACCCCTCACTTCGGCTTGTGGCTCAAAACCTTCAATGTGGAGCCGAAGATGGTTGAGGGGCGTCAGGCAGAGTGCGGCGGGGCGGTTATAAGCAAGAGGGCCGAAGCTCCATGGCCCAAGGGCTCTTTCTAGGAGGAGCTCGGCTTGTGGCAACAGGAGTGGTTTTATATCACCGCTCCCCGGGGCAGCAGGCAGAAGCCGCCGCCCATCTTTCGCTCGGGCCCTCCACAGCAGCTGACGTCATGGGTCAACAAGGGGCGTGACTGGGGGCCGCCCAAAGACGTCCCCCTGTTGCAGGACCGGATTCGAGGCCTCCAAGAAAGGGAGATCAATCTGGTCATAGTGGTGCAGGTCATGTTGATCCGGCGCCTACTGCCCTGCAAACGTCGCCCCCTCCGCCTGTGGGAATTTAATCCGAAGGGGCCACAAGCTCTTCAGCACTTCATGGGTTTGACTCCCATGGAGATGTATAAACTATTCTTCGCAAGAGACGCATCCAGAATTGACCGAGGACGCTGGCCTAAGCTGCAATCGCCCGGATACTCAAGTAAGTAGCCCTGTGTCCGGACACACCGTCCATTTATTTATCGTAGCTTGCCTTTTAACCAGCTATCCCTGGACAGGAGTGGATAGCGCAAGCAAAACTGATACGGTGTCCGGCCCCCCTCCCTGAGACCATGCAGGATCCCGTGTGTAATCAAAATGTTGGAGGTCGCACCTTTGAATGAGGGCGAAGGGGGGCACGGGGAAACTGTTACCTCTGCCAAGGAGGTTTTTAGTAAGGGAGGAATCGAGAGTCCCTCCCTCCAGGGGGAGAAGAGGAACGCTTCCGAAGACCCGGAGGCCAAGGCCTCAAAGCGGGGAAAGAAATCTACACCGGAAGGTCCTGCGCCAGAAAGCGCCCCGGCCGTACTGTCTCCTCGGAGGAATCAGCCCTCTAACGAGCCGTAAGTGAAAAAAGGGGGATTTTATAATTATCAGACACCCCTGCTTAATGTCTAAAGGTAACCGAAGTTTTTACCTTGTAGTTCGGATCTCAGCCCATCTCAGCACAACTCATCTTCGGGAGACCTTCGTCTGGAGATGATGGAAAGCGAAACGCCTCCATCTGCCGCCCCATCGCGCGGGGCGGACGACCCTGAGGTGTCTTCGCGGAGGGTCTCCCCGAGTCTGGCGGGGCCGGAGAGTTCGGCGCCCATTGGAGTACGGCCGGTGGAGCTGCAGGATTTGCTTAAGAGGGCGTCCATCTTAGAAGATCACCGCACATTAATGGGTGGTGTGATTGAGAGGATCTCGTCCACCGAAACCGGCTTGTATGAGGCCGTCGGAAGTTTACTGACGGGATTTGAGGTACGCAAAAAATGACATACATGTTGACAGTTTTGCACATGAAGTGCGCCCTGTATAGATAGTAGCCCCTGAGACTTGGTATGCTGTCGAAGACGACAGCGTGCCTAGGATCATAATCTCAGTTATTAACTGTCGCCTTTCCCATGCAGGTGGTGGAGCGTTCGGTGGCCAGCCGGACTGATGAATTTGCCGAGCTGAAGAAGCAACTCGACACTGCGGATGCGGACATCTCGCTCGTCAATAGACGACTTGATGAGTCACAAGGTATGTGGTTGCTCCGCGGTTGCTTAGTAAGGGAGCTGACGCCCATTCCTTACAAATTGTATGCTAGATGCAGATGGTGCTGCTTCTGTGGAAGACCTTCGAGCAGAACTTGCTTGGGCCAAGGAGCAAGCCAGAAAAAGCGAGGCGGCTGCCTTGATGGCAGCGGAAGGGCTAGAAGCCGAGAAAGCTGCTCACTGCCGAAGCAGGGAGGAGATGGCCGGAATGGCCATGAAATTAAGAGTTGCTACCGACCGCCTGGAAGTTCTTGAAGGAGAACGCCGAGCGGAGCAAGAAGACCTGAAGAAGGCCGATGCCGAAGCCAAGGATGCCCGTAGTGCGATGCGGGCTATGGAGGAACTACGGCAGGTCGGAGACATTGTGGCTGGAAAGCCCTTTATGCTGCGTAGGAAGTTTACGGATCCGAAGTATGCTCAGCTGGGCCGATTGTACGGTGCGGAGGATCCTTATCTGGACTTGGCGGCGAGTGCGGCTGACGCAGTCATGCACTTTCACAGCCAGGAGGATCATGAAATGGAAGAGCTTTTCTGGTCTCAATTCCATAGTCCGGAGCATCCACTTCCGTTGAGTGATCGGCTGGTTGAGTGGGCTGAGCTGCATAGATTGTCCGGACTGGCCATGACGGATGTGGTCACTCATCTGTGGCCGAAAAGGCCCAAGCCGAAGAGTTATTTTGGCTTGTTGCAGCAATTCCTTGGGGCAGTGCTGCATATTAAGGCAATGAAGCGGTCGGCATGCGTAGAAGGTGCACGGATGGCTCTCACCCATGGTAAAACATACTGGGCGGAGATGGATGCCACCGCAGTCGCATCCCGGGGTTCGGACAAAAGCCGATTCCCCACCGAGCATTACTTTGAGGAAGTCCTGCAGGGCGCTCGTATAATAGAGTCGCAGTGCTCGAAAGATGTTATGTTTGAATGACATGTATGATTTCTAAGATCATGTTTATAATGCAATGACTTTTTATACTTGTGTGTTCAAGTATTGAACTATCTCCTATGCGGCCGTATGTATATGTATAATCTGAAAGATGGCAGTCTTTGGCTTCAGCCCCCACGCACATGGTGCGGGGGTGTTTGCAAAAAGAAAAACGCTTTTTCACACTTAATCCAATGTCTTAGTCCTTGTAAGGAGGTGATAGCGTAGCAAACTAGGCAACCAGACTATAATGCTTTATCACTTTCACTTAGCCATAGGGGCTCGAATGTGGGGCTACTATATAGCCCCTGATGGCACCGCGCTTCTCCGAACTCGGGGCGCGTATGTGCCTGACCGGGAAGCGGTCCTTCGTCAAAGCGGAGGAATTCTAAACATTCCAATGGTCGATCGAGTGGTTGACCAGTCTCTCGCTATATCATGACAGTCAGTTTTTGGCTTTCTCTACTGAGGTGCTCTCCCGGCCGAACTGGGGCACAATCGCAGTAGTTCTCCTGGTGACGCGTTAGCCGATGATACGGAACGTAAGGCAGCAAAACACAGGAGCCGGGCAAACCCAACATTTGACCAAAGACATGATTCGGAGCTGATGCATATAAGGCCTAACTCGAGACGCCGAACACTCCCTGAGGTGTTCGGTCTTTATGATAGCGGGCAGAATAAAGCCCTAAGCCCCTAGTGTCTAGGTACAGGCGGGAACTTCTGACGCGGCCGATGGCAAAACGCCAGCCTCCTCCTCGGCTCTGGTAGGAAACCGGGGGATGTGTATCAACAAGAGACATTAAGAAAGGTTTACGCAGGGTCTTAATCTGAAAAGAATCCTTGCAACGGGTCCCTACTGCACGTCTGCGCCCGTTGTGCTGTATCCTGGACGGGTGTAGCACGTGCTTCATCTGTAAAAGAGAAGGACTTAGTTTCTAAGAAATATCGTGCAAAAAGTGTATATAAAAAGAAAGTATAATTTGGGAGATGAAGAAAGTTGAGCTTTATTGGCTTTCATCATTTATGCGTGCGGCCCCCTAAAAAAAGGGGGGTATGCGGCTGGGAAGCCCCTTGTTAAGTTAGGCCGGACTCGTCTAACCATGTCTGAGGTCTAAATGGCCTGTTTTTAGGGGCTTTGACCTGCGAGGTCGGAATAATGTGTGGCTGTCGAGGCAGCCGCACATTCTCCATGGTCGAGAGACACCTGGAGTTTTGAGAATATGCCCCGTGGACCGGACATTTTTAAGCGTAAGAGACGCGTAATGTGGTATTGCATTAAAGCGGACGAAAGCTGCATGCCCCAGTAGTGCTTAAGGGCTACTGCTAAATGGGGCGATGGAGGGTGAGCTTTTCGCGACGGAGGTTGTCGGATGAACCGAACACGACCTCTAGTGGTACAGAGCCTGTGAGATTGGCTGAAAAGGCCTGGCGTCACTTCTTTGAAGGAAGTGCTGCTATAGCGAATTTCGGTGGGTTCTATCCCCAGTCTGCGGACGGTGTCCTGGTATAGCAGGTGCCGCGCTGCGTGTTATCACGTGAAGTGAGTTCACTGTTTTGACTTCTAATGGGAAAGTCTTTTGGTTTCCGGAGCGCTACTTTTGGGTTTCATCATTTTCACTTGGTGTGTCGAGCCCTTTGTGTCCGGCGTTAAGTCGGCCGGACAGCTTGAAGACCCAACAATCTCTATGGGTATGGTTTGCAGACTTCCCAGAGGTACCGTGTATTTGACACAATCTATCCAGAATCTTGTTGAGGTTGGATAGCTCGTCACTGTTATCCTTTAGGGGCAGTGTTTTGTTGTTCGGCCGAGAGCTTTTGAATCCGGCGTTGACCGCCGTACTATTTGGGCCATTTTCCTTATTCCGGCACTGATCTTTTTTGCGTCGTGATTTCCCATTTCCATCCCTGATTTCGGATGTACTCGGGTCGCTGGTGCTGCACCTAGCCAACCAGCTGTCTTCCCCCGCGCAAAAGCGGGTCATGAGGCTTGTTAGTGCGGCCATTGTTCTTGGTTTTTCCTGGCCGAGGTGTCTGGCGAGCCATTCGTCTCGGACGTTGTGTTTAAAGGCTGCTAAGGCTTCAGCATCCGGACAGTCGACTATTTGGTTCTTTTTAGTGAGGAACCTGTTCCAGAATTTGCGTGCTGATTCTCCGGGCTGTTGAGTTATGTGACTTAAATCATCTGCATCCGGAGGCCGGACATAAGTCCCCTGAAAATTTGCTCGAAACGCATCCTCAAGCTCTTCCCAACTTCCAATCGTATTTTCTGGGAGGCTTTTAAGCCAATGCCGGGCCGGCCCTTTGAGCTTGAGGGGTAGGTATTTTATGGCATGGAGATCGTCTCCTCTTGCCATTTGTATGTGTAGGATATAATCCTCAATCCAGACTCTGGGGTCTGTTGTTCCGTCGTATGCCTCTATGTTTATGGGTTTAAATCCCGCTGGAAATCCATGATCCAGTACCTCGTCGGTAAAACACAGTGGGTGTGCGGCGCCCCTGTATTTGGGTGTGCCGTTGTCTTCAAATGCTCGGCTGGTTGTGTTACTTCCTAGAGTCTTCTTTTTTGGCCCATAGATAGACCTGGCTGGGTTATCCTTTTTCTGAGGATCTTTATGTTGATCGTGTGCCGGCTTGTGTGCGGCGCCCCTTGTTGCTCTTGGCCTGTCATCTGGTCGTCTATCCGGCCAGGCGGCTTCTTTCTTTTTTGACTGCGGGCGCTCTAAGGCCTCCTCGTCAAATTCGGGCAACAGCTTGCGCTTCGGGTAGCTTTTTGTCTGGTGACTAGTGCCATATTTATCTGCGGTGTTGAGTACTTTGCTCCATCTCATTCTGAGTGCGCCTTCCGCTGTTTTGAGCTTCCGCTTTTGCTTCTTCAAACTTCTTGCAGTGGCGACGAGCCTTTTATGAAGATTCATATGCTCTGGTGATGTGAGATCGTCTTCGCCGGGGATGGGTTGCTTGTGCAGTTCATGTCCGGCTGGCTGCTTGTTGACGTGTGCGTCGTCCACTGCTTCGTCCTGCTCTAAGGCCGGGTCTGTATGGGTGCTGTTTTTGTCGATGCCGGTCTTCGGGCGGCGCTTGCGTCGCTGCTTTGTTTGTTTGTTGGGGGAGTTGTCCTTCGCCACATCCCGTTTTTCCTCATTGTCGCTTCCTTTTGGTGTGTCCACCATGTATACGTCGTGGGTTGGGGTGGCTTTCCTGCGCCTGTTAGGCACTGGTTCTTGGTCATCTCCGGCATCGTCGTCCATACCGTCAATGTCCTCGGAGTCGTAGTCTAGCATGTCAATTAAATCGTCGATAGCGGCTACCAAGTGGGTGGTGGGTGGGTTTTGAATTTCTTCGTCGTCCGCATCCCAACCGTCCTGACCGCAGTCCGGCCAGGGCTCTCCTGATAATGAGAGATATTTTAGCGAACTCAAGATGTCGCCGAAAGGTGAGTGTTGAAAGACGTCCACTGCGGTGAACTCCATGATCGGCGCCCAATCGGATTCGATCGGGGTGGGCGCGGGAGGTTCGGAGTCCAGCGAGGAGTCCGGCATCTCGGAGTCACGAGCTTTATGAGGGACAAAGTCAGTGTTCGGCTCTATCGCCGTAGAGGTTGCAGCCCCCGAGGCGGTGTCTAGGCATCCATCCTCGATATGCGGAGCTGGCTCCGAATTGAAGATCAGAGCGGTTTCGAGTGTGGCCTCCAGGGTACTGTCCGGCGGCAGAGCTAAATCATGCCCGACGTGACAGTGCGGCACGCTCGGCTGTGGCTCGAATTCATCGAAGATCAAGTCCCCGCGGATGTCAGCCGTGGAGTTCAAACTTCCAAATCTGACCTGACGGCCAGGGGCGCAGCTTTCGATCTGCTCCAGTTGGCCAAGCGAATTGGCCTGCAGTGCAAAGCCGCCGAATACGAAGATCTGTCCGGGGAGGAAGGTCTCACCCTAGACTACGTCGTTGATGATGATCGAAGAAGCCAACGAGCCTATCGGTGACGACACAGAGGAACTCTCAATGAAAGCACCAATGTCGGTGTCAAAACCGACGGATCTCGGGTAGGGGGTCCCGATCTATGCGTCTAGGCGGATGGTAACAGGAGACGAGGGACACGATGTTTTTACCCGGGTTCGGGCCCTCTTGATGGAGGTAAACCCTACGTCCTGCTTGATTAATATTGATGATGTGGGTTACAAGAGTAGATCTACCACGAGATCAAGGAGGCTAAACCCTAGAAGCTAGCCTATGGTATGATTGTTGTTCGTCCTATGGACTAAGGCCATCCGGTTTATATAGACACCGGAGAGGGCTAGGGTTACACAGAGTCGGTTACAAAGGTAGGAGATCTACATATCCGTATCGCCAAGCTTGCCTTCCACGCCAAGGAAAGTCCCATCCGGACACGGGACGAAGTCTTCAATCTTGTATCTTCATAGTCTTGGAGTCCGGCCGATGATGATAGTTCGGCTATCCGGACACCCCTAGTCCGGAACTCCCTCACCGCCCACGCCCAGCTTGTGGCGGTCACCGCACAAATGAATGAAACTTCTCCGACAACGGTCGGCAACCCACGGCCAAAGAGTTGGCAATCGCCGAGAGCGTTTAAGCAGCCGTCCGTTCCTCCACCGCATACCTTGCGACGATGGAGCCCGTCCTAGCACAGATCGTGGCCGCCCAAACCAGATCGTGGTGGCCTTTTACAAAGAGATGGTGGACGCGGATGGTGAGATGATTGTCGAGTATTGTGTGATGGATGCCATGGAGCCCCTTCCCCAAGAGACTGTCAGGCGCGAGATGGACATGGAGGCAGCGGCGGAGATCGACGAGCACCAGCCGTAGTAGTACTCTTTGTTTTGTTTAATTAAGAGCGCCAATCTTTAATTTGTTAGAGTAATGTTTAGGCCAGCTAGATCTGTTTAATTGCTGAACTTGCTCGATTAAGAAGTGTGGGTGTGCTGTAGTCTTCTTTGTGCACCCAAATTATGCAATGACGTGGATGACCACTATAACAGGGAAATTGGAACCAAAATTTTTGATGTTCAAACTCATCACACACGGGTTAAGCTATCTGAATCGTTTGTGATGTTCACATATCGTACACAATTCTGAATAAGGGGCCGTGTCTGATGACACTTCAAGTGCCAGTTTTTTCGCTGAACCGATTCAAAATTTTCGGCTTTCGTAGAAATATCTACCTCCCCGCCCCTCCCCGTTACCAAAAGCCACATTTCCCCTATTTCCTCCATCCTTTCCAAGTTGAAACCTTCACTCCTTGCTTGCAGCGCCGCTCCCCTCGTTGGCGACCCTCCTTCATGCTGCTCGGCCTCGTCTATTCAGGCAGGTAATCCACACCAGACCCCCATCCTCCTCCTCCTTCCACATCCCACATGCCCCAACCGTCGGCGCGACACCTTCTACCCAAATCACCGACCCCTCCACCAAATAAGCGCCTCCCTAAGCCATGGTGAATGTAGTATAGCCAGGAGCTCAAGGAGCATTTGGCAGCCGAGAAGCAAATCGCGGCCGCACGCGCGGATGAGGTCGCGATGGCTGCCATTCGTGCCAACCCCCAGATCTTGGAGGAGCACCTCACCGTCGAGGCCACCGTCGATGCCTTGCACGCCAACGCCATGATGCAATTGGCTGCTTTAAACGACAATTCATGGCGTTTTCTCGAGGCCACCCTCAGTGCCTTCGACAAAGACTACGAGGTGTTTTCTCAACATGCACATGCTTACCTCAACTCGAGAGCCAAAAGGTTGGTGCCCAGAGCGGCTCAGGCAACTCACCACTACGAAGAGGGCACCCACGATGCGGAGGCCTCGCCCTTTTCCATGTCCAAGGAGCCAATCATCATCGATATCTCCCACAATGAGGAGTAGCTTGTCTTATTAGCTCACTATAAAGACCCATGTTCAGTTTGCTAGCTACTGCCTTTCCTTAACAAATTCTAGTGAATTGTGATATCTACTTTTACCATGCAATTTGTTGCTCTAGTGTATATGTTCTATATGTCGTGCAATGTGGTGCTCACTTATTAACTATTTGGTTAATTAGTTGTCGTATTCAGTTAACTGTTTGGTTCAATTCTGCAAATGTGATGTTCAATTCTTCAGGGTGCAATTTTGTATTGTCTTCCATGTGAGAAATAAATCGAAATTTTCTTTACAAAATACACGAGAAACAAATCCAATTACTATATTTTCAAGTTGTCAAGCATGCTTGGTTTGGTTAACTGTTTGATCTTCTAGTATGTTATACATTGTGCAATGTGGTGCTCAGTTAACGTTTGGTTCATTTGTTATGGTGTTTAGTTAACTGTTTGGTTCCATTCTACAATGTGATGTTCAATTGTTGTGGGTGCATTTTGTTATTGTATACCATGTGAGAAATAAATCAAATTTGATTGTACTAAATACATGAGAAACAAATACAATTGCTATATTTCCAAGTTGTTAAGCATGCTTGGTTTGGTTAACTATTTGATCTTCTATTAGGAGTATGTTATATTGTGCAATGTGGTGCTCAGTTAATGTTTGGTTCATTTGTTGTGGTGTTTAGTTAACTGCGTGGTTCAATTCTGCAATGCAATGTTCAATTATCATTGGTAGAATTTTGTATTGTTGTGCATGTGAGGAATAATCGAATTTGGCTGCACTTAATATATGGGAAACATATACAATTGCTATATTTTCTAGTTCTTAATCATGCTTGGTTTGGATAAATGGGTTTTCCATGTGGCTTGAATTAATATGATGAATCTGTAATGTGCTTATTTTTCATCAACATATTTTACTAATAGTATGTGACCCTCACTTAACCTGATCACTAACTACCTTATATGTGTTGCAGGGAAGCAATGGAAAGCACTAAGGTTTACATTCAAGGTTTGCACATGCATGGTCCTTTGTCTAATAGCACATTATTGTGCAATTGCAGGAACCATTCTAATACTTAGGTTTTAAACAATTTGGTCTTGCACATGTAGGTCCTGCTGTCAGAGGTTTTGACCCACTCTTCGACCCTTTTTGCATATGGGGAAATGAGTTGTCCATGAATATCGGTCAAGTCAAGAAACTCAGAAAGATTGTTAGGATAAAGAAATTAGCGACAAAAAACAACAAGATCTTTGTCTGCACAATGAAGAAGATATCAGTTCACTATAGGATGGTACTAACTATTATACCTTGTCTTTTTTATTCCTTTGCCCTGTTTCCAATATAGAGAAGATATTTATGCACATCCTTGTTTTCAGGCCTTTTCAAAGTAGTTCACTGATGATTACCTCTCAAACAACCTGTATGGTCAAAAGGCGAGGAAGGTATTCATGCAACACCCACGGTTCAATATTGAAGTGTTTCTGAAGAGGACGAAGGATGGACGGTCAATCATCCACAGGCACTGGCCTAAAGTTGCAAAGACTTTCAACATGAATGAAGGCTCAATATTCGCCTTCCGCTTCAGCAGTTTTCTTGATGAGATGCATATATCTATGTACCGTCTATGGTGCTAATTTCGAAAGGTTCTAGATGTTGCATGTGAAACTTGGTGCTGAGCACTTGTGTAATGGGGTAGCTGAGTGCTGAAGCTATATCATGTCGTACTCTGATGTATTTCAATTATAAAATCCTGCTTCCTTAATATGGGAATGAAATATATTATGTGTTTAATATGGATGTCAATTAGATTAATAAATGGATTATTAATAATAGGGCAATTAGCCTGCTAATGGAGAATTAACCTGCTAATTGGTTTTTGCTATTGCAAACTGTTATTGAGAAAATATCATGGGCGATGACCTAAGGCAACGCACACAGTTTCTAGGAATAAACAATGTTGGATCGATGAACAATCACACACGACATTCTCTTCAAAACTGTTTGCGTTAGGCCACCTTGCGCAAACGTTTACCTCATAAAAACTATGTGTGATGGACAACCTTTGCCACACAGTTTCTTCTATGCATCGTGTGTGATGCATTCAATAACGCAAACGATAAAATTATTAATATTGTGTGCGATGGCAACACTATCACAAACGATTTAACTGGGAAAATTGTGTGCGATGTACATGCGAATGGACACGTTTTCGTTGGAGCGACTGTGTGGGATGTATACAAAAAGAAACATTTAGCGGGGACTGACTGTGTGGGATGTACTTACGGTCGGAAACGATTTCGCCTGTATAATTGTATTTTTTGAGCACTACTGCACGTATTGCTCGCTCGCCGGTCGAACACGACCTTATTTTGCCGAGCGTGTGTGCCAGGAGGGCATATCCCCGACGATTTCTGGGTCGTGTGGGAAGGACCCCCTATCGCTCACACCCACTTGGCAACGGTTCCAAATGCCGTCGCGGAAAGGGATTAAAAACCGTTTGTATAGCACCGACGCGTACCAGGGATTATTCCATTTTTGTGTTAGTTGTATGTATTGTTTTTCTTTATTTTCGTAATAACTGGAAAACTCATTTGGTATCCTTATTGCTAGCCGTTATCGGAACCTAATTTTGTATAGAACATGCTGCATTGCAGCATGTTGCAACGCAAACTTCTCTCTATTGGTAGCAATTGATTATGGGTTTTGTTAATAGTTTGTCCATAGTCACTTATTTCTCTTTCTTATTTGATGTTTCGTTTGTGTTTCATTAGAAAAAGAGGTTGTCATTCTAGGCATATAGTTACTGATCCTTTGTTTCCTGCTTGTGCAGCTATCCTAATCTTTGCTATTTTCTCCATGATACAATTGCTTACCTATATGTTCTTGTGTTCGCTGATATGTGGTCTACCGTATCTATGGCAGGAAGAGGCCAGTGTCCAAGGGTATTGTCGATGGTAAGCCCAAGCACCAGGGTGTTACCCAACTCAAGTTCTAGAGGAACAAGCGATCTGTTGCTGAACAAAGAGCTGGGTGCAAGCTGGATGGTCTTCGTGTGCTCAACTCCTATTTGGTTGCAGTTGTAGCTTTTGCTAATTATGTAAGTAAATACGTCGGAGCGCCTCCCTTAGTATGCTCTATGTTTCAACGATGTACTATAACAAGATAGTCTTGTTATCAAACAAGTATTGCATATATTTATGACAGTGCTGATCATGTATATAAAAATATGTTTGCTATGTGCTTGCAACCACAAGTTATATAAGGCTAAAGTAATTTTTGTGTGTGTAAATAACTACTCCCTCCTTTTAGTGTTGGATACATCCATTTGAGGGCAAGTAATTCCGGACGGATGAAATACTGTTCTAAGTAGCTAACATGTTAGGTGTCAGGACAGAGTGATAGAGAGGACATGGGTGCTACAAATTCTTCTTGGTTGCTCTTCTCCCCTGATTGGGCTTAGCCAAGCTAACACTCATGGGCCGAATAAGCTAATTTTGAAAGCTTTGGTAGGTAATTTGAAATAAATATTTCCTTTCTTTTATGCATTATAGAACATCCAACAAAACAAAAATTTAAGAAAAAAACTTGGTATCATGCTATATGTTATAGGATGAAAAATATTCTCTCATGGTAACCATTCATTTGCAAAGTTAAGCAAAATACTTCATTTAGTTCTTGGTTTGATTTGGTGTCATCCGATGGAAATCCACTCCCCTTCGATCACACACATGTGAAGAGGGCCACCAGTCACTCCCCACTAAATGAAAAGATGAGCGTGGATTTGCTCACCCCCTTAATTTCTCATCCAAAAAGGTATGAATTCATACCCGAAATGTCTGCTAAAACTTATTTTACCAAAGGGAAACATTTTTAAAACATTCCACATTTGAAATGAACCATAACCTAAATTACTAAAAGAATGCAAATATTTTCAACACACACATGGTTTTAAATGGGACTCTGCGCCATTTGGTTGATACCCTGCTGCTTCATATTCTGCTCCAAGCGGGTCAGCTCAATAGCGCTTCGTGGGTCGGACTAACTATCATATGACTACTTCAAAATAGATATGTGTCTAAGTGACACGAAAATAGACACTCTTTTTTCAAAAACACACACAAACAAATTGATACAAGCACTACCTTAAAAAAGGCCTCCTTAACTGATATGTGTTTTTTCATATATAGGGATCTAAATTTTTAATGTGCATGCTTGCTAAAGAAAAGATAATTGAAAATACACATATTTTCAGCGCAACATGATTTTCAATGGGACTTTGGGCTATCAAATTTAATTGTATGTGTACATCTCACTGTAGATAACAAGCCATCGTTCTTGTTTATTATTAAAGGGCGTTAAATTTGTTATTTTATGTGCTTGCCCACAACTGAACCAACTAAACCATGGATTTTCTTTTCAATGTGAACATGATTTAAGCGTGTCTCTGCGCCATTTGGCGCAACGGATCCACTAGTATATATATATAAAGCGGGGCGAAAGCCCTTTCTTACATCGAGCTGCTGCCATGTATCGGGCTGCGAATATGCATCTCCAAAACCGGCGACCCGAATCGGGAATTAAGAGGCAAGAGAGATGGAGACGCACGAAGAGAAAGGAGACTGAAGTACCCCCTCCGGTCCTTTTTACTATGCATATAAGAATTGTCTAAAGTCAAACTTCATAAAGTCTAACCATATTTATATGCAAAAATATCAACATCTACCATGCTAAAGTTATACAATGTAAAAATTTAAATCATGACACATCTATGAATATTAATTTCATATTGTGAATGTTGGTAATTTTTTTCTATAAAGTTGGTTAAATTTTAGAAGGGTTGATTTTAGACAAATCTTTTACGCGAACTAAACTAAAAAGAAAGGACCGGAGGGAGTGCTACTTCCACCTGCCTCCCTCGCTTCCACCCTCAGATCTCTCTCTCTCTCTCCTTTCTCTAAAGCGCGCCCCCTCCTACCTTTCTCTCGTCGCATTAGACCTTCCAGATCTCACCAACCTCCTACCAGCCGGCGTTTCTGCCTCTCTCAGTGCCAGAGCTTCACGACGCGGCTCTCTTATCTGTTCGGGGTGATCCATCCGACCCCCGGATCCTCCGCAAAGACGGTGCCTTTCTGGTTGTTCTCGGCACTATCCATGGATGAGAGTTTAGCGCGACGGCAGTGAGGTCAGCGTGTGGAGTTCCTGGGTTGAATTGTTGCAGCGAGAGGCTTTGGGGAAGGGCGCACGGCGGCGAGATGCGGGGTTCCGAGATGCGGAGGCGGGCACCAGAGTACCGGCGGCAGTCGCGGCGGCGGCTGCCGGGATGGATCTGGTGGCTCGTTGGGATCTTCCTTGTGGTTGGGCTCATGCTCTTCGTCCTGCACCACAACCAGAAGGAGCAGTTCCGGCCGCCCGTCATAGTGAGTACCTCAAACATGACTCCGTGTGATTTCCTGCTTGCTGAATTATGTGGTGTGACATCTTTGCTCGGAAGATCACTTCCTTTCTGTCAATTCTGAAAATACGTGGAAAAAGTTTTAGCTTTTTATGTGTGCAGGCAGATCTCTGTTAGCGTTTTGTATGAGATCTTTAGAAATAGTTCCATTGTTGGTTTCTTCTACTATGTTATAAGGTGAGCTTGGTTGTGTGTTGTTAGGCTTTTTGTGGTCAGAGCACATCATTTTCTAGATCTTCATTATCCAATTTCATTGTTACTTGATCCTTGAAGGTTTGTGTTTTTATCTATATTGATTTGTGCATGTTTATGGAAAATTTTATTTTCACTGTCTAGAAAATGTGCTTTTGATGGCTAATCATGACTAGTTGGTAGAAACGGCAAACAGGCTGTATTTTCTAGTAGTTGGCGTGGCATTACTGATAGGTTGTCTCTGCACTTGTTGGAGGTCTGCTCGTGTACTTAGGTTAAGTGTCCTTCTCAGGAGGAGGTTTCCCATCTTCATCATGATAGCATATGCTATTCCTTTACTATGAAGATGATTACTTAACTGGTGGGAGGACACCATGGAGTATGAAAATTGAACTCACACCATAAGTCAATTTTTAGTAGTATGTTGGCCCCCTCCGTCCGAAAATACTTGTCATCAAAATGGATAAAAAGTGATGTATCTAAAACTAAAATACGTCTAGATACATCTTCTTTTATCCATTTTGATGACAACTATTTCCGGACGGAGGGAGTACTTAGGTACTTGCTTAAAAAAGAATAGCATTGCCTGCCATGATTTTCTCTTCGAATTTGCGAATGACTTTCAGTAGCACTGAGTAGTAAACTAGTAACTTTATCCTAGGTTATTCCTGCCTATCTGATAGTAATACAACAGTCACATTAGTTTCTCTTGGTATCCAGTGGTCTGTAAAATCTGGATTACATTGATAGAATTGTTTTTTTTTTAACTGCACAGCTTATGAGAAAAATAGCCGAGATCAAAACTGAAATTATTAATAGAACACAATGTCAATATAGAGATATAATATTGCCAGTGAGTCTTATTGGTAGCCTTTGATGTATAGTTCTTTCTGTGGTAAGGGTCTTAATCTTTTTGTATACAAAAGTATGATCTGAACATTTCTTGTGCGAGTTTTTGGCGCCAAACTTTGCTGGCCATTAACTGTTATTTATGGGTCAACACATGATGACAGCTGTTCAGTAACGTTTAATTTTAGTCTCAACAAAGTTAATCATTGGGATGATAACTAAAAACTTCTCCTTATACTTGGAATATATTTTTGGTCCCTGCTACTTCTAAGTGCATAGATATATTTCTTCATTGGCCTTCCCCACAGTGAAAGAAAATCACATTCTTTAATTAAACTCAGTCGATTGTGCATATTTCCTCATTTAGCTCGTTCTTGTTTCAGAATAAAGGGTCAGAAACTGAAGAAGTTTCTCCTGAGATATTTAATTTCACTGAAGAGCTTTTAAGCAGTACATCTTTTGCACGTCAATTAGCAGACCAAATGACTCTAGCAAAGGCCTATGTTATCCTTGCGAAAGAGCATGGCAACCTTCAGCTTGCATGGGAACTTGGTTCCCAAATAAGGAATTCTCAAAGATTGCTCTCTCAAGGGGCTGTTAGTGGGAGAGCCATCACTCAGGAGGAAGCCCATCCTATAATAACTCGGCTGGCACGGTTAATATACAAAGCGCAGGACTCTCATTATGATATCAGCACCACAATGGTGACACTCAAGATCCATGCCCTCGCACTAGAGGAGCGTGCAAAGGCAGCAGTTGTTCAGACTGCCGAGTTTGGTCAGTTAGCTGCAGAATCACTTCCCAAGAATATCCATTGTTTAACGGTGAAACTGACAGAAGAGTGGCTTCAGAACCCAAAACTAAGGAGTCGTTCAGAGGAGCACAGGAATTCCACACGGTTGGTAGACAATAATCTGTATCATTTCTGTGTGTTCTCGGATAATGTGCTGGCCACTTCAGTTGTTGTCAATTCTACAGTGTCAAATGCAAACCACCCTCAGCAGCTTGTGTTTCATGTAGTCACAGACAGGATCAATTTTGGTGCTATGTCAACCTGGTTCCTGATAAATGACTTCAAAGGGTGCACTGTCGAAGTCCACTGCATAGACGAGTTCTCATGGTTGAAGGCTGCTTCTTCTTCTCTTGTCAGGCGGCTGTCCGAGATGGAAACAAAGGGTTCCTCTGGTGGTTTGAAGACGCAAGAACGGGAAATAAAGTTCCATAATCCGAAGTTTGTTTCTCTGCTGAACCATTTACGGTTCTACATCCCTCAAATACTCCCCAACCTGGAGAAGGTGGTTTTTCTTGATGATGATGTTGTGGTGCAAAAGGACTTGACACAGCTTTTTTCCATAGAATTGCATGGTAATGTTATTGGAGCAGTGGAGACTTGTTTAGAGTCATTTCATCGGTATCACAAATATCTTAATTTCTCGCAACCAATAATCAGCTCAAAGATTGATCCACATACATGTGGGTGGGCTTTTGGAATGAACATATTTGACCTAATTGCTTGGAGGAAAGCAAATGCAACATCGCTTTATCATTATTGGCAGGAGCAAAATGCTGATCAATTGCTTTGGAGAACAGGCACACTTCCAGTAGGCCTTTTGACATTTTATGGCCTAATGGAGCCCCTAGACCGGAGATGGCACGTATTGGGTCTTGGGTATGATGTAGACATAGATGACCGCTTGATTGAGAGTGCTGCTGTTGTGCATTATAATGGGAACATGAAACCCTGGCTGAAGTTGGCCATTCACCGGTACAAGTCTATATGGGAGCGGCATGTCAATTTCTCGCACCCACATGTTAGAGAGTGTATGTTTCACTAGGGAGTGTGCAATCACTGTTTACCATCAATGGTCTTCCACGGCACTGAAGCTAGAAACATCAGTTTCTTTAATAGGGTTGCTTTTGAGCACCCTAGTTTCGAAATCTTCCAGAGCTAGATTATATACTCAACAGGCATCATCAAAGAATTCAACTGTTAAGTTTACTTTTTGGGTGGGGGAAGATTTATTTTGAGAAGAAAATAATTCAGTTGCAGATTTTTACATACAATTCGGTCTGGAAGTTTTAGCAGTCTAATGAGATTACCTGGATAGATATTGTAAAGGAGATACAGTTGTTGGATTGATGCGTCATTTTTTGAGATGTTAGAAAATGCCAATTGCCAAATCAGCTGTGCAGAGCTTACTGGCGTTCATTCTTTTCAGGTTATTGTATTTTATACTGTACTGTTGAGGAATGTCTTCCTTTTCCTTTTTGTATAAACAGTTGAGTATTCTTCACAGTACGAACTTGGCTCAACTGGAGATATAGGAAAGTTAAGTAATTTTGATGTTCAGAAATTGAGTTTCTCATGTTCCATACAACATAGCGAAGAGAAAATTGCAATTCTCCCTCTGTTTGATTGGTTTTTAGTTCCAGAAAGGTTCAGCGACCTGTGTTATGACTGCCTTTACAATTTGTGTGGATTACGTAGTCAATTTTTGTAGCAGATGCCCTAAGTCCAAGGTTCTTATGGCGTGGCCTAAAAGAATGAACAAAGATTGTATCCTCAAGCAAATCAAGCAAAAAAGAACTTCCTTGGTGGTGCTAGTAATGCAAAGATTTGGTTTTTGTGCAACTTTGGCTGTGTTGTAACCTTAGCTATAACCTTCGCAGTGATGTGAACCTTGGCTATACTGTGACCACTAAGTGTTGCCGTGAACCTTTTTTGTATTGCAAAGATTTATACTTTTGACAGAAGTCTCATGTTGAAATTCTCCTTGTGTTTGTTCTATGTGGATCGGGATGGTTGAGTTGAATGCACGTTGTACGGTTGTACGGGTGAACAGAGGAGGTTCTTGTATACTCTTGCTCATTTTATTTTTTGAAACAAGGCAAAAGATTTGCCATTTGCATTGATTAAGAGAGAAGTTTTAACAGGTACCCGCAAGGCGGGGGATGGAGTCTACTCTTGCGGCATTACATTACACAGCTGTCTAGCGCCCAAATACGAGCCTCCTCCTTTATCCTAGCAGTGACCATGGTCACCGTGGTAGCGACATTCCTAGAAACTCTTGCATTGCGCTCATTCCAGAGTTCATTGCGCTCATTCCAGAGTTTCCAGGAAACAAGCATGAGCATGGAGGCCAGAGCCTTCCTCAGGCCCCCCCCCCCTATCTAGGATAGTCTTGAACCACCATTTCTTTACAGAAATTTCGTAACTCCAGCCCGCAGTGATAACACTGTTTACGCCGATCCATGAAGCCACATTAGCCCAAACGCGTTGGGAAAATTTGCATTGGAACAGGAGATGTGGCGCAGATTCAGTAACTTGCTTGCATAAAGGGCAAAGCCCACAATTGGGCCAGCCCCGACGCTGCAACCTGTGCGCTGTCCAAACACGATTTTGGATGACGAGCCAAGCAAAAAACTTGCACTTGGGAGGAGCCCAAGCTTTCCAAACGGACATGTTCATGTTGCTCCTGAGATGGCCCTCGAACCGCGCCATGTAGGCCGAAGAAGCGGAATACTCGCCACTTGTACTGAGCTTCCATAGGATAGTATCACGGACACCCGCAACAAGGTTGATCCTAGACACCCTTTCCCAAAGGAGGGCGAACTCCTGGATGTGCCCCAAGGATAGGCCGTGCTGGGTGTTTATTTGGCTGACCCAAAAATTGTTCAGGAGTGCCTTTTGGACTGTGCACGTCTTTTTCTTAGAGATGTCGTAGAGAGCGGGTGCAATATCTTTAGGCCTGATCCCATCCAGCCAAGAGGAGTTCCAGAAGCTCGCGCTGCAACCGTCTCCGATGTGAACCATGGTGGCAGCCGCGAAAATGTCTCTGTCCTTGTCAGTACATGGTGTTCCAGAGCCTAGCCAAAGCTTGGGGGGGGGGGGTCTGCCCATGGCCACGTGCTTGGCCACCCATGGCGGGAGCTTGCCGGCGACCTTGTCCTCTAAATATTGGAAGTGTATCCTTTTGAGTCTTCTAACTGAGAGGGGCAGCCCCAAATATCGCACTGGGAAGCTGGAGCGAACTGCTGGAAAGTCATGTAGAACATCCTGAAGATCGATGCCCTCACAACGGATAGGCGCAACGAGACTCTTTGCACAATTGGTGACCAAGCCGATGACCTCCCCAAAAGAGGCCAATGTCGATGCCAAGAATTGAATATCACTTTTAGTGGGTGCAACGAAGATGGCATCATCATCGGCGTACAAGGACACACGGATCAGTCTACCTTGCCATCGGCGTACAAGGACACACGGATCAGTCTACCTCTGAGCGGATGCAAGCTCCCTTGGGCCGTGGCTTTGGCAAGTATGTGGTGTAGGGGATCAATAGCAAGGACAAAGAGGAGCGGCAAGAGTGGGTCCCCTTGCCGAAGGCCTTGTCCATGTCTGATCGGGTCGCTGGGAATGCCGTTAAGTAGCACACGGGAGGAGGCTGTGGAGAGGAGCGTCGAAACCCAATGACGGAAGCGGCTTGGGAAGCCCAGGTGTCGAAGCAAATCCATCAAATAGTCCCATCTGACCGAATCGAAGGCCTTTTTGATATCGAGCTTGAAAAGGAGGTAGGGGATTTCGTGCGGTGAAAGCGTCTGGCCAAGTTTCTGACATACATAAAGTTGTCGTGGATGCTTCTCTTTTTGATGAAAGCACTTTGTGCATTGGAGACTAGGTTGGGCATGTGAGGGACTAAGCGAGAGGCCATCATTTTAGTGATGATTTTGGCGACCGCATGAATGAGGCTAATTGGTCTGAAATCCGAAATGTCCTCAGCGCCGTCTTTTTTCAAGACAAGGGTGATGTTCGCTGAGTTGAGCCAGGTGAAGCTGGAGGCGCGCAGGTTGGAGAAGCCATTGACAACAGCCATCAGATCCTGCTTGATGATGTCCCAACATTCCTTGAAAAAAATACCGGTGAAGCTATCCGGTCCCGGTGCCTTGTCACTTGGTAGGGAGAAAATAGCCGCTTTAGTTTCCTCTTCAGTGAATGGTAGGTCCACATCCGCAAGGTCACATGGCTGGGTTGGAATGGCCTCCCAGTTGAAATCTTTTGACCATGCCGCCCCCTTACGAATGACCATGAAGAAGTGCTCATGGACAATGGCTTTCTTGTCGTCACGACTGGTAACCCATCCTTGGTTGTGCCGGAGACGATGGATAAAGTTTTTTCGTCTCCGCCGATGGATTCGAAGATGGAAAAAACGCATATTGGCATCCCCCTCTTTAAGCAAGATTATCCTTGAGGATTGCTTTTTTCTAGCTCGCTCTAGGACAGCCAGAGCGACAACCTTCCGCTTGAGCTGTTTCCTTATATCTTGCTCGTCGTTGCTCAAGGCCCGAATTTCTTGTGCCATGTCCAAGCACATGATGACCTCGAGAGCCATGTGGAGTTGGACTTTATGGTGAGAGAAGAGCTTCCTACGCCAGCACCTCAATCTCTGACTAGCTGTCTTCAACTTGTGGAAAAGAATTTGGCATGGGTCATGGTGGCTCACCCTTTCGTTCCATGCATCAACAACAACTTTCTTGAAGTTTGGCATGTTTGTCCAAAATTTTTCGAACCTAAAGGATTTTGGCCTCGAGGGTCCCTCATCACTAGCAAGGAGAAGGGGGCAATGCTCGGAGAGCGAGGATGACAGCGCGTGCAGGATGTGGGAGCCAAAATGGATGTCCCAATCTTCATTACAAAAAAAAAACTATCCAGCTTGCTCATAGTGGGATTATGCTGCTCATTTGTAACATCCCAATTTTATTAAATTTGGATGTTAGTAGAATCATTCAATGCATATCATATTTCATTGCATTTTTGGAGTTTTTGAAATATTCAAATGATTTTCCGCTCGAGAAAAACAAATGAGAGGGGATAAGATGACTTCCTCAAACTTATAAAAGAGTGGGAAATTTTATTTTGAATATTATTTGAAGTTTTGGAGTTTATTGGTATTTTTTTATTTGCCAAAGGTGCATTAAATGCATTAGGAAAATATTTTCAAAATGTTCTGTGCTTAAATTAATGTTCATTAGGCTCTAAATATTGTATAGTTATTTTAAAAATTATTGTGGTGTTTATATTAATTCATTTCAATTACTTAGGGCCACTTTAGTCTTTGGTTTAAAAAAAAAGAACACACACACACACTCATCGCAGCCTGGACCGAAACTAGGTTCGGCCCAGGAGCGCCCCAACCGGCCCAGCTGTCCATTTGGCCCAAGGCCAGCGCCTGCATGCCCGAAGCCTCCCGCCCAGTCGACCGCCCCGCGCTCGCCCTCGCTCGCCTCCTCTCGCTGCCGCTGCCATGTGGGCCCCGCACGTCAGGCCGTCCCCAACCTCCCGCACCGCACGGGATAAACATCCTCGCCGCGCTCCCACAACCACCGCTCGGCTCCCTCGCGGATGAGGCTTATCCGTCGACCCCGAGCCCTCTGCCCTCGCCTATAAAATCCACTCGACCCCCTCTTCCAACCTCGCCGTTCCGCTTCTTCCCACGCCGCTTCTAGCCGCCGCCATCAGCGGTTGCATCTCGCCAGAGCCGCACCACTCCCTCGTCCATTTCGTCGTCTGTGGCACCCCCTAGCTCTCCTTCCTCTGTCAATTGGATCCTGGCACCAACGTGCATCTTTTTGACACTTTTTTGACCCCAGGACCCGCCGGAGACGCCGCCCCGACGATGCCCGACCTCGCCGGAGCCCGCGGAGCGTCGCTGTCTTTGCCTCGCCGGCCCCGATGCCCCCGAGGTGCCCCGGCGCCACCTTCCGGACGCCCAAGCCGCGCCACACCTCCCCGTCTACTTCACCGACGCCGGGACCCGCCGCCTCGTTCGACCCGAGCCGCCGCCTCCGTCGTCGACATCGTCGCCGGCCACCTCCAGCCCACTGTAAGCTGCCGCCCCAATCCCTCCCGTTAGATCGATCACCGATGGCCCAGATTAGATTAGGTTAGTTTGTTTTTTTAGTTGAACCGGTACGCGGTTAACCGCGGGTTTTTATTCTAAAACCGATCGGTTTCTGTATAAGTTAGCCGCCGCCGCCGTTTTTCTTACATTGTGGCCGTCCGCTGTATAAGCTACGCGGCGAACACCTTTAGGCCAGTAGAAATCTGCCACGTGCCAGGGACCTGGTTGCGATAGTTTTTCCTCACTGTTTAGTCCCTGTTATTAGCAGATTAGTCCCTGATATTGATTTAGCCACAACTTTTTAACCGTAGATCCAAACTCAACGAAACCAGCGGCAAATTCTTTGTATTGTTTAGATCTATCCAGTAGTATCCTTTTTGGTAAACTTTGGTTGGATTAAAATTTGAATTTATTCAGATTCAAATTCGAACTTCAAATAGCCATATCTCCCAAACCATAGCCCCGAATGAGTTGATTCTTTTTGAATTGTGTCACCGTAACCGAACCCTATCACCTGGACCTTGTCACAATAATTTTCGCACACTAGAATCTATCCATTAATATTTTACTAGTATGCCTAGAATGCACTATAGTCCACATCACTTTTTGAGCCATATGCCTAAGTTGTTTTGCACGTAGAATATTTTCATGCTAGTTAAGTGTGTGGTTTGTTCATTTGGTTTTTCCGAGACCTTTTCCTTTGCTTGTTATTTTGGTTCTTCGGAATGTTTGCTTATGTATGAATATTTTACTTTGATGATAGATTGCCCGGAGTGCGAAGCAGAATACTACTAGTCTTTAGAATTCAACCAGCAGTACCAAGGCAAGTTGCATCTTGATCATGTTTCATTACCTATGTTTTTGTTATGCACTTAGTTCTCTGCGGTAGGACTGCATGGTAGGAATTTATGCCGGATGGCTATGCTTACACCCAGTAGTTCATTGAGGTTGGTCTGAAACTTATCACATTGTCGCCACTGTTTTACATTATGTTGCTTCGCTGAGTAGACGTGGATTGGGGAGTGAACATTGTAAAGTATGAGTGACAATGTAGTAAATAGGACCTACGGTAATTAATGAACTACCTAGGCAGAAACTTGTTGGAATGGTGGTGAAGTACAGTGGGGCACGCATGGGAAATCCATGGTGGTGCACCACTAGTGGACCGTCCGCTCAGGCTCAAAGAGATCAATCGTATTCTCATGTCTAGAAGCTTACGTGTGGAGCCGCAAGCCAATATGGGCTCTGGCTTAGTTGAGTAAATAGTGTGACCCCTTCCAGGATAGGCTAGCAGATGTAGAATGAGTAGGTGTACCGGCCTATCCGTGGGTTAGGGGAAACATTTTCAAAAGGCTATGTCTCGACCCTCCGATCTGGATGTGGTTGAGTCTTGTGGGGAAAAGTGCGCAACCTCTACAAAGTGTCAACCTAATCGATTAGCCGTGTCCCGGTTATAGACAATTTGAGCATCTAGTAGTGGAAATGCTGGGAGATCTCATCACCTTAATTAAACAGTTGGGATTATAAGTGATAACTCTGGGAATGGAATGAGTTGGGTTTGCCAACTCATCCTATGCTATTTTCATAGTTGTAGAACAATTACTTTGCAATAGGGAAAAACTAGCTTTATGCAAAAACTAAACTTAGAGCTTTCCACTAGCCAAATTGCATGTACAAATAGGTTCATTTACTCTTGATGTGACTTGCCAGTACATTCAATGTACTGACCTATATGGCTGTAACTTATCACGTTGCAGATATATCCGACGAGGATTAAGGTGTGATAGGTCGATGTTCTACACTCAACCTTGCTCGTGGAGTTGGACTCATTTACTACTTTGCTTCTGCAATATTTGTTTATTCAGCTCTATGCCATATTATGTAATAAATGTATTGCTCCTGGACTATCAATGTAATAAAGAGATGTGTGTTATTTCTGTTATTTCATCAAGTACTGTGTGTGCTAGCAAGTCGATCCAGGGACTAGCACGGTAAGCACAGAGACTTCGAATCTTACCAGGCCGGGTCGCTACAAGATGGTATCAGAGCACACGTTGACTGTAGGACGCGACCCCTAGAAAATGGAAAGCCATAGGATGAAAACTTTATTTTTTACAATTTCCCTATATATATCCTTTGGTCTCGTACCTTCTCTGCTTCATTACTAATTTCTTCTCTCTTTCAAAAAAATGTAGATGTCGTCCTCCATTGTTGAGTTTGAGAAGCCCGATGAGACCATGCCCTTTGGACGGTAGCTGGTGAAGATTGTGAAGCACCTGAAGATTGGGCTTCCCACATTCACTGGGACCTTCACCGCCACCTTGCCCGAGGAGACGCGTTGGAGGATCAATGCCCATATCCCCGGACGCATCCTCGGAAACCACACCAAGCCCATTGAGTTCCATGTGGATACTGCAACATGGGGCTTGGGCAGGGGCATCGCTGCTCACATTGCTCTCGGACGCATTCGAGGAGTACGACAAGGACCTCAAGCGGACCTCCTTCGTGATGTACGGGTGCAGTGACGCGAATGGAGACATGGTGTGTACCCTGGAGGACGAGACGATAGCATCCCATATCCAGGACATGGAGGATCACATTCGCATGATGGAGCTGGAGCTATCCGACAACATGATCGTCATCAAGAACCTCATGACCCGCAAGGCCGAGCTCGAGGAGGAACTCCAGGACGCTCGCATCGAGCACGAGGCAGAGTTGGACGCACTTCAAGAGAAGATCGACGACCTGAATCTTAAGCTTGAGGAGGCCGAGGAGAAGCTGGATGAGGGATAAAACATCTAGGAGGATCACTTGTACGGTGCCTATGTCAGCCAAGACAAGGACCAGGATGATGAGCTCGGAGATGACGACACTGCGAGTGATGCAAGGACACCCGACGTCAACATGGTTGACTGGTCCTCATCCGATGAGAGTTAGATTTTATACCACCATGAGAGTTTAGGCATTCGATTTTGTTATCCGATTAGTTTCATTTATTCGTGAGATCTTGCCAAATCTTGTGACATGGCTTACCTTAGGTTTGATTATTCATGTGAACCTCTTTGATTGAAATTGAATTGGAGTGATTTGAAGTTTGATTGCTATCATGTGCATATGGGTAGTGTGATTTACTCTTTAGGCCTTCTCTATTCTAACTTCTCATCCACTCTAAACCCACCAGATGCCTCCGAGACGTGACTCCGGATTCAACTTTCCACCGGAGCTCACCCAATTGATTCAGTAGCAGAATGCTCTTATGCAGATGCTCATTTAGAACCAGAACCAGAACCACAACAACAACAACAACAACAACCCACCACCGCCACCCCCAGTGATAGTCTTACCCGTTTTCTGAGGCTGAACCCACCTGTGTTCTCCAGCAGCATGGAGCCGATCATCGCAGATGACTGGCTCTGCAAGATAGGAAGGGAGCTAGCCACAGCCGAATGCAATGATGCTGAGAAGGTGAGGTTTGCCGCCCACCAGCTGGATGGACCGGCAGCTGCTTGGTGGGAGAACTACACCACCACATACCCCATGGAGGGTGTGACTTGGACTCAGTTTCAGCAGGCATTCCACACTGCTCATGTCTCAGCTGGAGCCATGAGTATGAATAAGAAGGAGTTCCGCAGTTTGCGCCAGGGAGGACGCACAGTATCTCAGTGTGTTGATGAGTTTAGTAAGCTGGCCCGTTATGCCCCAGACGACGTGGTCACTGATGTAGCCAGACAGAAGAAGTTTCTGGAGGGACTGAATGATGAGTTAGGAGTTCAGTTGACTGTGGCGACCTTTGCGAACTATCAGGAGCTGGTTGAAGGCTACCATTCTCGAAGGCAAGCACCAGCAGATGGAGAACCGTAAGAGGAAGTACGGTCATGGGAAGTATAACTCAGGAGTTCAGCAGAAAACCCGCTACAACCCGTATTCAGGAAGTTTTGGATCAGGCACTAGCAAGTTTGGAGGAAATCATCATAACCATGGAGGTCACATTCAGCACGAAGGAAATGGACACAACCACCATGGTCACAAGCATGGCAATGGCAATGGAGGAAATGGCAATCAACAACATTTCAGCTCTTCTACACCGATGAAGAAGGATCTGAGTCATATCACCTGCTTCAAGTGCAAGAAGACATGTCACTACTCCAATGAGTGTCCCGAGCAGCAGAATGGAAATGGCAATGGGAATTCTGGAGGCAAGAAGCCCAATCCTTTCACCAAGGGGCATGTTAATCATGTCAATGTGGAAGAAGTCTATGAGCAGCCTGACGCAGTGATTGGTAAGTTTTTGGTAAATACATTTCCAGCACTCATTCTTTTTGACACTGGTGCATCGCATTCATTCATATCAAGAGGATTCGTGGATAAACATAAGTTGCCTACCGTAGCTCTTAAGTCACCCATTCTAGTGAGTTCCCCAGGAGCCAAGTCTATGGCTAGTCAGGGATGTTTCCAGTTGCCTTTGAACATAGGGGGGCATGTTTTTCCCACAGGTATGATCATACTAGAGTCACAAGGGTTGGATGTAATCCTAGGGATGGACTGGATGTCCAAGTATGAGGGAAACATTGATTGTGCTAGTAGATCAATTTTTCTCACCACCCCAGAGAAGAAGAGGATCAAGTATGTATCCAGGATTAAGCCTAAGAGGACTCAGGTGAACTCTCTTACGGGAGTTGTCCAGGAAGAAGTACGAGTGGTGAAGGATTATCCCGATGTATTTCCGGAGGAGTTACCGGGTATGCCGCCAGATCGGGAGATTGAGTTTTTGATTGAGTTGCTGCCAGGCACAGGACCTATCTCCAAGAGGCCGTATCGGATGCCTGCTAATGATTTGGAGGAAGTCAAGAAACAAATTAAGGAGTTGCTAGAGAAAGGGTATATACGCCCGAGTTCATCACCTTGGGGAGCCCCAGTACTCTTGGTGGAGAAGAAGGATGGAACCTTGAGGATGTGTGTGGATTACCATTCTCTGAATGAGGTGACCATCAAGAACAAGTATCCACTGCCGATGTTCAATGACTTGTTTGACCAGTTAGAAGGAGCTGTTGTTTTCTCCAAGATCGATCTTCGATCGGGTTATCACCAGTTGAAGATCCGTGAGAAGGATATACCCAAGATAGCTTTTACCACAAGGTATGGGCTTTATGAGTATACAGTCATGTCCTTTGGTTTAACTAATGCTCCTGCCTATTTTATGAGCATGATGAACAAGCTATTCATGGAGTTCTTGGATAAGTTTGTGGTGGTTTTCATTGATGATATATTGATTTTCTCCAAGAATGAGGAGGAACACACCGAACATCTGCGCTTAGTTTGGAGAAGCTCAGAGAACATCAACTTTATGCCAAGTTTAGCAAGTGTGAGTTTTGGCTCAAGGAAGTCGGATTTCTTGGACATGTTGTGTCAGGTGAAGGGATTGCAGTGGACCCTACCAAGGTAGAGGCAGTCATAGAATGGAATTCACCCACCACAGTTGGCGAGATTCGCAGCTTCCTTGGACTTGCAGGATATTACCACAGATTTATTGAAAATTTCTCTAAGATTGCAAGGCCCATGACAGCATTGTTGAAGAAGGATACCAAGTTCGTTTGGACTGAAGAGTGTGAAGCCAGTTTTCAAGAGTTGAAGAAGCATTTGGTTACAGCCCCAGTGGTAATCCTGCCTGACGTACACAAGGACTTTTAGGTGTATTGTGATGCTTCACGTCAGGGACTTGGAGGTGTTCTTATGCAAGAGGGAAAGGTTGTAGCTTATGCTTCACGACAGCTTCGACTTCATGAGTTGAACTATGCCACACATGATTTGGAGTTGGCAGCCATGCACTCAAGACATGGAGACACTATCTTATTGGGAATCATTGTGATGTTTACACGGATCACAAGAGTTTGAAGTCTATCTTCACATAGAAGGAGTTGAACCTCAGGCAAAGGAGATGGTTGGAACTTATAAAGGATTACGACATGGGTTTGCATTATCATCCAGGGAAAGCCAATGTTGTGGCGGATGCTTTGAGCCGTAAGAGTTATGTTAACACCCTTACAGCAGGAGGTTTACCTCAGTATGTGATGAGCTTAGAGATCTTTAGTTGGAAATAGTTCCTAGAGGTTATGTTACCGCACTCGAGGTGCAGTCCACCTTGTTAGGAAGAATCAGAGAAGCCCAGAAGTTGGACCAAGGTATCGCTGAGATAAAGGAAATGATGAGCAAAGGAAAAGAGAAAGATTCCATGAGGATGAACAGGGAACCATATGGTTTGAGCAATGCATTTGTGTACCCAATGATCCAGAGATCAGAAAGTTGATTCTTCAGGAGGCTCATGACTCACCATATTCGATACACCCAGGCAACACCAAGATGTATTTGGACTTGAAGGAAAGTTTTTGGTGGGCCGGTATGAAGAGAGAGATTGCCGAGTATGTGGCAATATGTGATGTATGTCAGATAGTAAAGGCGGAGCATCAGAAACCAGCAGGTTTACTTCAGCCATTGCCGATACCTGATTGGAAGTGAGACAGACTCGGTATGAACTTTATCATGGGATTACCCAGGACTCGTTCAGGTTATGATTCCATTTGGGTGATAGTTGATCGTTTGACCAAGGTAGCTCACTTCATTCTAGTGAAGACCACCTATACAAGTGCTAAGCTGGCGAAGATATATATGACCAGGATTGTATGTCTGCATGGAGTTCCAAGGACCATCGTATCAGATAGAGGAACACAGTTTACCTCAAAGTTTTGGAATCAGTTACATGAAACTTTGGGTACCAGGCTAGAGTTCAGTACAGCCTTCCATCCGCAGACTGATGGGTAGACAAAGAGAGTCAATCAGGTTCTGGAGGACATGTTGAGAGCTTGTGCGCTAGACTATGGGTCTAGTTGGGATGATAACTTACCTTACACAGAGTTCTCGTACAACAACAGCTATCAAGCCAGTTTGCAAATAGCCCCTTTCGAGGCATTGTATGGCAGGAAATGCAGGACACCTTTGATGTGGGATGGAGTTGGAGATCGCAAGTTGTTTGGACCAGATTTGATCAGAGATTCTGAGGAGAAGGTCAAATTGATTTGTGATAGACTTAAGATAGCTCAGTCCAGACAGAAGAGTTATGCCGATGCTAAACGCAAGGAAGTGACCTATGGAGTGGGAGATAGAGCATATCTTTGAGTGTCTCCACTTCGAGGTATTAAGATATTTGGAGTAAAAGGAAAGTTAGCACCACGATTTGTGGGGCCATACAGAGTTCTGGAACGCAGAGGAGAGGTTGCATACCAGTTGGAATTACCAGAGGCCTTGTCAGGAGTTCATGATGTGTTTCATGTTTCCCAGCTAAAGAAGTGCCATGCAGAGATGGCAGACATTCCTTTGAGAGATACAGTGCCACTGGAGGCAATTCAGTTGGAGAGCGATCTGACTTACAAGGAGAAGCCTGTTAAGATTCTTGAGACTGCAGAGAGGATCACTCGCACCAAGATCATCAGGTTCTGCAAAGTTCAGTGGAGTCACCACACCGAGGAGGAAGCTACCTAGGAACGAGAGGAAGATCTCAGGCAGGACCATCCACACCTTTTTGCTGGCTAACCCGAATCTCGAGGACGAGATTCATATTAAGGGGGGTAGGTTTGAAACATCCCAACTTTATTAAATTTGGATGTTTGTAGAATCATTCAATGCATATCATATTTCATTGCATTTTTGGAGTTTTTGAAATATTCAAATGATTTTCCGCTCAAGAAAAACAAATGAGAGGGGATAAGATGACTTCCTCAAACTTATAAAAGAGTGGAAAATTTTATTTTGAATATTATTTGAAGTTTTGGAGTTTATTGGTATTTTTTATATTTGCCAAAGGTTCATTAAATGCATTAGGAAAATATTTTCAAAATGTTCTGTGCTTAAATTAATGTTCATTAGGCTCTAAATATTGTATAGTTATTTGAAATTATTGTGGTGTTTATATTAATTCATTTCAATTACTTAGGGCCACTTTAGTCTTCGATTTAAAAAAAAACACACACACGCACTCACCGCAGCTTGGACCGAAACTGGGTTCGGCCCAGGAGAGCCCCAACCGGCCCAGCTGGCCATTTGGCCCAAGGCCAGCGCCTGCGCGCCCGAAGCCTCCCGCCCGGTCAACCGCCCCGCGCTCGCCCTTGCTCGCCTCCTCTCGCTGCCGCTGCCAGGTGGGCCCTGCATGTCAGGCCATCCCCAACCCCCCACACCGCACGGGATAAACATCCTCGCCGCGCTCCCGCAACCACCCCTTGGCTCCCTCGCGGATGATGCTTATCCGTCGACCTATAGCCCTCTGCCCTCGCCTATAAAAGCCCCTCGACCCCCTCTTCCAACCTCGCCATCCCGTTTCTTCCCACGCTGCTTCTAGCCGCCGCCATCACCTGTTGCATCTCGCTAGAGCCGCGCCTCCATTTCTTCTTCTGTGGCACCCCCTAGCTCTCCTTCCTCTGTCAATTGGATCCCCCGCACCAACGCACATCTTTTTTGACACTTTTTTTGGCCCCAGGACCCAGCGGAGAGGCCGCCCCGATGATGCCAGACCTCGCCGGAGCCTGCGGAGCGCCGCAGTCTTCGCCTCGCCGGCCCCGACGCCCCCGAGGTGCCCCGACGCCACCTTCCGGATGCCCAAGCCGCGTTGCACCTCCCCGTCTACTTCACCGACACCGGGACCCGCTGTAGCCGCCACCCCGTTCGACCCGAGCCGCCGCCTCCATCGTCGACATCATCGCCAGCCACCTCCAGCCCACTGTAAGCCGCCGCCCCACTCCCGCCCGTTAGATCGATCACCGACGGCCCAGATTAGATTAGGTTACTTTGTTTTTAGTTGAACTGGTACGCGGTTAACCGCGGGTTTTTATTCTAAAACCGGCCAGTTTCTTTATAAGTTAGCCGCCGCCGCCGTTTTTCTTACATTGTGCCCGTCTGCTATATAAGCTACGCGGCGAACACCTTTCGGCTAGTAGAAATCTGCCACGTGCTAGGTGTCGGTGTCAAAACCGGCGGATCTCGGGTAGGGGGTCCCGATCTGTGCGTCTAAGGCTAATGGTAACAGGAGGCAAGGGACACGATGTTTTACCCAGGTTCGGGCCCTCTCGATGGAGGTAAAACCCTACTTCCTGCTTGATTGATATTGATGATATGGGTATTACAAGAGTTGATCTACCACGAGATCGTAGGGGCTAAACCCTAGAAGCTAGCCTATGATGATTATGATTGTGATCATCCCTCTAAGGACTAAACCCTCCGGTTTATATAGACACCGGAGGGGGCTAGGGTTTACATGGAGTCGGTTACAAAGAAGTAAATATAATATCCGGATCACCAAGCTTGTCTTCCACGCAAAGGAGAGTCCCATACGGACACGGGACGAAGTCTTGAGTCTTGTATCTTCACGCTCCAACAGTCCGGCCAAAGTATATAGTCCGGCTGTCCGGATACCCCCTAATCCAGGACTCCCTCAATAGCCCCTGAACCAGGCTTCAATGACGATGAGTCTGGCGCGCAGTCTTGTATTCGGCATTGCAAGGCGGGTTCCATCTCCGAATACTCCGTAGTAACTATCGAACACTTGAATCATGTCCGGATCTGCAAGATGATTTTCACAGCATAGCACTTCATAAATCTGATCTGCTGGCAATTTTTGCATGGCGCGCTCCTGCCCCATGGCCCGGCCCAACACGAACCGGTTTTACTTGGCCTCCCTCGATACGCGTTGTGAGGCAGGTTTACTGGCACGCCTTGCCAGAGCAGAGATCGTGCTCCCCTTGGCGCGGATCTTCCATTAATATAGGTGCACGCGTCCCCATGACGTCTGTTGGTATGACTCCGTGTTTTTAGGTAAGTCTCGAGTGGTTACGCTGAGGACGCTTGATATTCACCCCCTTTATAAAGGGGCCGAGGCCTATCCCTCTTTTCCACCACTCTTGCGCCTTTTCGCACCTCGAGTTCCAACACCCGAAACCCAAGCCCAAGCACCTCGAATCCTCAATCATGTCCGGATCCAACCCTCAAGGCCGGTGGGTGGCCTCCTCAGTCACAGAGGAGGACATTGCGAAGCTTAGGGAGGTCGGGTATCTGACCGCCGACATCAAGCACAGGCTTCCTGCTCCAGGGCAGGTTATCCCTACTCCCGAGCCCAACGAGAGCGTCGTATTTGTTTCCCACTTCCTCCGTGGCTTGGGCTTCACCCTTGATCCTTTTGTGAGAGGGCTCATGTTCTATTACGTGTTAGATTTTCACGATCTAGCCCCAGACGCTATCCTCCATATTTCGTCGTTCATTGTTGTGTGCGAAGCTTTTCTCCACGTCACTCCACACTTCGGCCTATGGCTCAAGACCTTCAATGTGAAGCCAAAGATGATTGAGGGGCGACATGCGAAGTGCGGAGGTGCTGTAATAAGCAGGAATGCCGACGCCCCATGGCCAGAGGGCTCCTTCCCAGAGGTGTCCGATCTATGGCAGTGGAGGTGGTTTTAAGTCACGACTCCCAGGGGCACAAAGTGGGTGGCTGCCCCCGACTTCCGTCCGGGCCCTCCTTCTCAACTGGCGTCATGGACCAATGTAGGACGGGATTGGGGATCTGCTAGTGATGTACCAATACTGCAGAGCCATATTCGGGAGCTTCTTGAGAGGGACATTAGCCTTGTCAGCATAATTCAGGTAATGCTAATCCGACAGATGTTGCCGTGCAAACGCCGGCCTCTCCGGATGTGTGAGTTCAATCCAGAAGGACCGCAGACTATTCTGCACTTCTTTGGCTTGACGCTCGAAGGGATGTGTAAATTATTCTTCGGACCACAAGTATACGGACACCACCGAGGATGCGGGCCTGAGCTGCAATCGCCCAGATACCCAAGTAAGTAACCCTGAAGCCGAACACTTAATTTATTTTTATCATAATCCTTATTCTGAAAAATCCTCCATGGCCAGGAATGGCTCAGCAAGGCAGAGAGAATCAGGTGTCCAACGCCACTTCCCGAAGGCTCGCCTAGTCCCACCATAGCCAAGATGCTTGGACGGGTGCTAAGCAAAATGCCCTCTGGGAAAGACGAAGGGAAGAACATGGAAGCAGAACTTCACACATTGCGCATCCAAACTGGGGGAATTGCTCCCTCCCTAAAGGAGGATAGCCGGGAGGGGGAATCTAAGGCCTCCTCTCCTCGCGGGAAGAAGAGGGCCGCCTCCGAAGACTTGGAGACGGAGGTGTCCAAACAGGGGAAGAAAGCTTCACCAGGGGGCCCTGCCCCGAAGGGCGTCCTCGCCGCGTCATTCCCGCTAACGGGCCAGCCCTCAACCGAGCTATAAGTTAATCGTAAATACGAGGGTAATGCTTTTCTCCGAGAACAATAACTAGGATCCATTCTTTGCAGTCTGGCTAGCAGCTCTTCTCGACAGAGTTCGTCTTCAGGGGATCTCCTTCCAGAGATGATGGAGAGTGAGACCCCACCAACCTCTCCGCCTCATGAGGCGGGCGACCCCGAGGTGTCGTCACGGAGGAGTCCAGATCTGCCGATGCCAGAAGTTAATCCTTCTGCCGCCCTGAGCCTGGAGCGTTCGGCTCCCACGGGGGGCGATGAGAAGGGTCCGACACAGTTTGGCATCCGGCCGGACATGGTGACGGGTCTTCTGGAGCGAGGTGCTCTCTCGGAGGAGCACCATTCATTAATGAGCACAGTGCTCGAGAAGATTTCATCCGCCACAAGCGATTTGAATGAAGCCTTTACGAACCTGCTTAGAGGCTTCGAGGTATGTAATGAAAAATACATAATTTTTTGGCTGTGACGCACGCACTAGGTGTGCTCCATATGGATAGTAGCCCCTAAGACTCTGGTTGCCAACCCTCGGCGGCGAATGGAGGGTCACATTGTTAAGTAACAATTGCGCTGTAATTATGCGCAGGTGTCCAAGGATCTGGTAGTTGACCGGTCCGTTGAAGTTCCCGAACTAAGGAGGCAAATTGGGGTTATTGATGCCGATATCACATTGGTGAACGAGCGGCTTAACGATTCACAAGGTATGTGCTCTGCTATCCTTTATTATCTTTATAGGAAAAATTGAGTGGAGCATAATATTAATGCGATATGTTTGGACTGCAGACGGTGCTGCTGCCGTGGAAGCCCTGAGGGCGGAACTTGCCCTAGCCAAGGAATAGGCCCGGGGTAGCAATGCGGCTGCCCTAAAGGCGGCCGATGAGTTGAGAGTCGAACAGGCTGCTCATCGCTGAAGCGTAGAGAGAATAGCCGAAATGGCTGTGGAGCTGAAAGACACCGCCAATTGTTATGAGCTTCTTGAAAAAGAAAATCATGCGAATAAGGCTGACCTGAAGAAGGCTCTTGATGCGGCCAAGGAGACGCGTTCCGACCTTAGGGATGCGCGGGAGGAGCTTCGACAGGCCGGAGAAATCACGGCTGGAAACCCCTATTTGTTGCGGATGAAGTTTTTAGATCCGAAGTACGCTCCTCTGGATCGACGCTGGAGTCCTGCAGACGCCTATGCGGATTTGTCGAAGAGTACGGCTGATGCAGCCAAGTTTTTTGAGGATCAAAAAGATGATGAAGTGGAAAAGCAATTCTGGTCGCAGTTCAGCGCTCCAATGCACAAATTGCCTTTGTGTGAGAAGATGGCTGCTGTGGCCGAGCTCCACAGGCTGTCTGGTCTTGCAATGCGGTTTGTACTAGACCATCTATGGCCGAAGGGGCCGAAGCCGAACAATTATTTTGGTTTAGTGCAACAATTCCTTGGTGTCGTATCGCGGATTGATGCCATGAAGAGGTCGGCGTGCATAGAGGGTGCCCGGATGGCTCTTGCCCATGTTAAGGCATACTGGACAGATATGGAGGCCACCGTCGCTGCGACCCAGAATCCGGCGGGGGGCCAGTGTCCGGACGAGCACATCTTGGAGCAGGTAGCGGCATGTGCTCGCTTAATAGAGGCGCAGTGCTCGAAGAATGTCATGTTCGAGTGACAAATCGTGTCATTGTAAAAACAATGTTATTTTGATTATGAGGCTATATTTATACTTTTTGCCCGAAAGTATTATTGTGCCTCCTGTGCGGCCGTTTTTATGTATATGTGTAATCTGAAAGTTAGCAGTCGTTGGCTTCATCCCCCACGCATACAATGCGGGGGTGTTAGCGAAAAATATGCGTAATCACACTTGATCCAACGTCTTGGTCCATTAAGGAGGTGATCGCACGTCGAACTAGGCAACCGGACTATATAGCTGTAACACTTTCACTTAGCCATAGGAGTTTGATGGTGGGGCTACTATGTAGCCCCTGGTACCCTTGCGTGCATCCGAATACGGGCGCGTGTGTACATGACCGGAAAATGGTCCTTCGTTAATGCGGCGGAATCCTAAAGATTCTGATAAGTCTTTGAGTGGTTGAACAATCTCTCGCTATATCATGATAGTCAGTTTTTGGCTTTCTCTACTGAGGTGCTCATCTGGAATAACCAGGGCACAATCGTAGTAATTCTCCTTTGACCGCCTTAGCCGATAAGAACGGAACGTAAGGCGACGAACCCAGGAGCCGGGCAAACCCAACATTTGACCACAGACATGATTTGGAGCTGATGCATATAAGGCCAAACTCGTGATGCCGAACACTCCCGAAGGTATTTGGACTTTGCAACATAAAATGGGCTGAAGAATGCCCTTTCATTATGAACCTTGTGTTTCCAGGTACGTGCATTAGTCTGTCGTGGAGAAATGCCAATAACGGCAGTACCCTCTGTGGGTATAGTACCCATGGGATGTGTAAACAACAAGAGACAATAAAAAAGGTTTACACAGGGGCTTAATCTAAAGAGAAACCTTTGAGCGGGGCCCTGCTGCACGTCTGCGCCTTTGTCTCCGTTGTGCCGTGTCCTGGAAGGGTATCGCACGAATTGTGTGTGTAAAAAAGAAAAACTCATGTAGAAGAGTATAACGTAAGCGTGCGATGGATAGTAAAAGTGTAAGACATTGGCCTGTTAATAAGGTCAAGCCAACAGCGGGGCTTTATTAAATATCTATAGCCCATGGTGTCCTATATGGGATTACATACATGGTGCCCTAGCTCAGGTTTATCCGGGCTGCCGGACTCGTCTAACCGTGTCCGTGGTCTTAACGACCAGTCGTGCTTTCTGGTATTAGAGGCCGCTTAGAGTCCGGCCGCTGGAGCCGTCGCGTATTCTTCCGTGCGTGAGGAGCGCTCTGTGTTTCCATTAACGGTGATGACGCCACATGGACCGAGCATCTTGAGTGTGAAGTAGGCGTAATGCGGTACTGCGTTGAAGCGGGCGAAGGCCGTTCTCCCAAGCAATGCGTGATAGCCGCTTTGGATGGGGCCGATGGTGAAGAGTAGTTCTTCGCTTCTGGAGTTGCCGGGGGAACCAAATGTTACCTCAAGTAGGATGGAGCCCCTGCCGTAGGCTTCAACGCCTGGTATCACCCCTTCAAAGATGGTGTTGCTTTGGCTGATTCTGGATGGGTCTATCCCCATCCTGCGGACAGTGTCCTGGTATATTAGATTAAGACTACTTCCGCCGTCCATGAGGACGTGAGTAAGATGGTATCCGTCAATTATTGGGTCGAGCACCAAGGCATCTGATCCTCCGCACCGAATACTAGTCGGGCAGTCCGTGTGATCAAAAGTGATCGGACAAGCCGACCAGTGGTTAAGTTTGGGTACGACGGGCTCTATAGCATATGCGTCTCTGAGTGCGCATTCGTGCCCTCTCGTGGATGTGTGAGTCGCGTGGATCATGTTTACTGTTTTTACCTCTGGTGGGAATTTTTTCTGTCCCCCAGTGTTCGGCTGGCGATGCTCATCCTCGTCTTCACTTGGTGTTTCCCTTCCCTTGTGTTCGGCATTTAATTTGCTGGCCTGCTTGAAGACCCAGCATTCTCTGTGAGTGTGGTTCGCAGGTTTGTCGGGGGTGCCATGAATTTGGCACAGTCTGTCCAGGACTTTGTTCAGGCCGGATGGTCCCTCTTTGCTGCCTTTAAATGGCTTCTTTTGTTGACCGGGTCGAGAGCCCCTGAATCTGGCGTTGACCATTGTGTTGTCCGGACTCTCTTCCTTGTTTTGATGTTTGTTTTTATTGCATCGTGGCTTCCCGTTGCCATCCCTAATTTCGGATGTACTTGGGTCGCTGGTGCCTTTACGGGCCAACCCACTATCTTCACCTGCGCAAAAATGGGTCATAAGGCTTGTTAAGGCTGCCATTGTCCTCGACTTTTCTTGGCCGAGGTGTCTGGCGAGCCACTCATCCCGGATGCTGTGCTTGAAGGCCGCTAGGGCTTCGGCATCCGGACAATCGATGATTTGATTCTTCTTAGTGAGGAATCTGTTCCAAAGCTTGCGGGCGGACTCTCCGGGCTATTGAATTATGTGACTTAAATCGTCCGCATCCGGAGGCCGGACATAGGTCCCTTGAAAATTGGCCCTGAAAGCATCCTCGAGTTCCTCCCAACTTCCAATTGAATTTTCGGGGAGGCTTTTCAACCAGTGTCGAGCTAGTCCCTTTAACTTGAGGGAAAGGTATTTGATGGCGTGGAGGTCGTCCCCACGAGCCATGTGGATATGCAGGATAAAATCCTCAATCCAGACCCCAGGGTCTGTCGTTCTGTCGTATGCCTCTATGTTCACAGGTTTAAAACCCTGTGGAAATTCATGGTCCAGCACCTCTTCGGTGAAGCACAAGGGGTGAGGAGCCCCTCTGTATCTGGACGTGCTGTGGCATGCCATCAGCTGTTGTTGTGTCCGGTGCTGATTCCGAACTGGTATTCGATCGGTATGATCGTTTTGGTAACCATAGTCCTGTGCCGGGGTGTGTCCTTTAGGTCCATAGATGGACCTAGCCGCGCCGTCCTTTTTATCCAAGAGCTCGCGTAAATCGTGTGCGGCGTCGGTAGCTGCTCTATTTTTGTTACGAAGTGGTTCGTCCGGCCTCCTGGCCATGTTTTTTTGGTGGAACAACCTCCTCGTCGAATTCTGGCAGCAGCTTGTGTTTTGGATAGCTCTTTGTGTGGCGATCGTCGCCGTACTTTTCTTCAGTGTCTACTACTTTATTCCATCTGCGATTGAGTGTTTCCTGTGCGGCCTTAAGCCTTTGCTTCTGCTTCTTTAGACTTCTCGCAGTGGCCATAAGCCTTCTGTGGAGGTTATCTCGTTCCAAGCGTGTTTCCGGGATGATGAATGCATCGTTATCCGGACTGTGCTCTTGTCCCGGGGCGGTTTGATGAGTTCGTCCCTCGGGATCATTGTGATCGGGCGTCTACTCCGAGCTGTGTTCGGTGTGACCTGGCTCATCCTGCTCCATTGCTGGGTCCATATGGTCGTTGTTGTCTTCGGAGTTGACTGGGGTGACGATCCTTCTAGCGCTGTTATCGCTATTTTTACTATTGCTGGACTTGGAGCGGCGTCTGCGCCGTCGTTTTGGCTTTTGCCCGAGGGTTTTGTCCTCCGGTTTGTCACTGTCGTCCTCCTTAGGCGTATCCACCACATATATATATATATATATATATATATATATATATATATATATATATATATATATATCTTATGACGAGGTGGCAGTCCAGCGCCCCATTGGTTCTGAATCGTCTCCTACGCCGACATTCATACCGTCGGTATCATAGGAGTCAAAATCAAGCATGTCTGATACATCATCGACAGTGGCTATGAAGTGGGTGGTGGGTGGGCAACGAATTTCTTCGTCACCTTCTTCCCCCTTGAGCCGGACATAGTTCAGCCAGGAGTCTCCTGACAAAGAGAGAGACTTTAATGAGTTCAGCATGTTGCCAAAGGGCGAGCATTGGAAAATATCCGCAGCGGTGAACTCCATTACCGGAACCCAACCAGATTCGGCGGGCTCAGGAGTGCGCGGACTGGAACCTATAGCCGGATACGAGTCCGGGGGTCCGGTGTCATAGGCTTCCTTGGGGGTGGGGCCTGTGTTCGGCTCTACTGCCGATGAGTGTGCGGCCTCTAGGGCGGGGTCCATCCACCCGTCCTTGGGCGACGCAATCCGCTCCGGATTTAGGTCCGGGGCTCCTGCAGGGGCGATATTCCGAGCATTGTCCGACAGCAGGTCTAAGCCGTGCTCATCGTGACTGTCCGGCGCTCCTGGCGCAGGCCCGGATCTGTTGAAGATCAAGTCTCTATGGATATTGACCGTGTAGTTCAAGTTTCCGAACCTGACCTGGTGGCCAGGGGCGTAGCTGTTGATCTGCTCCAGATGGCCAAGCGAATTGGCCCTCAGTGCGAAGCCGCCGAACATGAAGATCTTCCGGGGAGAAAAGTCTCACCCTGGACCGCGTTGTTGTTGATGATTGAAGGAGCCATCAAGCCTTGCAGCGACGACACAGAGGAACTCTCAATGAAAGCACCAATGTCGGTGTCAAAACCGGCGGATCTCGGGTAGGGGGTCCCGATCTGTGCGTCTAAGGCTAATGGTAACAGGAGGCAAGGGACACGATGTTTTACCCAGGTTCGGGCCCTCTCGATGGAGGTAAAGCCCTACTTCCTGCTTGATTGATATTGATGATATGGGTATTACAAGAGTTGATCTACCACGAGATCATAGAGGCTAAACCCTAGAAGCTAGGCTATGATGATTATGATTGTGATCGTCCCTCTAAGAACTAAACCCTCCGGTTTATATAGACACCGGAGGGGGCTAGGGTTTACATGGAGTCGGTTACAAAGAAGGAAATATAATATCCGGATCGCCAAGCTTGTCTTCCACGCAAATGAGAGTCCCATCCGGACACGGGATGAAGTCTTGAGTCTTGTATCTTCACGCTCCAATAGTCCAGCCAAAGTATATAGTCTGGCTGTCCGGATACCCCCTAATCCAGGACTCCCTCACCAGGGACCTGTTTGCGATAGTTTTTCCTCACTGTTTAGTCCCTGTTATTAGCAGATTAGTCCCTGATATTGATTTAGCCACAACTTTTTAACCGTAGATCCAAACTCAATGAAACCAGCGGCAAAATCTTTGTATTGTTTAGATCTATCCAGTAGTATCCTTTTTGGTAAACTTTGGTCGGATTAAAATTTTAATTTATTCAGATTCAAATTCGAACTTCAAATAGCCATATCTCCCAAACCATAGCCCCGAATGAGTTGATTCTTTTTGCATTGTGTCTCCGTAACCGAGCCCTATCACTTGGACCTTGTCACAATAACTTTCGCACACTAGAATCTGTCCATTAATATTTTACTAGTATGCCTAAAATGCACTATAGTCCAGATCACTTTTTGAGCCATATGCCTAAGTTGTTTTGCACGTAGAATACTTTCATGCTAGTTAAGTGTGTGGTTTGTTCATTTGTTTTTTCCAAGACTTTTTCCTTTTCTTGTTATTTTGGTTCTTCGGAATGTTTTCTTATGTATGAATATTTTACTTTGACGATAGATTGCCCGGAGTGCGAAGCAGAATACTACTAGTCTTTAGAATTCAACCAGCAGTACCAAGGCATGTTGCATCTTGATCATGTTTCATTACCTATGTTTTTGTTGTGCACTTAGTTCTTTGCCGTAGGACTGCACGATAGGAATTTGTGCCGGATGGCTATGCTTACACCCAGTAGGTCATTGAGGTAGGTCTGAAACTTATCAGATTGTTGCCACCGTTTTACATTATGTTGCTTTGCTGAGTAGACGTGGATTGGGGAGTGAACATTGTAAAGTATGAGTGACAATGTAATAAATAGGACCTAAGATAATTAATGAACTACCTGGCAGGAAACTTGTTGGAATGGTGGCGAAGTACAGTGGGGCACGCATGGGAAATCCATGGTGGTGCACCACTAGTGGACCGTCCGCTCAGGCTCAAAGAGATCAATCGTATTCTCATGTCTAGAAGCTTACCTGTGCAGCCACAAGCCAATATGGGCTTTGGCTTAGTTGAGTAGATAGTGTGACCCCTTCTGGGATAGGTTACCAGATGTAGAATGAGTAGGTGTACCGGCCTATCCATGGGTTAGGGAAACATTTTTGAAAGGCTATGTCTCGACCCTCCGATCACGGATGTGGTCAAGTCTTGTGGGGAAAAGTGCGCAACCTCTGTAAAGGGTCAACCTAATCGATTAGCCGTGTCCCCGGTTATGGACAATTTGAGCATCTAGTAGTGAAAATGCTGGGAGATCTCATCACCTTAATTAAACAGTTGGGATTATAAGTGATAACTTTGGGAATGGAATGAGTTGGGTTTGCCAACTCATCCTATGATATTTTTGTTGTTGTAGAATAATTACTTTGCAATAGGGAAAAACTAGCTTTATGCAAAAACTAAACTTAGAGCTTTCCACCAGTCAAATTGCATGTACAAATAGGTTCATTTACTCTTGATGTGACTTGCCAGTACATTAAATGTACTGACCTATATGGCTGCAACTTATCACATTGCAGATATATCCGACGAGGATTAAGGTGCGATAGGTCGATGTTCTACACTCAACCTTGCTCGTGGAGTTGGACTCATTTACTACTTTGCTTCCGCAGTATTTGTTTATACGGCTCTATGCCCTATTATGTAATAAATGTGTTTCTCCTGGACTATCGATGTAATAAAGAGATGTGTGTTATTTCTATTATTTCATCGAGTACTGTGTGCTAGCAAGTCGATCTAGGGACTAGAACGGTAAGCACAGAGACTTCGACTCTTACCGGGTCAGGTCGCTACATTATTGCCCCATGTAAAATTTCTATTTTGCAGGTGGATCTCCTTGAGCTCACAAGAATTGAGTGCATTACGGAAGCGAACAATACGACTCCGGTCCACATTTGCTTTGTTTTTGTCACGGGCACGGTAGATTTGGTTGAAATCTCTAGTGATCAGCCACTTAACTCCATCGAGGGGCTTCTGGCTATTCATCTCCTGAAAAAAGGAGTCCTTCAGATTACTTCTTGTAGGTCCGTACACAGAGGTCAGCTTGAAGGAGGTACTGGATTCGACAATGGTCACCATGGCTGAAAGGAAGAAAGCCCCGAAATTGACCTGGTCAATCTTGACCACATCCTGGTGTCAACCTAACATGGTGTCAACCTATACTCTTGCTCATTGTGTTGGTTAATGATTACACCTCAAAATGGTAGCCAAAACATGGGATACAGTTCATTTCAATTTACAAATCCTGGTGTCAACCTAACATGAAATTTGGCAGATTCAACAAAACAAATCCTGCCAAAAATTTCATTTCATTTGTGTTGAAAGACTGACCAAAATTATACTTGGGGTCCCACCTCAATCCTACATTGCCATTCCATGTGGATTGTCAATGTCAGTCAACACAAGTTAAAGAGGTCAAAGAAAGTCCAAACATGCCTTCGAGAGTCCAAGCAAGCCATCGGGTCAACCAAAGTTTAAACAAGTCTTCATGATCAAAATGTTAAAATACAAACAACACAAATAATAAGTCAAAGGAACAAAGAAGTCCAAGACCAAGGAAAAAAAGCCTTTGTATTGAGTCTCCCTTGATGGGCCATATCCCACCTCTGAGCCCATCCAAGTGCTCATGGACCCTAGTTCTACCCTCTCACCTCCTCTTTTCAAGCGTAATCATGGTCAATTGTCAAGGACCCCTAGGCTAAGGCATCCCATGGGAACGTAAATTGTTCATCATCCACCCTATACTTGAATAAACTTAAGAGGAGAGTCATCCCCCCTCCCTCCCTCCCTAAGAATTGACGCTCGATTGGAGGCCGGGAATCGGAGTCCGAGGGACCTAGTAAGACATGAGCTATCGGGAGTCATGGGACTTTGGAACCAACAACACTCTAAGTGTTCCATGCATTGAGCACCACTCTCGACACCTCTTCCTCATAGGACGCAGGTTGTGTTCTGACGAGGCAATTGTACCTATTTAAAATAAATGAATTGTGTCACTTTGTCGGTGCATGATGACCTTGTCTATAAGGCCATCGTACACACCCTCATCTACTCATACTAGCCACATTGCTAAGGGTACCCCCCGTGGAAAGTTGCTTCTTGAACACTAACTTTGATGACAATCCCTATAGACTAATGGTTTCCTTGAGGTATATTCGAAGGGTTTGTCCATAGGCTTTGCTTGAAGACCATTCATTGGTTTCAAGGGTATAAGAAGGAGATCATGTGTTGAACCAGGTGCTACTCAAGGAGTTATCCAAAGATTGGTCATGTGAGAGTTGAGCCTATTGCAAGCATGTCTTGAAGAAGAAGATTGTGTGAACATTTATGTTTATCTTCAATACATCATCTTTGTGAAGATAGAAGATAAGATACGAGGTTGATCAATACTAAGTCAAAAGTCAAAGAGTGATTCAAGTTGATCAACACAAATCTTAGAAGATGTACCGAGTGGGATCAAGTTTTCCCATGGTATGGTAAGCATTGTCCATTACACTTTGTGTACTAACCCCATGGTCTATGTGAGGGTTCTTTGTGTGGTTAGGTATGTTTCCATGGGCCTGCATAAAAAGGTCATATAGTCCATGGAGGATGACATCATGTGGTGATCGTCATTAAGGTTGCGATGTGCAAGTTCAAGTGGAGGATCACGAAGAGATCATGCTTGAAGCTTGCCATCCATTCTCATGATAATGGACATGTGAAGATGTGCCTAAGAGAGTCTCACCCATAGTGGAGTATGAGGGAGCAATCTAGTAGTCTTCATCGAGCATGCGGAATCAAGAAAGGTGGTCCAACTTGAGGAGATAAAGAGCGTCATTATCTAGCTCAAGTGGATTATGCGCAAGGCAAAGGTTTGACCTTGATAGGTTTACTACTTTACCAGTCTCATGCTGCTAGTTGCGAGACCAGGTTATAGGATTGATTGTCGTACTATCAAGGGGGGATCTCAAGTGAGTAGCTTGATCGTATCGTTCGGAGAGATCTCTAACCATTGCATCCTTGGCCTCATCTTTATCGGTTCTTATTTGGCTTTTCTCTATGTGAGGTTTTAGAGTTTGTGTTCGTCTTCTTGTCTAACTCAAGCTCATCGAAAATGGAGTTCACATGCATCATCTTTGCGTTTTCATTCTTGGAGAGTTTTCCGATTCATATTTTGGGAAGGTCCTCTTCCTTATCCTATTGACATTTATTTTCCATTGCTAGTTCTTAATATACCCAAAAAGATTGAGTTTGCTGATTTCAGAGTTCATTTGCAGTAGTTATGGCAGCTTCGGTATTCTTACAATCTTCTGTTTATGCGAGACAGTTTTTCAGCATCCAGTTGGTAGTACCGCTCTGGTCCATGATAGTACCGCTTAGGGGGTATTTCCATAGACCATCGGGGCGGGGTGGGGGGGGGTAGGCTTGTGGGCCCCTCGTGGCACCTCTTGAACTAATTCCACCTCTATAAATTCCCTAATATTCCCAATACGTCAAAGATCCACCCAAAATACTTTTTTCGCTGCTGCAAGTTTCTGTTCTTCTGCAATCCCATCTGGAGGCCTTTTCTGGTATTCTGTCAGAGGGGGAATCGATCATGGAGGTCTTCTACATCAACCTTGCTGCCCTTCTGATGATGTGTGAGTAGTTTACCACAGACCTACGGGTCCATAGCTAGTGGCTAGATGGATTCTTCTCTCTCTTTGATCTTCAATACAATGTTCTCCTCATTGTTCTTGGACATCTATTCGAGGTAATCTTCTTTTGCGGTGTGTTTGTTGAGATCCGATGAATTGTGGGTTTATGATCAGATTATTCATGAATATTAATTGAGTCTTCTCTAAATTCTTTTATGCATGATTATTATAGCTTTGTATTTCTCTCCGATCTATCTGTTTGGTTTGGGTAACTAGATTGATTTATCTTGCAATGGGAGAGGTGCTTTGAGATGGGTTCAATCTTGCGGTGCTCAATCCCAGTGACAGAAAGGGACATGACACATATTTGTATTGTTACCATTAAGGGGAAAACGACAGGGTTTATTCATAATACTTGAGTTTACTTTGTCTACATCATGTCATTTTGCTTAAGGCGTTACTTCATTTTCATTAACTTAATACCCTAGATGCATGTTGGATAGCGGTCGATGGGTGGAGTAATAGTAGTGGATGCAGGCAGGAGTCGGTCTACTTGTCTCAAACATGATGGCTATACACATGATCATTGCCTTGAATATCATCATAACTATGCGCTTTTCTATCAATTGCCCAACAGTAATTTGTTCACCCACTGTACTTTATGTGCTCGAGAGAGAAACCTCTAGTGAAAACTATGGCCCCCAGGTCTACTTTTATCATAGATAAAATCCAAAAATACCTTGCTGCAATTTGTTTACTATTTTTTATTTTTTATTTTATTTATCTATCTATCACTATCAAATTTGATTGTTGCAAATAACCGCCGAGGGGATTGACAACCCCCTTGATCACGTTGGGTGCAAGTATTCACTCTTTTGTGTGTAGGTGTTGTTAACGAGATTTCACGTGGTTCTCCTACTGGATTGATAACCTTGGTTCTTAACTGAGGGAAATACTTATCTCTACTATACTGCATCATCCTCCCCTCTTCAAGGAAATCCCAACGCAGCTCACAAGTAGCAGAGATCTAGGTATAAATTTCCACAAACCCATCTCTCCTCTAAGTGAGGGGAACCCCTTGGATATATATCTTGGAGTTCCTTGTGTCCTCTTCTTTATTCTTCCTCTCATATTCCTCCATGAGCTTTTGTTATTGTGTGGAGATTTGGGACAGAAGGACTTGAGCACTCTGTGTGCTTTTGCCATTGCATTTGGTGCATAGGTTTGAGTTCTCCACGGTGATTCATGGAAGTGAAAAGTTGAGTAGCTTGTTACTTTTGGGTGTTCGGGAACCTTAGAGCTTGTGCCTCTTGGGTGCTTGAGCGCCCTAGACGGTTGGTGGTGTCGCAGAGCTCAATCATTGTGGTGGAAAGCTCCAAGCAAGCGTAGTGGAGATTGCCTCGAGCAATTTGTACGAGTTCAGTGACCACCCCCAAGGGTTTCCAACTGTACGGATTTGGTGACCGCCGCCAAGGGTCGCCATTTGTACGGATTCGGTGACCGCCCTCAAGGGTCCCTTAGTAGAATCACGACATCTTGCATTGTGAGAGGGCATGAGGAGATTACAATGGCCCTAGTGGCATTTTGGGGAGCATTGCGCCCCCACACCGCTCCAGACGGAGATTATCATCTGCAAGGATGTGAACTTCGGGACATCATCGTCTCCATGCGCCTTGTTTATCTCTTACCCGAGACCTTTACTTATGCACTTTACTTTGTGATAGCCATAATGTTTCATGTTATATATCTTGCTATCACATAGTTGTTTATCTTGCTTAGCATAAGTTATTGGTGCACATAGTTGAGCCTAGATCCACCTGAAACACAATGAGTTCATGGATCAAAATCAACAAAACATCATCCAAACCAACAAATCACAAAAAAAATTGGGGCTATTTTTGGTGGGGATTTTCGAATTTTGGACGAAATCAACAAAATTGGGCTAGAAAAAGAGGGGTAGGGACTCCAAAAATGTGATCAACGTGGCTAATGATACCAAGATGATGTAGGGTGGAACCTTAATGGCCAATCTTTCACGATTTGGAGGGGAATTTCCGAAGAACACGATGAAAACACACGAGGGAAAAAGAGAGGAAACACTCAAATCAACGAGATTCGATTACACATATGCAAAGAGAAATATACAATCCAAATCTAGCAAAGGACGATACAAATGGTAGCTAGTTCTTCTCAATCCGTGAGGATATGAGGTCTTGAATCCTTGAGGGGATCTTCCCTAGATGGGGTCTTGAATCCACTTGGGGGATCTTCTCCTTGGAGGCCTTGATCTCCAAAGGAGTAGGTAACAAGTGGACAAGCAAAGCTCTGTCTCCAAAATGAGCTATCACAATGCTGACCCTAGAACGTTAGGAAGAAGGAGTATATATAGTCTAGGGGGCGAAGGGGTACATGGGCCTCGACCCAGAGTCACTGCGTGTTGGCAAGCCAGAAGTTCCGGGAAGGGGCGTAAGGTCCGGGATCCGGAAGTTCCGGGCAGGTTCTGGCCAAAGGTCCGGGGTAAGCCGAGAGTTGACATGGTTGGGGCTGGTCTGGTTTCCAGGGGTCGAAAGTTCCGGGCATGCCAGAGGTTCCGATGCCCGGAAGTTCGGGGCGAGGTTCCGGGCTTGTTTCGGCTTGGACAAAGAGTTGGCACGGCCGGGCATCATCTGGAGTGGCGAGGGCCGGAGGTTACGGGCTGGGACCAGAAGTTCCGGGCTTGGCAGAAACTCTCCAGAAGTCTTGACATTGGCCATTTCTCTTCCTTTAGTCATCGAATCGTCGGGATGCTCGCTGTACCTGATCATACACATTATCTCTGATTGAGGTAGCAACCATATCTTATTCACATGTAAGGGAAGCTCAAGTAGGAGAGATGTCACCTCAGATTGAATATCACATGCGCGAGCTCTTGTCATGGGTCCACTAGGCACTTGGGGAGACATAGGTAGGTCCATGGGGATGACCTTGGAGTGCTCCACATCAGAGGATCTATTTCTTGCGAGCAAACAAAGAAAAAGCAAGAAACTGAGATTGCAATCTAGATATTGCGAATACAAGAGGAAAACTTTATTGATGAAAGTGGGGTTCTGTGATGTCTTTGTCTGGTTGTTGAACACAAACGAAGTACGCGAAGTTGCAGCAATGGCAAACTTTAATCTAAACAAAACTCAAAATCTAAATGATGCCCTAAGGGCTGTATATATATAGGATTAGGGGGAATTTCGCGACCCCTTAGAGGGGTCCGAAACCAACCCTAACTCGGTGTCCACACATACGGGCTCTAAAAACAGGCTATACTGAAGTATTTCAAAATTTCATGGGCCTGGCCCAATAATAAAGTGACGCATCACCTGTTATATCCTCTAGACGAAATTTATGAAGTGGCATCTTGTATATTTTGTCCAAGCCTTCATGCCCTCATTATGGTGGCTTCAAAGCCCTGAAATCATCACTTGAAACTCCATTCTTGTTCCCCTTGCGCATGCCATCATCTCCATGCTTGATCTTGCTCCAATGTTCATCCTTCTTGTCCAAGCTAGGCCCTTCATTTGTAAGCAAAACAAATGTATCCAATTTAGGCAGCATCATATTCTCATGAACGTTAGAATCGTTACCAAGAAATAAAAGTACCTGGTAATTTAATTGGCATGCGCAAGCTCTAGTAATTGGTCCAGTATGTATAGCAGCAGGGGTTGTGGGTGTAACAATGATATTGATGTCCTCATCACAACGTCATATTCTTATGAACATTAGAATTTTTACCGAGAAATGGAAGTACCTGATAATTCAATTGGCATGCGCGAGCTCTAGTAATTGGTCTAGCATGTATAACAATAGGGGCTGTGGGTGTAACAATGTTATTGATGTCCTCATCACTAGGGGATCTTCTCACATGGAGGCCTTGGGCTCCATGTGAGTATCGTAGTTGATGAGCAAAGCTCTATCTCAAATGAGCTAAGCTTTTGCTAACCCTAGAAAGAGGAAGGAGGTGGTCTATATATAGTGCTAGTACAAGTGGGAGCGAAGGAAAGGGGGTACATGGGGCGCTGGCCCGGTTAGGCACGCGCAGGTGCTGGATGTTCGGGCTGGGGGTTGAATGTCCGGGGCTTCGGGAAGAGCCAGATGTCCGGGGTCACGGTCGGATGTCCAGGCTAGCCTGGGTCCACCTTCTGTAGGTATCGGGTCGGATTTCTGGGCGGGTATGGATGTCCGATGGCTCGTGTCAGGCCGGATGTCCGGGCGCTATATCTTCCGGGTGGCTGGACTCCTGCTATTGCAACCGTGAAAGGGATCGAG
>NC_041387.1:283880344-283898820 GCF_002162155.2 Triticum dicoccoides | reverse complement strand
GGGGGGGTGATTATACACTAAGTACCTAAAGTTGCAATTTTTAACTACTTTAAGTTCAAGTGGAGTTTGGCACAAATTTAACACTCACAATACATATCAAGCAAGCATGCAAAGAGTATATGAGCAGCGGAAAGTAAAGCATGCAACTTGCAAGAATATAAAGGGAAGGGATTGGAGGACTCAAACGCAATTTGGAGACACGGTGATTTTTGAGCCATGGTTCTGATAGGTGGTGCTATCGTACATCCACGTTGATGGAGACTTCAACTCACGAAGGGTAACGGTTGTGCGAGTCCACGGAGGGCTCCACCCACGAAGGGTCCACGAAGAAGCAACCTTGTCTATCCCACGATGGCCGTCGCCCATGAAGGACTTGCCTCACTAGCGGTAGATCTTCACGAAGTAGGCGATCTCCTTGCCCTTACAAACTCCTTGGTTCAACTCCACAATCTTGTCGGAGGCTCCCAAGTGACACCTAGCCAATCTAGGAGACACCACTCTCCAAGAAGTACCAAATGGTGTGTTGATGATGAACTCCTTGCTCTTGTGCTTCAAATGATAGTCTCCCCAACACTCAACTCTCTCTCACAGGATTTTGATTTGGTGTAAAGAAGGTTTGAGTGGAAAGCAACTTGGGGAAGGCTAGAGATCAAGATTCATATGGTAGGAATGGAATATCTTGGCCTCAACACATGAGTAGGTGGTTCTCTCTCAGAAAATGTATGCTGGAAGTGTAGGTTCGTTCTGATGGCTCTCTCCATGAATGAAGAGTGGGTGGAGGGGTATATATAGCCTCCACACAAAATCTAACCGTTACACACAACTTGCCAAACTCGGTGGGACCGAATTGGTAAACTCGGTCAGACCGATTCAGAAAATCTAGTGACCGTTAGGATTTTTGGTGGGACCGACATGCAACTCGGTAGGACCGATATGGTTAGGGTTAGGGCATAACCTAATCTCGGTGAGACCGATTACACAAACTCGGTGGGACCGATTTTGGTAATAAGCTAACCAGAGAGTTGGTTAGGCAAACTCGGTTTGACCGATTACACAAACTCGGTAGGACCAATTTTGGTAATAAGCTAACCAGAGAGTTTGCATTGTAATCTCGGTAGTACCGATTGCTCAAACTCGGTGAGACCGATTTTGGTAATGGACATACACAGAGAGACTACAACCCCATCTCGGTGAGACCGAGATCCCTATCAGTGAGACCGATTTGCCTAGGGTTTGTGGCAGTGGCTATGATATCTGAACTCGGTGGCGCCGGATAGAAAGAATCGGTGGGGCCGAGTTAGACTTTTGGTTTAGGACATGTGTGGATGTGAGAAGGTTGTTGAAGGCTTTGGAGCATATCACTAAGCACTTGAGCAAGCAAGCCATTAAGCAACACCTCATCCCCTCTTGATAGTATTGGCTTTTCCTATAGACTCAATGTGATCTTGGATCACTAAAATAGAAAATGTAGAGTCTTGATCTTGAAGCTTGAGCCAATCCTTTGTCCTTAGCATCTTGAAGGGGTTCCACATCCTTTAGTCCATGCCACTCCATTGTTGAACTTGTCTGAAACATACTAGGTAAAAGTGTTAGTCCAACAAGAGATATGTTGACATTAATTACCAAAATCACCCAGGGAGCACTTGTGCTTTCAATCTCCCCCTTTTTGGTAATTGATGACAACATACATCAAAGCTTTAGATAAAGATATAGAGAGTAGCAAGTAAAGCTTTGGAAAGACATGTAACAAGCATAGGCCCCCCCTACATGTATGCAATCATGTGAATATGAAGTATAGAAACATGTGAATGCATAAACATGACAGAGTAAGCAATGTGTTACATGTATCTTGGCTATATGCATTAGAGCAAATGATGTGAATATGGGAAATGTATCTTCATGCTCATGAGTCCTTCTTGCAAACAATATATACATCAGCAAGAATTTCTCGTACACATGATTGTGATGCATATACTTACCTTGTGGTCTTGAGTTGGCTTAGGATGGAATGAACCTGTGAAAATAAGGTTAGACAACACAGATGCACTTACTAGCCAGAGCAAACTGAAAGAAACCACAAGAGTACCAAGACTGGGATGCCATGTAGAGAGTGAGTACTGAGTACCACATTGAATATGGACATGTCCCCAAAGGTAAGGATGTGCAGTGAATTTAAAGATTTTCTTTCCCTTAGATGTCTTGCTCCTCCTGAATCTAGCATGGGATACTGGGAGAAGATAGGGAATAGAAAATCAGAGCAAAATGCAAAATCAGAGCTCAGAGAAACAAATGAACAGAGCTAATGCAAATAAGCACATATGAAAATGTCTTTCCCCTCAAGAAGACATGTGGCATCTCTCCTCTTGAACACCAAGCATCTGGGATCCTTGAAGATTACTCTCTTCTTGAGTATTCTCTCCCCCTGGAGATATCTCTCTCCCCCTGTTGAAGTGATAAGCTTTGATGTGATCTCTCTCTCCCCCTTTGACATCAATTTCCAAGAAGGGTCTTCTGGAATTTGTCGTGAATGAGTTTGGTCCTTGAGTCACAGCACAAAGCACTGATAAACATGTGATGCTTGTAGAGGACAAGATTCATTGATTGGAGCTGGAACAAAAATAATGCAGGAATAAATGGCAAAATGTTTTTCCTGTTGTGAAATCGGTGGCACCGAGTTGGATGCTTCGATTGCACCGAAAAGATTCGGTTGGACCAAAGCATCAAACCGGTGAGACCGAGTTCATCGCAGAGAAAACACTTGTCACCTCAGCTCACTAGACATGCAAGATCTCATAAGGATTTGCAATGAATTGGATGTAGGGAATGCAGAACAAATAGAAAAGAAAAGAGATCTAGATGAAGTTTTTTTGAAAGGGGAAACAAATATGCATGAGACAAATGCAAGAGCACAGAAAAGAACACGAGAGAACGTCATCTAGAATTGGTCGGCAACAAAGTCACCTATGTTAGAGTATATTGACTTAGGAGTCAAGTGAGATCACTTGATCATAGGTCATACTCATCGTTTAAGCTCAAAATGGGGTTACCATTTTTGTTTGAAGCATCTTGATGTATTCACATCTTGTCGAGTTTCTTTGACTCATGACTTGGAGTAAAGCTTCTCTAAGATGGAATAACATACCTTGGGTGGTGGTGTTGATCGTGATCATGTAGTTGAACTTGTGTGGGTTGCTCCAGGTAGATGTAGCTCATCAAGAGTTGGGAGCACCACTTGGCATTTGAGTTCATCTACCTACATGGGTTAGTTTTTGCAAGGAAGAGCACTTGTGTATCCAAAATGACAATCATGAAGGTCAACATAGAATTTGTCAAAGGATATGTTTGAATGGTTCCGTGCTTCCTTGTCTTCAACCACCATTGTATCGAGACTTAGTGATGTAGAGATTGCTCAAGATGTGAGTGAGTTGCAATCTCATAGAATTATATTCATCCAAGTACCTACAAGGGTTAGATAACATGCAAGGTGCAAATATGTCCAAGATATAAGATTATCATCATAAGAGAAATATCAAGGATTAGTCATAAGCTCATGTCTTGCATGTATCCAATGGGGTTCCTACTCCAAGTTTGAAGCATCAATGATGTTCAATTCACCTCTTAACCTGCAAAACACTCTCTCATCAAGTGGTTTAGTGAATATATCAGCTAATTGCTTTTCAGTGTGAACATGCTTAAGATTAATGTCACCCTTAGCAACATGATCTCGAATGAAATGATGACGAACTTCAATATGCTTAGTTCGAGAGTGTTGCACGGGATTATGAGCAATCTTGATAGCACTCTCATTGTCACAAAGTAATGGAACATGTTTCACATATATCCCATAATCCTTAAGAGTTTGGGTCATCCAAAGTAATTGAGCACAACATGAACCAGCGGCAATGTATTCTGCTTCGGCGGTGGATAAGGATACCGAGTTTTGTTTCTTGGAAGACCAAGACACAAGAGATCTACCAAGAAATTGAGAAGTACCCGAAGTGGAATTTCTATCAACCTTGTCACCGGCGTAGTCCGAGTCGGAGTAGCCAACAAGATCGAAAGAGGCCCTCCTTGGATACCAAATGCCAAAATTTGGTGTATGGATTAAGTATCTCACTGTCCTTTTCACGGCCTTAAGATGACATTCTTTAGGAGCAGCTTGATATCGTGCACACATGCACACACTTAGCATGATATCGGGACGTGAAGCACATAGATATAACAATGAACCAATCATAGAGAGATAAACCTTTTGATCGACCGGTTCACCATCTTTGGTCAAATCAAGATGTCCACTAGTAGGCATGGGTGTAGTCATACCTTTGCATTCTTGCATATTGAACTTCTTGAATAAGTCCTTGGTGTACTTCATTTGAGAGACAAAGGTACCTTCCTTAGTTTGCTTGATTTGCAAACCAAGAAAGAATTTGAGTTCACTCATCATAGACATCTCAAACTTCTCCGACATTAGCTTTCCAAACTTTTCACTAAAATGAGGGTTAGTAGAGCCAAATATAATATCATCAACATAGATTTGGCACACAAATAGTTCTCCATTAACCCTTTTAGTAAAAAGAGTAGATCTATTTTCCAATTTCAAAGCCTTTTTCAATAAGGAACTTGGTCAAGCATTTATACCACGCTCTAGGAGCTTGTTTAAGACCATAAAGAGCTTTGTGAAGTTTGTAAACATGATCAGGTTTCTTAGGATTAACAAAGCTGGGAGGTTGTTTAACATAAACTTCCTCCTTTATTTCACCATTTAGAAAAGCACTTTTAATGTCCATTTGCTACAAGGTGATATCATGGTGATTAGCATAGGCAAGTAAGATGTGAATGGACTCAAGTCTAGCAACGGGAGCATAAGTCTCACCATAGTCCATACCTTCGACTTGTGTGTAGCCTTGGGTGATGAGATGTGCTTTGTTGTGAACTACTTGTCCATCTTCATCTTGCTTGTTGCGAAACACCCATTTGGTACCGATGATGTTGTGGTTGTTGTCAGGCTTCTCAACCAATGTCCAAACTTGATTTCTCTCAAAGTTGTGCAGCTCTTCATGCATGGCATTTATCCAATCCAGATCTTCCAAAGCTTCTTCAACCTTCATAGGTTCAATGCTAGAGATGAATGAATAGTGTTCACAAAAGTTAGCTAAACGAGTTTTAGAGCGAGTGATTCTCCCGGTTTGGATATCATTGTAGATTTGCTCGACAGGATGATCTTTAGGAATTCTTGCTCGAACTCGTGTTAGCTTTTGCTTGGGTCTTGGTTGAACATCTTCTTCATCTTGTTCTTCTTCTCGGTCTTCTTCATTGTTGGCGTTGTCGTTCTCTTGTTGTGGTGGAGAAGGAGGTTGTTGATATTCGTCTTGGTGCGCTTCCTTGTTTCCTTCATCTTGGTGTGTCCCACTTGTGGATGCTTCCGTATCAATTCTTGGTTCACCTTGTCGTGAGGTAGAAGCTTCCACTTGGACGGACGAGGTACTCTCCTTCACCTCCGTTGGACGAATCTTGCCAATAGACAAGTCTTGGATTGCTTCTGAAGGATCTATGTCTCCTACATCTATTGGCAATTGCTCTACTTGCGAGCCGTTAGATTCATCAAACTTCACATCTACCATTTCTTCAACCTTTCGGGTGAAATTGTTGTAGACACGGTATGTGTGAGAGTTTGAGCCATAACCAAGTAGGAAACCTTCATGAGACTTAGGAGCAAATTTAGAACGATGATGCTTATCAAGAATGTAGCACTTTGAGCCGAATACTCGAAAGTATCCAACTTGGAGTTTGTTACCGGTGAGGAGCTCGTATGCCGTCTTCTCGAGTAGCTTGTGAAGATACAAGCGATTTGTTGCATGACAAGCTGTCTCAACCGCTTCCGCCGCTTCATGTTACTCGGTGTCTTGTACTCATCAAGAATCATTCTCGCCATTTCGATGAGTGTCCGGTTCTTCCTCTCAACAACTCCATTTTGTTGAGGTGTGTACATAGCCGAGAACTCGTGTGAAATCCCTTCTCCGTCAAGAAAGGTGTCCACATTTGCGTTCTTGAACTCCGTTCTATTATCGCTGCGAACCTTCTTGATCGTCACTTCAAATTGATTTTGGGCCTTCCTAGCGAAGTTTTTGAAGATATTTTGAACCTACGATTTATCATCGAGAAAGAACACCCACATAAATCTTGAAAAATCATCAACTACAACTAGACCAAAAGAATTTCCACCGAGACTCTTGTAGGCGTTGGGACCAAATTGATCCATGTGAAGTAGCTCGAGTGGCCTCCTTGTGGTCATGATGTTCTTCACGGGATGCCTCCCTCCAACCTGTTACCTGCCTGACAAGCGCTGCTAAGTCTATCCTTACCAAATATGACATCGTTAACACCAAGGATATGATTTCCTTTAATAAGCTTGTCAAGGTTTCGCATACCAACATGACCTAATCGTCTATGCCATAACCAACCTTCAGAGGATTTAGCAATAAAGCAAGTTCTAGGTTGAGCCTTTTAGTTAAATCAACAATGTATAGATCACCTCTACACACACCGGTAAAGACCATTTTATGATTATCTCTACGAAACACTTGGCAATCTACTTCAGTAAATAGGACATTGGAACCGAAATCAGCAAGTCTAGATACTAAAAGTAAGTTGTAGCCAAGAGATTCAACGAGCATAACATTTTGTATGGAGCTATCATGTTATATGGCCACCTTACCAAGGCCAACCACCTTACCCTTTGAGTTGTCACTGAAAGTGACATACTTTCGAGGACCATCGTTTTCAGCAAGCTCCCGAAACATGTCTTTATCTCCGGTCATGTGATCGGTACATCCACTATCAAGAACCCATTCCTTTCCTCCTGCCATATATCCCCGAAGATTTGCCATAAGACCAAAGTGTCTCATTGCATCATCAAGATCGAAGTCACTATCATCATCCTCATCATAGTATCCATGTTCAACATCGTCAGGTGGTTGATCAAATCCTAGAGAGGGTAATTCGTTAGAGTGATTTTGACAATGATCTTGTTTATGAATTATTATAGCTTCGGAAATAATATCACCAATAATTCCAACATCTCCTTTGGCACGCATAAGGTTTGTAAGCTCAAATAGACAATCACCAAACATAGGGTCACTAGAATTCATCTTACTCAAGGCAATAGACTTATGGAGAATTTCATCTAGTTTTTTCAAGGAATAATTTGGAAAGCGTTCCTCAAGAAATTTCCATATAGTGTAGGCACACTTAAGAGTAGGCAAACATCCTATCAAGTTTCTAGGCAAGCCTCTAATGATAAGTTCGGCAGTTCTAAGATTGCGGATCATGTCAATTGACTCATCAAGGGTAGGATGCATACGATCAACATGAGGTGCACAAGGGCTAGCAATGTACTTGTTCAAATGATATTGACTGAAAATCACAAGCATCTCATTTTTCCACTCATGAAAGTACTCTCCATCAAGTATAGGTACTCTATGTCTAAGACTCCCAATAGTAGACTCATCCATCTTCCTCCAATGGTATTTAAACCAAAGCAATGGAGACCAAAGCTCTGATACCAATTGAAAGAGATCGAGAAGAGGTGTCTAGAGGGGGGGGTGTGATTAGACACTAAGTACCTAAAGTTGCAATTTTTAACTACTTTAAGTTCAAGTGGAGTTTGGCACAAGTTTAACACTCACAATACATATCAAGCAAGCATGCAACGAGTATATGAGCAGCGGAAAGTAAAGCATGCAACTTGCAAGAATATAAAGGGAATGGATTGGAGGATTCAAACACAATTTGGAGACACGGTGATTTTTGAGCCGTGGTTCCGATAGGTGGTGCTATCGTACATCCACGTTGATGGAGACTTCAACCCACGAAGGGTAACGTTTGCGCGAGTCCACGGAGGGCTCCACCCACGAAGGGTCCATGGAGAAGCAACTTTGTCTATCCGACCATGGCCGTCGCCCACGAAGGACTTGCCTCGCTAGCGGTAGATCTTCACGAAGTAGGCGATCTCCTTGCCCTTACAAACTCCTTGGTTCAACTACACAATCTTGTCGGAGGCTCCCAAGTGACACCTAGCCAATCTAGGAGACACAACTCTCCAAGAAGTAAAAATGGTGTGTTGATGATGAACTCCTTGCTCTTGTGCTTCAAATGATAGTCTCCCCAACACTCAACTCTCTCAAAGGATTTGGATTTGGTGGAAAGAAGGTTTGAGTGGAAAGCAACTTGGGGAAGGCTAGAGATCAAGATTCATATGGTAGGAATGGAATATCTTGGCCTCAACACATGAGTAGGTGGTTCTCTCTCAGAAAATGTATGCTGGAAGTGTAGGTTCGTTCTGATGGCTCTCTCCACGAATGAAGAGTGGGTTGTAACACCCCTAGTGTCATGCTACAGTAACCCTCTGTGATTAAGCCTAATCATTTGGCTAAAGAATTCTTAATCACCTTTGTTCAGTATCTCTTTTCAACTCCCATCTGAATTCAAATTCAAATCATAAGTGAAACTTGAAGTTGCACAAAAGTTGCTGGAAAAATGTTCATCATTTAGCAGATATTCCAATGCAATTTGATGTAATTAAAAACAACATCACTCCTATGCTAAAATGGACACTAACATTTATAACAGTGCCATTCCAGCAATTTAAAATGCAAATTCATTTATGAAAATTCCAAATGGATCTAAACCTCTCCCAAAAATAAATGTGGCAGTGCCTAAAAATGCACTGGACTTTTATGATCCAGTTTCACATTTTTCCTAAATCATTAAGGTCCCCAGATAATCTTTTTCCTTCTCTGGTAATTAAAGAAAAGAAAAGGAGAAGTAGAGGGGAGAGAGAGAAAGCCCTGCACCACTTGGGCTTCGGCCCACCCAAGCCAACTGGCCCAGCAGGCCGACCGACCCCCCCTCACCGGTCGCTCCCTCCCCCTCCTGTTCCTCTGCTCCGTGTCGCTACAGGGGCAAGGTCGACCCCGACCACCTCGCCGGCCTCACCGGGAGAGGATAAGGGCGACGCCTCGGGCTCCCCTCATCTACCCTCACCCACTTGCCCTCCCCACTTGGTCGCCCACTCCCGCTTGCACTCCCTCGCCCTCTCCGCTCTCTCCCTTGCTCTCCAGATCCCCTCCTCACCTCACCGAGCACCATCGTCGCCATGGCTGCGCCATAGCCGCGGCCACCGGCCACCCCGCGCCATCTGCGCATGTCAAATAGCGCCAGCGCCTTCACCTATGTTGCCTACGCCCTTGGATCGAAGCGGGGGAGCTCCACTGTCGCCGCACGCATCGTCTTCTTCCTCGACGGCCGCTGGCGATCCCCTTCTTCCCCGACGACGTTCTGCAGCTCCTAAACCTCCGAGGGCCACCGTGTGTGCCGCCCGGTGAGCCCCGCTTCTCCTCCCCTTGCTCCCCTAGCCTCTTGCGCTACCGTAGCCACCGCGCCGCCATGGCCGAGCTCGGCTCCACCGAGCAGCTGGCCGCCGTCGTTGCCATGCTCGCCTGAGCACGGGGACGTGCTCAGTGCAGCCCGCCGAGGCCGCCCGTGCCGCTTGCCGACCCCCGTAGCGCGATCCCGACGAGGCCCCGAATCCCACCGCCGCCTCCACTCGTCGCCGACGTAGTTCCGGCCAGCCGCGAGCCCAACCGACCACACCACGCGACGCGGCGTTGAGCCGTCGTCCGAACGCAAGCAAAACCGCGCGAAATGGTGCCACGTAGCGATTTTCCGAGCATCTCCGGCGAGCTCGCCGCCGCGGAAGGCCACCGGAGCAACTCCGGCGCCGGCCATCTGCGTGGCTAGGTGGGCCCCGCCCCTGGGTCACTAGCTAGACGGCCAACCCAGTCAACATGCTGACTGGGCAACCCCAGCCACTAACATGTGGGCCCCCCCTCTGTTATATTAGTCTAATAACGTTTTATAAATAAAATGATTAGTTAACCTAAAACACTCACTGACGCTAGGGCCCACCCCCTAATTAACCCTCCGTTAGTCTAAATTAACACTGTTAAAGTCACTTAGGCTGACATGTGGGTCCCGCTGGACCCACATGTCAGGTTTGACCTATAGAGCCGTTGTTGACTTGCTGATGTCAGCATGGCGTCATGCTGACGTCATATCCCTTTTCTATTAATTTAGTAATCCCAGAAAACGGTTTAATCTTTAAAAATTCATATAAAACAATCCGTAACTCGGATGAAAATGTTTTCTATATGAAAGTTGCTCAGAAAAATCCAACGAATCTGAATACGCTGTTCGTTCATCTGTCACATGCCTCTAGCATGCTGAACATGGGACATTCCCCCTCCGGTCATCTATCTGACACAGGTCCGGAACCGGGAAAACATTCCCGGTTGATTCCCCCCTTCACCTTTATCGTGTAGCCATACGTTAGGTCACTCCCGGCACATCATATTGCCACGTTCTGCTTTGTGATGCTATGTTTGCTTTATATTTACTGTTTCTTCCCCCTCTTCTCTCCAGTAGCCCCCAAGACCGATGCTGCCCCTGTGATCGACTACGTCGACGATGACCACTCCTTGCCAGAGCAACCAGGCAAGCCCCCCCCCCCGATCACCAGATATTGCCTATTCTCCTCTATACTGCTTGCATTAGAGTAGTGTAGCATGTTACTGCTTTCCGTTAATCCTATTCTGATGCATAGCCTGACAGTGTTGCTACATCTGTTGATACCTTACCTGCAATCCTAAATACTTAGTATATGATGCTAGTTTATCATCATTGGCCCTACATTCTTGTCAGTCTGCCTTGCTATACTATTGGGCCGTGATCACTCGGGAGGTGATCACGGGTATATACTATATATACATACATGCTGTACAGATTGTGACTAAAGTCGGGTCAGCTCGATGAGTACCCGCAAGTGATTCTGATGAGGGGGCTGAAAGGACAGGTGGCTCCATCCCGGTAGAGGTGGGCCTGGGTTCCCGACGGCCCCCGACTATTACTTTGTGGCGGAGCGACAGGGCAGGTTGAGACCACCTAGGAGACAGGTGGGCCTGGCCCTATTCGGCGTTCGCGGATACTTAACACGCTTAACGAGATCTTGGTATTTGATCTGAGTCTGGCTACTGGCCTATACGCACTAACCAACTACGCGGGAAAGATATGGGCACTCGACATCGTGGTATCAGCCGAAGCCTTCTAGACGTCAGCGATTGAGCGGCGCACGCCGGATTGGAACGTAAGCCTGCTCTTGTATTAAGGGGGCTAGTTCTGCTTTCGGCCGCCCACGCAACGTGCAGGTGTGGAATGGGCGATGGGCCCAGACCCCTGCGCCATAGGAGTTAGACCGGCGTGCTGACCTCTCTGTTAGGCCTAGGTGGGGCTGCGACATGTTGATCTTCCGAGGCCGGGCATGACCCAGGAAAGTGTGTCCGGCCAAATGGGATCGAGCGTGTTGGGTTATGTGGTGCACCCCTGTAGGGAAGTTAATCTATTCGAATAGCCGTGATCTTTGGTAACAGGACGACTTGGAGTTGTACCTTGACCTTATGACAACTAGAACCAGATACTTAATAAAACACACCCTTCCAAGTGCCAGATACAACCCGGTGATCGCTCTCTAATAGGGCGACGAGGAGAGGATCGCCGGGTAGGATTATGCTATGTGATGCTACTTGGAGGACTTCAATCTACTCTCTTCTACATGCCGCAAGACGGAGGCTGCCAGAAGCGTAGTCTTCGACATGATTAGTTATCCCCCTCTTATTCTGGCATTCTGCAGTTTAGTCCACTAATATGGCCCTTTACACATATACCCATGCATATGTAGTGTAGTTCCTTGCTTGCGAGTACTTTGGATGAGTACTCACGGTTGCTTTCTCCCCCTTTTCCCCCCTTTCCTTTCTTTCTGGTTGTCGCAACCAGATGCTGGAGTCCAGAAGCCAGACGCCACCGTCGACGACGACTCCTACTACACCGGAGGTGCCTACTACTACGTGCAGCCCGCTGACGACGACCAGGAGTAGTTAGGAGGATCCCAGGCAGGAGGCCTGCGCCTCTTTCGATCTGTATCCCAGTTTGTGCTAGCCTTCTTAAGGCAAACTTGTTTAACTTATGTCTGCACTCAGATATTGTTGCTTCCGCTAACTCGTCTATGATCGAGCACTTGTATTCGAGCCCTCGAGGCCCCTGGCTTGTATTATGATGGTTGTATGACTTATTTATGTTTTAGAGTTGTGTTGTGATATCTTCCCGTGAGTCCCTGATCTTGATCATACACATTTGCGTGTATGATTAGTGTACGATTGAATCGGGGGCGTCACAAGTTGGTATCAGAGCCGACTGCCTGTAGGAATCCCCCTTCCACACTCCTTGGCCGAAGTCGAGTCTAGTCACTACAAAACTTTTACTAACTTGGCTGTGTGCCTTACGGGCCCACATCGCCATTGGGTGGTATTAGGATCTTTTACTCCTCGACCTTTACTCTGGGACTCTGAACTCTCTTCTACTCGGGTTAAACGATTTTACTAACTCTGACTCTAGGTTCTCGTAACTACTTCCACCTGGAGAACCCCTTATTACACGTGATCGCCAGCTGCACCAGAAGATTTCGGAGATACTCTTCCATATTCTCTCGAGACTTTGTGCCCACCGCTTTTGTTATTCCCGACCATCGATAAACCCATATGGATAACTACATACACTTGTTGTCCATAGCTTCACTTCCAATTGTTCTTCTTATTACAAGATACCCTGAGATACTTCGGATATTCCGAAAATACTTTGTGCCTACTGCCTTGCAGTTACTAGCCCCATAACTACCCCTACGGGTAAATTCTCACACTTACCAAGTATCAACTCATCCCCAGTTGTTCTGGTGTTTCACAAAAGTCTTCGAAATGCTATTCGATCCTCCAAAAAAAAATCCTTAGCAGCTTATTGCTCTACAAATACTTGTCTGCTTACATTACGGATGCTCCCATATCACTAGCAATATTCACTAGTATCTTTTGACACCGTCATTTTGATCCTATTGCTTCAACATGTGTGCGAATGCACACAATCATCGATCAACCCTTCTAAATTATTTTTCGGCTCAGACATCATTTTGAACATGAGCTGGTTCTCGACCAAACTATTTGTCGTCAATTGTGCCTCTGGTCTATCCAACTTATCCATCCTTGATCAGAGCGTCTGCTTCTGATCCTTTGTTTTGGAAATCATAATTCCTTTGTTATCTAACCATCGAATTATTCAGATGTTCTATAATATGATGCCCGTGCATTCTTTCTTCCTCTGGTTGAGTATCGATACTCACACCAGCTCCGTTGTGGATCGCCCGATCCATTGTTGGATTTCATCCAACACCGCCCTTCATATTCAAATAACCTCGTGAGTCTTTCCACGGATATATAAAGCCTTGGGTAAATTGTATCCGCTGTTTTCTCAACCATGCTCTGTTTTCGAGCTGATTGTATTTACTATTGAAGCTTGTGGTATATGTTTCCATGATACCCTGACGTGTTGAACCTATGCCTTCCTTAATATGTGTGAACTCGGAAGTTTTCACGAGTCATACTCATCTGGTATTTCACCAGGTAAAACTTTCAACACTAATGCCTTTATCAAAGCGAGAAGTGAATGGAAGGTTATACATTGAAGAAGTGGGAGTCGACCTTGAACCTTGCGTTCATGCCCATGGACCCGATGTGAAACTTATCATCGAATCTTCTTGTAATGATAATAATCCCCTTGTTATAGGTTCGTCATGTATCTATGTTTGGTCTTTTACGATCGTGGTTTCGACCATATGTTCTTCTTTGATCCCATTTCTCGCGCAAGATGAGCACTTGTCTTCTGTGGATCAATACCCCGGTCCAACCTCTACTTTGATCTGTCGTCGAGTAATACCCCCTGGTATCTCAAGATTATCTTGGAACTGCATAGCTTCCTATGAGTTCTGCATCAAGTACTACATTCTCACTGATTACAATTTTTCATGGGCTCTGAGTTATTAATCACTCAAAGACACCGATAACTGAACTGAGTCCGCACTACGGTTCAACAACTCTTAGTAAACTTCTTTAAGTACGAGTTTGTACCCGATCATGCCATTCCTAGCCTGTTTGGCTATATCATTGTCTTGATAATTTTAACTGTGCTACCTGGTCCTTCTTTTCGAAGCACAATTTTTGACGATGAGCTAAGCTTACGTCGACTCTCCTCGTCATATCATTTGGCGTTGAACAACAAGCTTGATTCCGAGTTTGTGTCGTATCCGTGGTTTTAATAAATTTTCGCTCCATCCTTCCTTTTGCTTGATGTTGTCGATGAGCTATTATATCTTCATGAAACCTCTCTACAAATGTGTCATGATCATCATCAACATTTTGAGCTCTTCCAGGATATCGATTGAATTCATGAAGAGAAATACCATCCTTGCCCTCGAGGATTTGTGTTATCTCGACCACTTTATTGCCTTCCGTTCAACACAATCTTGTTAGTGTTTCGTGTTATACCTTGACATCCATGCTATCCAGCGTTTGTTCTTCTATACCTTGGAGTATTACCATCTTTTATGTCAAGGATGTTGTGAGGACTGCTCCACTTCTTAAGGAATTCTTGTTATTATGATACTTCTTACCCTCACCGTTCTTTCTTGGTCCCCGTGTTGATTCTAACCGAGATACCAACACGTGAACCACGCTGCTTGGATTCTGTACTTCTAGCAACCCTATTGCTTTGAAGTTAATGGTCGACATTTCATCCTTAGACCATTGGTTATCGAATCACCATTCTGACATTGGTCCTGCAACCCAACCCATATTTTGGGCGCACCTTTCAACCAACGTTTAATTGTGTATGTTTTCCTCGAGCATACTTCCTTATATCATTTGATGTGACAAATGTTATCTCCTTGCTCACTTAATTGTGGAAATCCATCTTTTGGAAATCTCGATGAATTGCCGTTGAGTTCACTAGACACCTCCTTGTCCTCTCCTTGGGTTAATGATGGACTCTTGTTAACAGAAATCACTTCATAGTTCATTTCCCGATTATCTTACAATGGCATCTCGTCAATTTGTATTGCACCTTTTCCTCTTAGGCATCCTGAGTCTGAGGTAGTTTGACACCGATCAAATCTGAATCTCGGTCAGATATGATGGTTGGGACATATTTCCAAAAGTTATAACATTGGTCGTTATATGACCCGGTAAGGTGGTGTAATGCCTAGTACACCTGGCCGGAGGACCTATTGTTATAGATTACTTTTAGCAAGGTAATCTATTCTTCCATGAGGAAATGGTAAGACATATTCTATAAGTTGTTCCTGATGAATCCTTCGTGTATCTAGAGTCTGACCTTTTGCTTGAAGACCATGTCAATGCTATCCTAAAGCATGTCTATGGTACTCCGATTTTCAACAGGAACTTTTGAAGCCCAATGCTAAATGTTTTCTGCTCAATTATCCAAACACCGCTGTATGGGTAATGTAATGAAAATTCCTTCCCCTACCTAAAGAGTTTTCTACATTATATCCTGTCATGGATATCATACTCTGCTTGTCCTTGGGAAGGATATACCCCTGAAATATGTGTTTAAACACATTTTTCCTTTCCATTGTTCTGTTTAATCTGATAATCCTATTTTCCTTCCATTGGTTGGTTTAACGTTGCTTGTGGTCTATATGATCTAAGCAGTGATATTCTCCTGCTTATGTAAACATCTCGACGTACAACGCTGTCAGTAAGACCCTGTTACTATTGTTGAAAACATTCCGGTAACCACCGATGGATAAGAACTTTGACTATTGGTCCGCCTCGTCTTAACGAGCAGGAAAATGGTTCTCTTCGTCCCTCGCCCTTGGTACCAACATTGTTGCCAACATAACTGACAGGCTATCCCCCGACATGCCTTGCTACCATGACCATGCAATATGTCAACACCCTTCCTACTTTAGAACCACAAGGTGGGCCCATAACCCACAGTTCCACAGGATCGAAACCTGACTCTCCTGTACAACCTTCATTCCGAAATATTCTTGGCACTCGGCTTCGTATGTAATACACGAGCTAACCTCCTCACCATGTTTCATTTCGGTATCAGAGGCAACATTATTCTTCTTTGCTCTGACCTCTTCATCACCTATTTTAGGCATCAGCTGGATGCCTACCTGGTTAAAACTTGTTGAATCTCCGTGTAGCACTCTCGATACGTCCTGGTGCTTCTAAAATCTCCTTCCTTGAGATAACTACCGGATGTTGATCCTTTCAGACATTCGTCCTTATAGCTTCCCCCTTACTCCACCTCTTAAAATCTCGGGACGAGATTTCTTGTAGTGGAGGAGATTTGTAACACCCCTAGTGTCATGCTACAGTAACCCTCTGTGATTAAGCCTAATCATTTGGCTAAAGAATGCTTAATCACCTTTGTTCAATATCTCTTTTCAACTCCCATCTGAATTCAAATTCAAATCATAAGTGAAACTTGAAGTTGCAGAAAAGTTGCTGGAAAAATGTTCATAATTTAGCAAATATTCCAATGCAATTTGATGTAATTAAAAACAACATCACTCCTATGCTAAAATGGACACTAACATTTATAACAGTGCCATTCCAGCAATTTAAAATGCAAATTCATTTATGAAAATTCCAAATGGATCTAAACCTCTCCCAAAAATAAATGTGGCAGTGCCTAAAAATGCACTGGACTTTGATGATCCAGTTTCACATTTTTCCTAAATCATTAAGGTCCCCAGATAATCTTTTTTCCTTCTCTGGTAATTAAAGAAAAGAAAAGGAGAAGTAGAGGGGAGAGAGAGAAAGCCCTGCACCACTTGGGCTTCGGCCCACCCGAGCCAACTGGCCCAGCAGGCCGACCGACCCCCCCTCACCGGTCGCTCCCTCCCCTTCCTGTTCCTCTGCTCCGTGTCGCTACAGGGGCAAGGTCGACCCCGACCACCTCGCCGGCCTCACCGGGAGAGGATAAGGGCGACGCCTCGGGCTCCCCTCATCTCCCCTCACCCACTTGCCCTCCCCACTTGGTCGCCCACTCCCCCTTGCACTCCCTCGCCCTCTCCGCTCTCTCCCTCGCTCTCCAGATCCCCTCCTCACCTCACCGAGCGCCGTCGTCGCCATGGCTGCGCCATAGCCGCGGCCACCGGCCACCCCGCGCCGTCTGCGCATGTCAAGTAGCGCCAGCGCCTTCACCTATGTTGCCTACGCCCTTGGATCGGAGCGAGGGAGCTCCACTGTCGCCGCACGCATCGTCTTCTTCCTCGACGGCCGCTGGCGATCCCCTTCTTCCCCGACGACGTTCTGCAGCTCCTAAACCTCCGAGGGCCATCGTGTGTGCCGCCCGGTGAGCCCCGCTTCTCCTCCCCTTGCTCCCCTAGCCTCTTGCGCTACCGTAGCGCCGCCATGGCTGAGCTCGGCTCCGCCGAGCAGCTGGCCGCCGTCGTTGCCATGCTCGCCTGAGCACGGGGACATGCTCAGTGCAGCCCGCCGAGGCCGCCCGTGCCGCTTGCCGACCTCGTCGACCCCCGTAGCGCGATCCCGACGAGGTCCCGAATCCCACCGCCGCCTCCACTCGTTGCAGACGTAGTTCTGGCCAGCCGCGAGCCCAACCGACCACACCACGCGACGCGGCGTTGAGCCCTCGCTCGAATGCAAGCAAAACCGCGCGAAATGGTGCCCCGTAGCGATTTTCCGAGCATCTCCGGCGAGCTCGCCGCCGCGGAAGGCCACCGGAGCAACTCCGGCGCCGGCCATCTGCGTGGCTAGGTGGGCCCCGCTCCTGGGTCACTAGCTAGACGGCCAACCCAGTCAACGTGCTGACTGGGCAACCCCAGCCACTAACATGTGGGCCCCCCTCTGTTATATTAGTCTAATAATGTTTTATAAATAAAATGATTAGTTAATCTAAAACACTCACCGACGCCCGGGGCCCACCCCCTAATTAACCCTCTGTTAGTCTAACTTAACACTATTAAAGTCAGAGAGGCTCACATGTGGGTCCCGCTGGACCCACATGTTAGGTTTGACCTGTACAACCGTTGTTGACTTGCTGATGTCAGCATGGCGTCATGCTGACATCATATCCCTTTTCTATTAATTTAGTAATCCCAGAAAATGGTTTAATCTTTAAAAATTCATATAAAACAATCCGTAACTCGGATGAAAATGTTTTCTATATGAAAGTTGCTCAGAAAAATCCAACGAATCTGAATACGCTGTTCGTTCATCTGTCACATGCCTCTAGCATGCGGAACATGGGACATTCCCCCTCCAGTCATCTATCTGACACAGGTCCGGAACCGGGAAAACATTCCCGGTTTATTCCCCCCTTCACCTTTATCGTGTAGCCATACATTAGGTCACTCCCGGCACATCATATTGCCACGTTCTGCTTTGTGATGCTATGTTTGCTTTATATTTACTGTTTCTTCCCCCTCTTCTCTCCGGTAGACCCCAAGACCGATGCTGCCCCTGTGATCGACTACGTCGACGACGACC